>NC_091435.1:171345179-171673981 GCF_964237555.1 Oryctolagus cuniculus | reverse complement strand
CTGCCTCTCTGTAACTCAGACTTTCAAATTAATAATAAGTAAATAAATCTTTAAAAAGATATATTTTATTTTATTTGAAAGCTACAGATGAGAGAAGGAGAGCTAGAGAGAAGGGTCTTCCATCCGCTTGTTCACTCCTCGAGTGGCCCAACATCCGGAGCTCAGCGGGTCTGAAGCCAGGAGCCAGGAGCTTCTTCCCGATCTTCCATGTGGGTGCAGGAGCCCAAGCACTAGGACCATCTTCTGCTGCTTTCGCAGGTGCATTAACAGGGAGCAGGATGGGAAGTTCAGCAGCCAGGACTTGAATGGGCACCCATATGGGATGCTGGGCTTGCTGGTGGTGGCTTTAGCTGCTTCGCCACAAAGCCAGCCCCTTTTTACTCCTTTTGTGACCCTAACCATAGTCCTCCACAATTTCCCCTTCATGTAAGTTAGAATATTTAGTATATTTACATTTGCATATGGTAGTTTGGGTGCTTGCCTTCTACACTCAAAGGCCTAGTGTTCATTGGTGTATTCCAAGGCTATAACACAATGCTTTGCATACAGATCATGTACACTTTTTATTCTTCCTCTGAATATTATTGAACACTAATTACGGGCAATGCCTTGTGGCTGTGCTGGACTTCTGCAGGATATAACAGGTGTGCAAGACCTTGCTTCTTCATCTGAAGATCATATCAATTAGAAGGTGAGAGTATGTAAAGTATCATAAAATAAAACAAAACTTGAAGTGAAACTGCTGGCTGGCACTGCTGCTCACTAGGCTAATCCACCGCCTTGCGGTGCCGGCACACAGGGATCTAGGCCCGGTCGGGGCTCCGGATTCTGTCCCGGTTGCCCCTCTTTCAGGCCAGCTCTCTGCTGTGGCCCGGAAGTGCAGTGGAGGATGACCCAAGTGCTTGGGCCCTGCACCCCATGGGAGACCAGGATAAGCACCTGGCTCCTGCCATCGGATCAGCACGGTGCACCGGCCGCAGCGCAACGGCCGTGGCGGCCATTGGAGGGTGAACCAACGGCAAAGGAAGACCTTTCTCTCTGTCTCTCTCTCTCACTGTCCACTCTGCCTGTCAAAAAAAAAAAAAAAAAAAAAAAAAACAAAACTTGAAGTCACAGGAGAAAAAAGATCAAGAACTTGAACTTAAACCAGTCACAGCTACTAATATACTTTCCTTGAGGGGTTTTAAAGACAGCAATCAGTCAACTGCTCTTTGCTTTTAGGATGAGCAGGTAGACCTCAAAGAAAGGTAAATAGTGAGACAGTAGACACAATACTGCTTTCCCTCCCACAACTTCCTACACATCCAATTGTTTCTTATCTTCGTACCTCACTTTCTCCTTTCCTACCTGCCTTCCTTACATCTGTGCCTTCTTCTTTCTTGGTTCCTTCCTCCCGCCCTCCCTTCTGCAATGCAAAAGTTCAAGTATGTTTAGCAGAAAATGTGAATTCACTGCAGAGACAACTGGAAGTCAACCTGCAGATTCCAATCACAGTGACTTCTGGTTCCACAAGGACATGGGAATCCTGAGTAGGATTAAGTTCCCTGGGCTGAGCTGGTTTCCTTCATGAGCCTCCATATCAGACTCAGTTGTTTGGATCTTTTTAATAGAAGCAGCTTTTGGTTTCTGGTTAAAAGGTGTTTCATGGGGCCAGTGCCTCTGCCTGCATCACCAGCATCCCATATGGGCACCAGTTTGAGTACTGGCTGCTCCACTTCCTATGCAACTCCCTGCTAATGTGCCTGGGAAAGCAGTGGAAGATGGTGCAAGTCCTTGGGCTCCTGCACCCATGTGGGAGACCTAGAAGAAGCTCCTGGCTCTTGGCTTCAGATGGGCCCAGCTCCAGCCTTTTTGGCTATTTGGGGAGTGAACCAGCAGATGGAAGACCTTCTCTTTGCCTCTCCATCTCTCTCTGTGTGTCTCTACCTCTCTCTGTATCTCTGTTTTTCAAATAAATGAAATAAACCTTAAAAATAAAAATAAGATAAAAGGTGTTTCATGACCAAGCCAAATTCTACATCCTAAACCTCTAAATACAGGCCTGCCACTGTTTATTTCATTAACTATGTATCTCTTTGCAAAAACATTTCTAACATTCAAATGATAAGAATGCTGGAAGTTGCCATACAAAGCTTTTTAAGCCTGGTTTCTGCTGAAGAAATGGAGTTTGTAAATTTAGTAAATAGCGCTAATTTTCAACATTTAAATCCTTTTATCCATTTTGTTAGATTTTCACCTAAGTGTTTCAGCACTTAATTATAAAATGTGTTATGATCTTAATTTCATTTTCCATGTATTCATTTCAAGTGAACACAAGTACAACTTATTTTTGCATATTGATTTTGTGCACATTTTTAAATTCAATTATTTGTTTGGGAATTTCTGGTTTTTGTTAGCTTCTTTGGAATTTTCTGTGAAAACTATCGTGTCATCTTCAATAAAGTTTTGTTTTCTCCTTTAGAAATTTATATGCTGGGGACAGCGCTGTGGTGCAGCTGGTTAAAGCCTTAGCCTGGAGCGCTGGCATCCCATATGGGTGCTGGTTCGAGTCCCGGCTGCTCCTCTACCCATCCAGCTCTCTGATATGGGCTGGAATAGCATTAGAAGATGGCCCAAGTCCTTGGGCCCCTGCACTCACATGGGAGACCCAGAAGAGGCTCCTGGCTCCTACCTTTGGATCGGCGCAGCTCCGCCCTTGTGGCCATCTGGGGAGTGAACCAGTGGATGGAAGACCTTTCTCTCTGTCTCTACCTCTCTCTGTGACTCTTTCAAATAAATAAAATAAATATTTTTGAAAAAAATAAATTTATTTATATTCCAATATTTATTTTTCTTTTCCTATTGTTCCACCCAAGACTTCCAGTATGATGTCAAGTAGTAGTGGGGAGAGAGGGTCTCAACGCCTCATCACCAACCTTATGGAGGAAACATAGTCTTTCACCATTAAATATATTAGCTTCCAGTCATTTGCGCTTGTTCTTCAACAATCTGAGGAAGTTTCTTTCTATTCTAGTGTTCAGAGACATTTTATGAAATGATATACATTTTTATTTAAAACAAATATATTTGCTAATATTTTCTTTTTTATATTAGTTCATCTTATTCATATTGCACTTTATTATTTTATTCTAATTTTGATGTTACATTTTGTCTTATTTTGGTACCTGGGAAATAAATAAAGTATTCATCAACTGATTTGGAAAGTATTCCCACCTCTTCTTTCTGGACCAGATTATGTAGTATTGATATTAATTCTTTAAATATTCGAGGAGAATTCTACAGTAAAATTATCTAGGCCTAGGTTTTTTTCATGAGAATTAAATTATAAAATTTAATTTCCTTAATATTTACGGGACTATTAAAATGATTTACTTTAAATAAGTGAGGGCAGTATGTGCTTTTGAGGATTAAGTCTCCTTCACTTAAATTTTCAAATTTTTGTGTACTGTGTTGTTCAAAAGAATCTCACAATTCCTTTGATGTCTGTAATGATTCCTTCCAGCTCATTCTCAATGTTAGTGATTTCCTTTCTCTCTCTCTCTCATTCTCTCTCTCTCTCTCTCTCATCATTTTTATTGTTAGGTTCAATTATTTTCATCTTTTAATAGGAGTAGCTTTTAACTTCATTGATATTTATTGATATTTGATATTGATATTATTTGATATTTACCAAATTGATGTGAAAGCCCATGTACCCAAATCAAAATCTAAGCAAACTATTTTCTGGATATGGACAAACATTTTCTAGCGTTTACACGGGAAGGAAAAAATCCAGAATTGGCAGCAGAATGTTAAGGAAGAGAAATGCATATTATCTGACTTTAGCATTCATCATAGAGATGCAGCAATCAAGAAAGTGTTGTGCTAGAAAAACAACAACAACAACAAATAGATCAAGGAAACAAAATGAAGAGCCTAGAAACTGATGCCCCAGATAGTTATTTGTCTTTGAAAAAATGAAACCTATTTAATGGAGAAAAGATAAAGTTTTTAACATAAGGTGCTATAACAATTGGTCATTTACATGTAAGAAATGAATTTAGTTAGAGACTTATTCCTTTCATAAAAATTAATTTAAAATGGATGAGGGAACTAAAGACAAAATACAAAATTACAAATTATTTTAAAGAAATCATGGGAGAAAAAAATTACCTTTAGTTTGACAATGAATTTTTAGTTATGAAATAAAAATTGTAATCCATGAAAGAAAAATGCTGGATTTATGAGAAGTAAAAATTTCTGCTCTGTATAAGACAGTGGAAAGACGGAGAGATGAGTCACAAAAGGATAGTATATTTTCAAGACATCTAATGAACAGCGTATATTCAAAATATGCAAATAACTCAATATTCAGCAGTGAGAAATTTTAATCAGCAAATGACCTAAGCTAACACCTCATCAAAGAAAACATGCTGATGGCAAATATAAGAGGGGATGCTAGAATCACTAATAACTACAGCATTGCACATATAAAATTCATGAGATACCAATACACACCTGCTGTAATAGTGTAAATTTTAAAACCTGACAATACCAGACACTGTCAAAGATGTGGAACTACAGAAACTCCTTCACAACCAATGGTAATGCTGTTTATAATTCTTTACAGAGCTAAATGTGGTCTTTTTAAGCAATCTAGAAACTGTGCTCCAAGGTATTTACTTTACTGATTTCATAACAATTTACACACACACATCTGCACCAAAATGCTTATAGACACTTTATTTATTATAACAAAAAACCTGAATGCCACCTTAGTACACACATACACACACACACATAATGTCCAAACCCAAAGAACTTTAAACACAGAGAATGAATCTCAGTTTATCCAATAGATTTTTTTACTCATTTAGGAGCTGGGGGAGTCCCAGAAAGGAATATAGGCAGTGATGAGAGAGCCCATCAGCACCCCAGTGTACAAAGCAATCTTACGGAAGAGTGTGGGCAAAGAGGTGGACGGACAGAAGAAACCTGGCAATGGATGGAGTCTCACCACTGAGGGAACTGCACACAAAGACTGAGCTCCAGTTGGTGCGGTTGTTTCCCACAGGGAATGTGTTCATTCTGAGTCTGCGCAAGAACAGTAAAGTAAGTGGATGCTGGATAGTGACAGGCAGACTCCTTAAAATCAGAATAGGAATTCACATATAAGCAAGAAATGGAGGCTAAAATGATTGTAGTTTAATGGGTTCAAGTTAGAGACATAAAAACTTAGTTTAATATAGTTAGAGATAATTAGAGAAATATTTATCAATATTGTATATAAAATGTATTTTATATGTAAAATATTTTGAATAAACAGATATATGCCTTGGTTCTACCAAGAGAGAAAGCCTACAAGAATGCCCTTCCATTAGCAACAAGCAAACTTACATCCACATATTAGTTTCTAAAATAATTATCCAATAGGAAACACCAGGTCACCCCATATTAATGGAGAAAAATTGCTGATTGTAGTACTGGAGCACGAAGTACCCAGGATACCCCTGGAGCATTTGCAATGTCACTTAGTAAGGAAATGTGGGGAATAAGACGAATCCACAAACTTGTGGAAATACGTCGAAAGGACACAGGGTCCAGCCGAAAGAGTTCTCAGTAGTCAAAGTGGCTATAACTAACGCAGCAACTCATACCCTCAGTCTCATCTGAGACTGGTTTTGTATCTGAAAAAAAGTGAGACAAATCCCAGGACAAGAGCATTCCATCAAACATTTGGCCACTATTGCTCAAAATTGTCAAGGCCATCAAAAACAGGTCAGAGAAACAGTCAAGGGAAGAGTAGCCTAAAAAACAGACACACGCTCACACACACACACACATAAATGAGCTGTGGCGTCCTGGAAGGGACCGTGGAGAAGAAAGGCTGTTAGATAAGAACATCAGATTGAAGTAAAGAGTTCAGTCAAGATAAGGGGTCTTCAAACAGTTCATGGAAAAAGCATGAAAAAAAATCACATATTGATTTCCAAGTTGTTTTTGCCCCAAGATAAACTTACCTTTTAGTTCTGACCCTTTGGAAGTCTTGCCAAACTGATGTATGTAATGGTTCATTTATTATGGCAAATTTTTCATGGTTACCTGAAATGTTACTAATAGGAAGGACTGGGTGTGGGGTATGTTGGCATTCACTGTACTATAGTTTCACTTTTTCTATAAATTGAAAACATTTCCAAAAATAGTCTTCTGGGGCTGGCATTGTGGTGGAGGGCTAAGCCACTGCTTGCAACTCCAGCCTCCCTTATTGGAGCGCCATTTAAAGTCCCAGAGGCCCTGCTTACAATTCACCTTCCCATTACTGTGCCTCAAAAAGTGAAAGATAACCCACGTGCTTGGCCACTGCCACCCATGTGGGAGACCTGGATGGATGTCCTGGTTCCCGACTTGGGTCTGGCCCAGACCTGGCTTCTGTGGCCATTGGAGAGTTAGTGAGTAGACAGACAATGTCCCTCTCTCTTTCCCCCTTACCTTCCCTCTCCTCTGTCTCTTTTTCTGTTGCTTTGTGTTTCAAATAAATAAATAAATCTTTAAAAATAAAAATTTTAAAAAATGCAGCCTTCTGTAAAAATGCTATCAGATTTCTGACATCTGTGTTAGATACTATTGATGTCTGTTAATTGTCTTTTCTCAATCGACTTAGTTTTCAATAATAAGTAATTTAAAAGCACAAGCCAGGAATCTGGGGACATCATCCTGGTCTTGTTCACACTGTCGTAGTTATGAACACATTGTCAGCTCCTTACTGGCAGTTAGTGGTGGACATCTCTGTCAATGCCCAGAGAGAAGGACTTCTTGGTTCTTCTGAGTAAGGCTGAGTTCCAGGTCTCCATGAGTGAACAGAAGGTGACGTCAAGGGTGAGTGTCCTATTTGCCGCAAAGAGGTTGCGGAAGCCAAATTCTCTAGGATAACGCAGACGTCGACTATTAGGGAAGGGGGAAAGCAGCTTAAGATTTCTGACCACTAGGTGGCAACAGATGTTGCCACTGGAAGCAGGTGCGCAGCCAGGGGCTCTTTGCTAATTCCCAGCTCTGCACTCACCCCTACCCAGGAACATAGGTTACGGTAAGAAGACTTGCTATTTAGACTTATAATGGTGGAATTCTGAAATTCCTGTGAAGAATTTCACAGGCACTTTGGACTAGACATGGAAGGAAACAACGTTGCATCTGAAATCCATGTATGTTGTGAACTTGAAGTCTCAAGTTGTATGGATAGAAGGCATTGGTGGCTCTTGCTTATGAAACAAAATGACAGGCAAATAAAATGATTAGAGCGGGCTGCAAATTTGAGAGGCGTTCACTTCTGATTTCTTGGTTGGACACTTGCACGAGCAAGAGACAAACACATCTGATGCTGATCCTGAGGAGGTAAGAGAGAGTAAGCTTGGCACCTAGGCACTGGGTGATTTAGGAAGAATGTGCAAGTTCTCCATGAGTCTTCTAGCAGCTGAGTCTGAGCCAGACATTTGGCCCCCTTTGGGTCTCCAAATTCAGGATCAGCAAAAGGCGGAGTGGGCATCTCACACAATGTGACCACTGAAGTATGCACCTGATGAGACAGACATGGCTTGCAGGCTTGCCATCTGGGGACAAGTGAAGTCATTCAGTGTTGGGATAACAGCAGGGGTAGTCTATACGTGAGCGCTAAAACATTACCTGCCCAAACAAGGAGACATTTCCCTGTGCCTCACCCCCTGCCCAGGTACAGGCCCCCAGAGGAGCTGGACGGGAAGTATGTGGTCTCAGAGCCTGTCTTGGTTCAGGCTTGCCCTGCCAGCAGAGAGTGGGAGTGGGGATGGAAGAAGGGGTGGAGCGTACTGTAGATTTTGGTGAGGAAATGAGTTCTAAATTGAGTTTGATTTTAAAGCTTAAAATTGTACCAAATTTTAATAACTGCCAGTGGATGGATTAGATTTTTAAGCTATAACAATGTTCAAATTGTAATAACTGTGAGTGAATGGAAAGCCGTGGAAATCACACAATCTCTTCAATGGATAGGAATGTGAAATCCAACAAAGCAGTGATGGAAAGAAAATAAAGCCATTTCACCTTTAAATCCCACCAAGTTGAAGCTTCTTAACGAATTGGTTACTGGATAAAAGATACTAAGGACGTGGACTATTTTTCTTATTCATCATTCCATTTGTGACTGCAAGACTGTGTTGGCTGTGATAAAAGGGCTGTACAAATGCAGCTCCTGTTATTTATTAATATAGAAAAGTTATTTCTTATGTTCAGGGAGGGCCATTGAACATAATGCTTCTGCTTTCTATCCATCTTCCTGTTTACAAAGCAGACGAGGCTATGATCTGCAGCCTTTACTGCCATTCTCCTTGACATTTCATTTACCTGGTTTTCTCCCCCCTTAGCCTGCCTTTGAGAAAGTGGGGGCACTGGGTAGTAGATCAACTTAATAGTGAGGACATCTGGTGCAGGCTGACAGACAGATTGTCTGCCTACTTAGACCCTCTGCAGGAGTAAAACACCCTAAGAACTTGGCCTTTCCAAAGTGAAATTGACCCGATGGGAACCTTTCCCCAGAAGGTAGTATTACTTCCTTCCTAGGACTGAAACAGCAAACTCCAATTTCAGGAATGAAAACAGGAGAAATTAACATTGATGAGACTATAGGTTGCCATATGATTTTCATATTTTAATGTTAATTTATACGCTACAATGCTAATTTTTAATTTTGCAAAAATAAGAAGTAAAAAGAACACCTGTCTCTGTTTTGCTCCTATTTATCTGTTTTTAACATTCCACCCTGTATCCTGTATATGGATGTTTGCTTTTATTCTTTTAAAAGTTTTTTATTTATTTGAAAGAGTGACAGAGAGAGAGAAATCTTTTATCCACTGATTCCCCAAGTGACCATAATGTGTGGGGCGGGGCCAAGCCAAAGTCAAGAGCTGGAATTCCCTCCTGGCCTCTTCTGTGGCGTATTGAATTATTGAAAATGTATGTGCCGTAGGAACATTCTTAAACCACAGGAAGCTGAGTAATATTAACACGCCAGACGGTATTCATGGATCATAGGCTACATCTCAAGGATGCAGATGCTGAGATCACCAAAAACAGTCACATGTTCTGCTCCTATCTGTTCACCCCCCTTCCAGGGTGATCTATAGCTCCTGCATTAGAGATGGGGACTAGTTCTGATTCCCTGACCATGGATGACTATGTGACTTGTTTTCCCTATGGAACATTTGTGAATGCAACTCATACAAAGGCATCATGACTATCCATGGTTTCACTTTACTTTTCTCTTTTCTGTAACTCTGCAAGCACCATGTATCGGCTTCCTGGGGCCACTGTAACAAACTGCCACAACTGGGTAGATTAAAGCAACCAGTGTTTGCGCTCTCATGCTTTTGGGGGTTAGACATCTAAATATCACAAGGTCAGCAGAGTTGGTTCCTGCTGAGAGCTATGAAGGAAAACCCACTAAACGCTTTTTCTGAGCTCATGGTGGCCTCCAGAAATTCTTGGACCTCGTAGGCTCCAATGTCTACCACCATCTTGTCATTTGCTTCTCTCAACGTGTCTCAGCATTGTCCTCTACTTACAGTAATCTCTGTCATTGGATTTAGGATCCACCCTAATCCAGCGTGACTCATTTTTGTAAAGATTTATTTATTATATTTGAAAGGCAGAGAGAGAGAGAGAGAGAGAGAGAGAGAGAGAGAGAGAGATTTTCTACCTGCTGGTTCACTCCCCAAATGTCTGCAATAGCTGAGACAAAGCCAGGCCATTGCCAAGAACAAGTAACCCCAACTGAGTCTCCCAAGTGGGTGGCTGGAACCCAAATACTTGGGCGACCATCCACTACCCACCAGGTGCACTTGCAGGAAGCTGGTTCAAACACACAGCAACTGGGATTCTAATCCAGCATTCTAATATGGGATGCAGGCACGTCAAGTGTTGGCTTAACCCACTGCACTGCAACCCCCACCCCAGTATTACTTCATTTTCACTAATTATATCTACAAAGACCCATTCACCTTCCGAAAAGAAAAAGTCGCATTCAGAGTTTCTGGATGGACAAAGATTTGGGGAACACTATTCAACCCAATGCACACCGAATGAAGCACTTTGGGCTAGCCTGCTCAGTGGAAGGTGGAGACCATGTGGACCAGAGAAAAGCAATCCATGGCAAAGTCCTTGCAAGACTATCAGACTTTGAAGCACCAAACTTGCATACCCAGCCTACCCAGATGAACCATCCAACTACTGGCCAATCCATCAGATAGTTGATCATGGGTACATGAGTAGAACCACTGAGCCAACTCAGAGCTGAGTTAAAGAAAATAGTTGTTATTTCAAACCACTAGATTTTGATCCATTTTTAATACCTTGGGAGCAAGTTACATATCAAATCAACTTAAAATCATAGACAGAAGTCAACTTAAACCTGATTTTCTATGCAGATTCATGTACATTGTCCTTTTAGTGCTGAAACTGAGAAATAAACATGACAAACACCAGTGTTGAAGAGACTCATATCTCAATGTTAGGCCGGCGCCGCGGCTCACTAGGCTAATCCTCCGCCTAGCGGCGCCGGCACACCGGGTTCTAGTCCCGGTCGGGGCGCCAGATTCTGTTCCAGTTCCCCCTCTTCCAGGCCAGCCCTCTGCTGTGGCCAGGGAGTGCAGTGGAGGATGGCCCAGGTGCTTGGGCCCTGCACCCCATGGGAGACCAGGAAAAGCACCTGGCTCCTGACTCCTGCCATCGGAGGGTGAACCAACGGCAAAGGAAGACCTTTCTCTCTGTCTCTCTGTCTCTCTCTCTCACTGTCCACTTTGCCTGTCAAAAAAAAAAAAAAAAAAAAAAAAAAGAAGAGACTCATATCTCAATGTTAATAATTAACCTTCCAGGACAACCATACACAAGAGCCAAAGCCGCACAGCAGTAAGGCCTGAGATGGCTACACATCTTGCACATTTATCTAGACTGACATCTGAAAAATAGAATTATTTGAATTCAATTGCACAGGAGCTCCTGACCATTTGGTGTCACTAGACATAATTAATTAATGGCTCTATGTCTCAGTGCTCCTCAAAGGAAGAATTAAAAAGCCACAGGATTGTAGCTATAGATATTAATCTAGTGATTGAAGTTTACATAGCCTTAGCTTGTAATGCTTAAAATCTAAACACTTGATGATTTAGGGGAAAATATGACAAGATGATAGAGGATTCACTGCAATGCTCATTCACTTTATGGAAAAAATAAGAGAAGATTTTCCCCCCAAATATCACCAAAACATGTTCTTTTCCACTGATACTAAAGTTCTTTTCAAAAAAAATTACTGTAGCAGAAAACAAAAAATCTAAGAAAAATGATCACTTTTATTTTCAGCAACAACTTAAATTTTATTCCTTTCGAATGCGTAAAGGGCATGTTTAAAATGTCACAAACATACACGAAACTAAACAGGCTCTCAGCAATACATGTCATTGTTCAAGATATAATTAACGGACAACAGGTAGGAATGAGGTAGCAATCTCAATACATCTCGTTTTCCGCTATCTGTTCCCTGGAGTGTATTCTGAATGCTATCATTATCCATCTTGCAGTATTTGAAATCAAATCTTCAAAATGGAAACAGATTTAGATTTTTGAAGATATGTTACTTTCCCAAAAATAAATTCTGGATTAAATAAAGTATGTTTTTGGTACTATATATTATCTTTAAGAAACTGGATGAATTTTGTATATATAAAAATTCTTTCAAATAATTATAACCCTGAAGGCAAAAAATAATAATAAAAAAGAGATTAAGAAAAAATGAAACCTAAATGATGGATCAGAAGGCGTTAGGAGCCTGCCCATCTGTCTGCATGGTTTTGAAGCACCCCTGGCAGGTGGCAGATACATGCAGCGATGACCTCTGGAGAGCTCCTTCCAGAACTGTGACTAAATGAATCCAAGTGAGAGTAAAGTTAGTGGAGTAATTAATTCCTCCTCTGATATGTCTCCTTAGCTTTTTTCCCCTAGATGTTTAAAACAATTATATTAAAATGGAACAAGGAGTTTTTAGAAGAATTATTTCTGAATTTTGATTGGCTGTTCTTCAATACAAGAAGGAAAAAGGCTCTTGTTCTTGAAGGAAAGTAATTATTGGAGATGTTAGTATAGTAATTAATTCATTGCTGTGATTGTTTCTTGTTCATTAGTACAAATGTGGAAAGAAAGAAGTTCAAAAAAATGACTTCATTGAATTTTGTTTCTGAAATGTATTTTGTTAAGGACCTTTTGAAAGCTGACTGTAAAGGGGAAAAATCCAATTGGATGTTGTTCATTTGATAATGAGGTTTACTGAACTCCTTTAGTATGCAGACTTCTATACAAAAGCAGGCAGTGACTATTGGTTTTGGTAACAGTTTCAAGTTCTAGAGCGATAGGAGTGAGCCATGTCATCATAAACAAGACTATATTCCAGAGATTGGCAGGATACAGCTGGTCCCAGAGGACTGTCTGCCTACAAAATCCAGGAACTGCACAGAAATGAAACACAGAAACTTTCAGATGTGGCAAAATAGGAGAGAGCTCTTGCTTTTCTAGGAAAAGTCCTTGACAACATACCTGGCCACAGGCTGACATTTGGGATGCTCAAACATTAGTTAAAAATCTAAATACGGGACACAGGTAAGTTTCTGGCCTTGAACTAAACTCAGTGGCCAAGTTATAGGACAGGATGTTGACCTTAAGGGAAGGTCACATCAAGGAGTATATATGTGAGAGTGACGTTGCTGAGGACTCCACGTCTTTTGTTTGCCTCTCTGGATTGACTCTCTCCATGTTCTATCCTTGTTTTTGTCTTAGTGATAAAGTGTAGTCCCCAGCAGAAGCATTTGGACACCTGTCTCAGTGATTTCTGGTTGTGTTTGGCCAATCAAGAGCCACAGCACGAAAGATGAGGAGGAGGAGAATAGATAGTTATATATTTCTCTGGCTCCCTCCCTGAGACGTTGCTCTGAGACGGCTGCATTCTATAACCAAAAGTTACTATTTGCCTCAAGCTGAAGTCCTCTACCCAGCTTTCTAATGCTAGATTCCAGCAATCACTACATCTATTCAGGCTTACAGATGGTAGGAGCAGCAAGGTTTCCCAAGAACCCTACACCCTCTTTTGTTTCACCTTTTAGAATCTACTCGTAAATAAGCCTTCATCAAGTTATTCCACTTTGACCACAGCTTTGATTTGATTGATACAGAAGAAAGTAGGTGTAGAAAAATCTATTCTTCGCTTTGGATAAATTACTAAGGGCTTCACAAAGACAATAATCATTAGACAAACATCATAAATTAATATCTGACTTGCTGCTTTGTTTTGTCCTTTCTGAAAAGGGAGACCTACAGTTTCAATAGCTTATATCATAACAATGAAAAGAAAATGCATTTTCTCATAAATGCTTAAATGTGTTCTATGAAAATAAAAATGGTGTGTAGTTATTTAAGCTTTTAGAGATTCCTCTATTTCAACTTCAGCCCACTGTTGCCCATTTGTCAAACTGTTCTCTTCTTTCCTATAGGGTTTCCAAAAACCTTGGCAGTGGAGCCATCCATTATTGCAGGAAAGCGTGATGCATAGGGAAAAGAACAGAGCAGCACAGACAATCTGTATCCTGACTATGGTTGAACAATAGAACAGAAGGTGTTTTTCTGAACTCTGAACAATGGGCATGTAAGGATAATTTCAGCTGCAGAGCTAAGCAGTTTGGATTGACAACAACATAAATCAGCTTTGACAATGCATCCCCTCAGCCAAGTTCACTCATTCATCCAAATTAGAAAACAGAAGCTCAGGAGCATGGTACTTGCTATTGAAGGATAGAAAACATGTTTGGGGAAATTACTTCTGAGTAACACGCTAGACAGGCTATAAAATGATGTAGAACTTAACTGAGCAATTACCATGGTTAGTGGTACTCTTTATCTATTTATCTGTTTCAATTGCTTCTCTCTTTTTTTTTTTCTTAATGCATAGACGTATTTATTTTATGAGCTGAAACTTAGAAGAAATTCAGAATAACCTTGAATTAATAGCAATGGTAGCAGAGTTGAGAAGGTTGGTATATTTGATAGCAGGGGAAAAAGTCTAAAGAATAAACAGTGTAGCACAGAGGCTTAAGATTGGTATTTGAACATAAGTATTGCAGTAGAAACAATAGTTGTGGCTCCTTCTTACTCTGTCAGCAGCATGTCTGCAAAAGAATACATTTATAATCTTCAACATGACATTCAACAGAGGACCTCCTGCTCTGTATGCAAGCTCTCTTTCCCACAAATGGGAGTTGAAAAGGAACACATTCCACTTCCTGCACTCTCAAGAGTATATAAAGAATCACCACTATACCACTAGAGAGTCGCATACATGGCTGCACCACTGGAAGGCAGATCATTGTAGTCTAGTTTTTCAGGTCTGTACCTAGGATAAGCTAGCACTTAGTCTCTGCATCATGTTTGTTTTCTACTTCTCCCATCGCTCCCTGGAGATATTCCTCAGATTTGCCTAGAAAATTTCCACCATTTTATTGCAAAGATTTCCAACTCTAATCACCTTTTCCCTACTAGTTATAACATTATCTTCCCATATCCTTTCCGGGCCGTGCCAGTCTTTTGCGCATTCACAAGTCTAACATTTGACGTGGAAATCAAGCAGATTCATGACCTGACTCCAACAGCTTTTTTTTTAGTAGCAGTCAGAAGATTCAGCAAAATTCCTAGCTGTTAGCAATAAGCAGGGATCTTTAAATAAATCCGTTCCCCTTCCAGGAATAAGCTTACCCATATGCTAAAAAGGCAGGAACTGGAAAAGACAAGATGGAAGGGAAGGAGGAATGGAAATAAGAAACCGGTTATTTTTCTCTTCCAAGATAACACTATGATCCAGGATTTGAGTTCCTGTGGTTTTTTTTTTTTATAAATTCATAACTTCATTTCTTTTCTATCAGTCTTTTCTAAACTTAGAATGCAGCACTGATGTGCTCCAACAAAACCTCTAGACAAATTTGGAACTTACTTCAAAGGCCACTTTCCAATGAAGTCTTTAATTACCAAGATAAGCATACTTTTCTTTCATCCGAGTGTGATAGTACTTTAGTAGAATTTTTTTTTTTTGACAGGCAAAGTGGACAGTGAGAGAGAGAGACAGAGAGAAAGGTCTTCCTTCCGTTGGTTCAGCCCCCAAATGGCTGCTACGGCTGGCGCTGCACTGATCCGAAGCCAGGAGCCAAGTGCTTCCTCCTGGTCTCCCATGGGGTGCAGGGCCCAAGCACTTGGGCCATCCTCCACTGCCCTCCTGGGCCACAGCAGAGAGCTGAAGTGGAAGAGGAGCAACCAGGACAGAATCTGGTGCCCTGACCAGGACTAGAACCCACAGTGCCAATGCCCAATGCCGCAGGCAGAGTATTAGCCTAGTGAGCCGCAGCGCCTGCCTTTAGTAGAAATTTTTAAACAATTTGTCCCATACAGTTAATGATTTCCCCATCATTCTGCTCTGATGATTGGGGTGTACACAATATTGCCTAGAATATCTGGCTATGAATAGTTATAAAGCAAATGAAATGGTGTCTGCCTTGGGAAGCAGGAGGACAAATACTTGCTCTCCCATTTTCAATAATGTTGCTTATGCTGCACATGCACAGAGATGCAGTGTGCTGTCCTGCTGCCAGACAAACCAGTTCAAAACAATGCTGGAGAACAAACCAGTTTGCAGCTCATCCCTTGCCTTGTCTGCTGCAAACATTTTGGCCTCCCTCCAAGCTCATTTGAGCTACAATTAAATTTAGAATCTCAGATTTTTTTTTTCAGGTAAGGAAATTGGAGCTGAGCTCACATAAAGCCTTGATTCAGCAGAAGTGAAAATTGTGACCCAGAGAAACGAGGTCATATTCCTGTTGTTAGCAGTGCAGGGTTTGTAGCCCATTCTTAATCATTTCTACATCATGTTCCTCCTACGCTTGTAACTCAACACCAGCTGTAATGTCAGCAAGAAGCATCTTCCTCTAGTATACATAGGAAAGGTTGTGGTTGTATCAATTCGCTTGACACAATTCACTCCCCAGATGGTTGCTGTGGCAAAGGCTAGGACATCAACCATCTTCTGTTACTTTCCCAGGCACATTATCAGGCAGCTAAATCAGAAGTGGAGCAACTAGGACAACTAGGACTGAAACTGGCTCCTACAGGACGCAGGTGTCACGGGCAGCTGCTTAACCCACTACGGCCCCTATTCCTTAGTCTCTGTATCCTGACATCCTTCCTAGTTTATGCCCACAATGTGGGAGCAGTCATGCTGTTTTCTGGGGGAACACTACCCCTTACATAGAAAAGAAGATTCTCAAAGTTCCCTCACATAATCCTTAGAGTCTTACTCATCACTTATATTTTCAAAGAGTCTACTTATTCTGTTCAGAGAATAGCCTCATTGCAGCTTCATCAGAAGGTGGCAGAGAGAAATGTTCGCTGGAGAAGATGACTCTGAAGCACCTGTGTTCACTTGCGTCGACAACTGCTAGTTATCTTCTACAAACCACTTTCCAGTTCCCTCTTGCAAAAAGAATCCCAATGGTATTGAGTGAGATACCGTGTTCGCCCTTACACAGATATCTCAACAAACAACAAAACTTAAAGGCATCCCCACGTGACATGAGCAGAAGCTGGTTGGTGAGACTGCAAGAGGCTGTTACTGGGTACATTAGTTGTGGCAGAAGCAGCTGGCTGCTTTTGCTTTTCCTCTCATCCCTTCTTTTGGTCCATGATGGAGATAAAACGCCTGGAGGTTTTCAGCTATTTAGTGGCCAAGGGCAAAGGATGACAAAGCAAGGGTAAGAAGGGTATTTCTGGGGCCACTGACCTAACCCTGATTTTGGATCCCTTGTAATTTGAGATAAAATAAATCAGTGTGTCAATGGTTGAATCATCTGTGCTGGGTTTATTGTACATATAGCTGAACCCTAAAGATGCTGCATTGTAGAAAAAGTTAATTCTATATGTAGTACCAAGATGCTCATAGATTAAGTCACTATTAGTGTCATATTAACAGTAAAAGAGGGGCTGGCGCTGTGGCTCACTTGGTTAATCCTCTGCCTATGGTGCCGGCATCCCATATGGGCACCGGGTTCTAGTCCTGGTTGCTTCTCTTCCAGGCCAGCTCTCTGCTGTGGCCCGGGAAGGCAGTGGAGGACGGCCCAGGTGCTTGGGCCCTGCACCTGCGTGGGAGACCAGGAGAAGCACCTGGCTCCTGGCTTCAGATCAGTGCAGCGCCAGCTGTAGCGGCCATCTGGGGGGTGAACCAATGGAAGGAAGACCTTTCTCTCTCTCTCTCACCAACTCTGTCAAATAAATAAATAAAACAGTAAAAGATTATAATTTACCTCAAACGGACTTAAAATATGAAATAGAATTCTTTCTGGTAAGTTTTATTTGCCCTACATATAGGGTAATCAATATAAATTTATTTATTTGTTTGTTTATTAGAGAGATAGTGAGAGATCCCATCTATTGGTTTATTCCCCAAATGCCCACCATAGCCAGTACTGGGCTGGGCTGAAAGCTGAGAACCAGGAACTCAATCCAGGTTTCTCATGTGGATAGCAGGAACCCAATGACTCGAGTCGTTACTACCACCTCCAGGCTCTGTATTAACAGGAATCAGGCTCAGGAGCTGCACATGAGTACTGAACCCAGGTTCTTCAATATGGCACTCAGGCATTAAGTGGCATCTTATCCACTGGGCTAACCACTCACATTTAAATGTATTTTTCAGTGTCCACAGCAGCAATACATGACACATGTTTTCTCTTTCATTTTACAGATGTGGTTATAAAATCTTAGCACACTAAATGAACTGTCTTATTTAAATCTTAACTAAATACAAGTCATAGATTCAAAAGAAGATATGTTAGCTTCAAAATCTACCTTTTAGTTTACCCTTAAAGTGATTTGAGAAAATTATAAAAGATAGAGAAAAGAAAATGGGCCCACACTTGGGTCAGGTGTTGACCTAGTAGTTAAGATTCCGATCAAGACGCCATGTCTCACATTGCAATGCCTGGGTTTGATTCCCAGTTCCAGTTACCAATTGCAGCTTCCTGCCAATGCAGATCCTGCAAGGCAGCAAAGGATGGCTCAAGTACTTGGGTCCATGCCACATAAACGAAAGAACTAGAATGAGTTCCTGGCTTTTCACTCCAGCCTTGGCTGTGTCCTGACCTTTGTGGGGATTTGGGGTGTGAACTAGCGGATGGGAACTCTGTCTATTGGTCTCTTTCTTTTACCGATCAGAAAGTGATAGATAGAGCAAGAGTGAAAGCGAGAGGAAAAGAGAGTGCAAGAGAGAGGGAGCGAGGCAGAGAGAGAAAGGAAGGGAGGAAGGAAGAAAGGAAGGAAGGGAGGGAGGAGAGAGAGGGAGGAAGGGACAGAGGGAGGGAGGAAGGGAAGAAGGAGGGAAGGAGGGAGGGAAGGAAGGGGGAGGGAGGGAGGGAACTACTGCTCTGCAGAATGAGGGCATTTGGGGTTTTAAAGAGGCTCCATGGAAGCGGGTGTTGGTATGACACAATCATGAAGCAGCTGCGGGTTTCTGGCATTAGGTGTGAAGGGCTGTACATTCCTCCTCTGTTTCATGCTCTGGATGTCTGCATAAGAAGATGAGACAAGGAGCAAAGCAGTGTGTGCTGATGATACGAGTGGAAGCCAACACTCAGCCCTGAGTCATCTGACTTATTCTCCGCTGGTACAATGACCACTCAGGTTGCAGGCAGCCTGGGGGCTCCATGTAAGTGGTAGTTACTGCCCTGGGTCTACAGTGCTCCCACTCGGACTTCAAATTTCCCTTGAGACTGGATATCCACGTGTTACCTATTGGAGAAGCCATTGACCTCAAGTTTGGTGAGCAGGATCTTGTAGGGCCACTTTCATCACTCCCTAAATTCAGTGAGCTAAGTCAAGGCAGGGTGGCTAAGAGACTGGGGTCTGGTGGTATCCAGATTCTGCAATCAAGGCACTGTTTGGGGGCTTGGTTTGGTTCCATCCTTTTGAATGTATATTTGACACTTAGTTTTGGAGTGGTTTGCTTTGCAGTGGAAATCAGATGTTGTAAGACACTTCCAGGGATGGGGAATGCTTTCCTTCCAAGGACCTTGTGGGTATTCAGAACATCACTCACAGATCACACAAAATTATTAACTTACAAGTTAGCCTGCTATAGATTTATTGAATTTCAAATTATGCCTTCAGTTGCTTTGGCAGGGTCAGCCCAAATTATTTTGCAGGCCTCATACGGTCCGTGGGCAGGACGTTCCCCACACCTGCAAGTTTAACAAAATAGCTCTTTTTCTCAAACCCCTCTTTTGCACTCCAAATTGCTGTGAATTAGATGGCAAACTTCAAACAACACAGTGTGTGAGAGAAGAATCCAATATCACACCAAAACAAAGAGCAATAGCAAGATCGGGAGCCGTCCTGCGTGTGTGACCTTTCTGTAGGAAACTTCTCTGTCCCATAAGCAAAGGCCCTGTGTTTGAACTTTGGGAATTTGATATACTCAAGAAACGCCCCGTTCTTTGCATGGTTTCTTGGCTGTTAAGGTAGCTCACTTTTGTTCTAAATGTGATTCTTTACAGCATATGCTTGCTCTGATGGAAGAAATTAGCAAAGGATTATTGCTTTCCCTAAGTCGATTAGGCTGGAAAGAAGTGAGTTGTTTTTCTTCTGCTGTCATGCCAGCTCTATTTCTAAGACATCATGGACAGGGATTGGATTCTTTTAATGGAAGGATTACTGCAAAACAACTCTCCCCCCAGCTGCTACTCATCCCTTGTTTCAATCTTATTGGATTTAGCTCTGAATGTATATTCCAGTATAAATAAAATCAGGGAAGCTTACAAAACAAATGAAAGTCATTATCGAGGAAGAAGTATCGGAGAGTGCGTGTGTGTAGGTGTGTCTGTGCGTGTGTGTGAGGGTTGGGGTGGCTGGGGAGAGAGACTGCCTTTTCTTTCTTTCCAAGCTTAAAGGAAGGCACTTAAGGAAAGGCAACTGGAAAATATAAATCTCTTTACCGTGCACAAAATTTCCAGGGAGAACCCCTATTCTAAAAGTGTCTTTGGTTCATTAATAAAGAGCATGATCTAAAAACAAAAGACAACCTTTGGTTATCCAGAGTAGGCAGGTGCACAATATGAATTGCTTTGCTAAGCACACTTGATTGTTAGGAATCAAAATACTTCAGAAATCAATGGAAGTAATTTGCCTATGAGGCATTGAAAAACCTGAAACACACAATGATTTTCATCACAGAGATAGAAGTAAGGAGCTTAAAAATCTTCAATTTAGTCAGCTAGTTGGACAATACTCTGTTGATAGGACTGAAATCAATTTGCCATCATTATGCATATCACACATGAGCAAATTGTATTACAATCAAAGTAGTACTTTTAGAATGTCAACAGTTGTCCCAAAACAGTGCCCACAACTTTATAGGCTGACATCTTGTATAGAGAAGTAGTATTCTCTGTATATTCCAATAAGAAGGAATTTGATGCAGGAACTTGGTGCTGGAAGTTCTCAAGAACAAAGTAAGAGGAGCCCACTTTGTGTCAGAGCAGGTTAAGCCATCACTTGGGATCCTGCCTCCAGTATCAGATGCTGGCTCAAGTTCTGGCTGCTGCCCTTCTGATTCAGCTCAATGCTTGTGCAACTGGGAAAGCAGCAGGAAATGGTTCAACTATCCTTGTGCTAGGTTTGTAAGGTATCCCTTGGCTTCTGGCTTGGTCCGTCCCAGACATGGCTGTTAGCAGCTATTTGGGGAGTGAGCCAGCGGTCATCGGAAAGCAAGGCAAACTTCGCCATCCCTAATACGTTCTTCCCAATATTCAAGTTAGCAAGAGGACTTTTAAAGGAAAAAGGGCATGGAAGGGTATCTGTCAGAGAAGTTTCTTTGTGCTATGAGATTTGGCTAGTTATGTATGTCTACATTTATTTTTGGTGGGTGGTCCTGAATTCTTCCCTCACCTGGGGTCTACTTTTCCAGGCATCTTTCTCCTGCAGTCAGCTTCTGAAATTCGCAGGTCTGCATCTGCTTTAACACACATTTTGGTCAGCCATAGGATCGGCAACTAGTTTTTGTAAATTAGAATGTGAAAAAGAGAGAAATAGGTAGATTTTACAATGGCATAACTGTGACTCGTTGCTAGGTTAGGGTGCAAAAGCGATGCCGGTGAGGCAGGGAGTCAGAAAGGCACAAGGAGCTAACGCCCCCCAACACTGAAATCATACGCACTGCCTGATCCTATCACCTTCCGGGCTGATCCAACATGGCTGACAACACAGCACACACCCTTCTTACCACACAGCTAAGCCTCTCCTTACATCAGGTGCCGGGCGCCATGACACTGTCTTGATTTCCTCACATGCACTGTAGCCCCACCCAAAGCCTGTCTCCTTGGGGAGGGGGCAGTTCGCTCTCTCTAGGTTCCCTGTGCTCACTTCTGAGTGTGTACTATCTTTTTGCCTTTCAATACACTCTGCTTCTCTATTCACCTTACCTATCTCTTCCTGTTGCATTAGTACACACGAGAAGACAAGAACCTGGAGTAAGTCTAGCCAGGGATCCCTTTGAGCCCAGCCGGGGCTCTCGCTTCCCACAACTGAACTAGTTGTCTGTAACAACTAGTCTGGACAGTCAAAGAACGTGATCTTAATGGCAGTATCTCTAACTTTCCCTCCTACTTCCAACTTAGGGCTAGTTGGAGGGAGTCAGTACCCACCCCTAACTAACCACATAGGATTTCCTTCTTAGAATTAGCCTGCCTACAGCTTCCCATACCAACATCCAAACGTAGCTGAGGCCTTCCTTCTGTCTCCAAACTTC
The DNA here is from genome assembly GCF_964237555.1 of Oryctolagus cuniculus. Classification (NCBI taxonomy): domain Eukaryota; kingdom Metazoa; phylum Chordata; class Mammalia; order Lagomorpha; family Leporidae; genus Oryctolagus; species Oryctolagus cuniculus. The sequence goes on along the minus strand of NC_091435.1, from coordinate 171,652,104 downwards.
TCAAATTCTTCTGCCTGTCTTTGAGCAGCATCCAAAAACAAGTGATGATGACTAATTCTACTGCTGTGGTGTGTTTTGAATAAATAGCCTTTGCCTGTTTTCACTTGTGTGATGTCATGTTTCCACAAGTGAGAAAAGGAAACCATGAAACCCATCCCCAAGTGGTAAACAATATTTAAACTTACTTCTCCAAAGACCTTGGAGATGACGATATGATTTATTCAGATACCTCCAGCTCTCATCAAGGAGTACCCAAAATCTCTAGGGCAGGGCTTTTCAACTTGCTGATATTGGCATTTGGCTGCGTAGATCCTGGTTGTAGGAGGTTGTTCTGTATAATATTGGAAGTCTAGGCAGGGCCTCTACTTGTTAGGTGCTAATAGCATGCCACGTCACAAGTTGTGTCAATCAAAAATCTCTCTTGACATTCCTAAATATTCCCTAGTAAGGGTAAAATACCACTCTGTTGAGAACCACTTCCCTAGGTAGAACCTAACCATATTTTCCCTTTAAGATTCTTTAATCCTATAGAAGAGTTCTGGAGGCTAAGATTGTAGGATTATAGGTCTCAAAATTTTTAGTACAGTGCCAACCTTATGTAATTTGTTCCCTTATAATAAAGATGATTTTGAGTTGGCACAAATGTTAAATTTTTATATAATTTAAAAATATTTCCCATATGCATACATTCACAAGTGAGGAATAAAGAACATTTCTTGGCTCATATGTCTCATAAGTATTCAGGAATCGTATTTTTTATGCTCAATCCAAATATAGCACAATATGTGCAAGCAGGATCGCTAGACAACTTGATAATCTATCCTAGGTCATTATCCAGTCCACGGTTCCAATTCCCGACGCACACTCGGTTTCTGTATGGGACACCATTGAACTGCTGATGGTTTTAAGTCCTTGACGCCTTCATTCCTTTTCAAGGCTCTTTGAATAGTCATTTGGAGACTCTCACTCTCCCACATATAAAGACAAAATGCATTACTTCTGACCAGCATATAGTAAATATCAAAAAAAAAACTACAGAACATGATTTTAAGTATTTCATCTTCAATCTACTCCATATAACCTCAACACATCTAATCACTTGTACTTTTTATATTTAGCATATATAATTTTTCCACATCACCTAGTGCCCACCACTATTTTTCTTTTCTTATAATTACTCATTCCTTGATTTTTTTATTAAGATACTACTACACACCAGGCTCCATGAAGTAGTATATAACAATAAAAGGATAATAAGATAGAGTTAGGAAAGCGTGTATGTCAGGATTCTCCAGAGAAACAAAACCAATAGAAATTTTGTATATGTATGTATGGGTAATTATGAAAGACAATCTGCTGTACTAAACCTAGTGATTTCAATCTATAAAAATACTTTTGCAGGAATATCTATAATAATTTTGACCAAATATCTGAATACTGCAGCCTAGCCAAATTGACATAAAAAAAAATCACAATTCTCAGCTCTGGGTACAAGACACAGCTGATAAGATAAACATTCATTGTATCTGAGCTGTCAGGACAAATGCTCATTATATCTGGAATGCAAGCACTCAGAAAGCACTATGTGAGTACTGAAGAGAAACTCTTAAGTGCTCTTTGGCTGGTTATGGTAGAGACCAAGGACGAGAGACTCTGAGCTAAGACTTAGAGTTTGGAAAGGATCTTGATGTAAAAGGAAGAGATTTGATTCAGAGAGAAGCAGCTGTCTCTTGATAAATTTTGACCTTGAGTAAACTACTTAATATCTGTAGACTTTGGTTTGTTTATCTATAAAGTAAAGATAATAATTTTCTTACAGGCTTGGCATTTAGAAGACTGCTTGCTACTGCCCAAAAGAAGTGAATGATAGCTGTGTCTTTGATTGCTGTGATTGAACTGCTGGAGTGAGAAATCAGAGAAGTTCTTGATGAGGAGAGAGGAAAAATTTGAAGTAATGACAGAGGACAATTTCCCCTGAATTGACATGAATGAGGTCATGGAGGTAGATGAAATTTAATGAATTCCCATCCAACTCTATTTTAGTCTAATTTAAAGATTATAGAGAACACAAGCTAGACGACTTGCAGTGGTACCCTGGAGTTTACTGGGGACTCTTTCAGTTCCACTCCTGTCTGGAACACTGTTGTTTCTTCTGTGTCAGCCTACTGCCTCCCTAAGGAACACAGTTCTGAGAGAGCTGGATTGTAGGTCTCAATTCATCATCAACATTGACTTCCTGTCTTACCTTGGGCTCTCATTTGCTAAATGTAGATAATAATTCTCAACTCTGAGTCTATTATGAGGACTAAATGAAAAGATGCTTGTGAATCAAATAGTTCTGTGACTAGAATGAGTGCCCCTCAATGTACATCAGCATCCGCTCCAAGTGACATTGGTAATAAATAGCAAATGAGTCACATATTTAGCTTTGACCTGTACGCAGATACACTTTTACCACCAAATAAAAACTCTTTTGCATTAATCAGTTTTCTGTTTCCTTCTTGCATTCATATTATAACAACCTTCAGCCTTCCTGAGACAATGAATATTTTTGGCAAAATTCAAGAAGACTCATATGCAGTATAGAGGCAAAAATATGCTAATTTATTTCAAAACTATATATTGATTCTCAACTGCATTGGATATATAGATAAGAGTTTTTGAGGCATTTATTTAGCACAATCAATATGGATTAGATGGAATTATTATCTCAGTTTTACATGTAAAGAAACAAGGTTTCATAGCTTGCCCAAGATATTATTTATTCACTTTACTGAATAAACTCCTGTTGGTATTCCAGATAAAATTTCTCTCCCGCTCTGTCTTCATGTGGTGCTTTTCACCAAGTTATGATGCAGGAGGACGGCTCTCGCCAAATCAAGCCTCTGGATCTAAGACTCCCCAATTTCAGAAATGTTTTTGAGTCAAATACTCTTCTATTGTTTATAGTTTACCCAGTTCTTGATACTCTGTTATAGCAGTAAAAAATACACTATGGCACTAGTTGACAATGTGGTAGTGGCTAGAACACAAGAACAATTTGATCACCAGCATTAAAGCATTCTCTAGGTGATCTGAACTCTATTTCTCAAGCTCTACTGCTCTATTGCAGATTAGTTAGGAATTTTTTAAAGGGTTTTAGTCAATATCTCATTTTGCTTACTTCCTTGTATTGGTCAACTTCTACAATTCTGAATTAATTTTGATGTTAAGACCCTTATGACACTCCTTGGCTTTATTTCAAATTCTAGATCATTCTAGACAAGAGGAATATATGGGGGCCAGTGCTGTTGCATAGCAGGTAAAGCTGCCGCCTGCAGTGCCAGTATTCCATGTGGGTGCTGGTTAGAGCTGTGGCTGCTCCACTTCTGATCCAGCTCTCTGCTATGGCCTGGGAAAGCAGTAGAAGATGGACCAAGTCTTTGGGCCCCTGCACCCGTATGGGAGACTGGGACGAAGCTCCTAGCTCCTGGCTTTGGATCGGCACGGCTCCCACCATTGTGGCCATCTAGGGAGTGAACCAGTGGATGGAAGACCTCTCTCTCTCTCCCTCTCTCCCTCTCTCCCTCTCTTTCTGCCTCTGCCTTTCTGTAACTCTGCCATTCAAATAATAAAATCTTAAAAAAAAAGAGGAATATATGACCACTGCTGTTCAACTCTGACACCAAGTACTCTCTGAGATGAATCTAGAACTTTCCAAAATGCCTCCAAATTAGTATTATGTTCAATGCACCTGGAAAATATGCTAATTAAAGGAATCTTCAAGACAAGACAAGCCAGCAGTGCCTCTGGCATATCCAGGACAAAAATAATCAATTACAACTAATAAGCATCTCCACCTAGCAGATGTCTCTTGCATTTTTCATGCAGTGTTGGTGCTAATTAGGAAACAAACAATGTAGGAATATTGGCTTTGAAGCGAGATCTATGTATTGTATAAGCAAGATTTTTACATGTTTCAGCAATAAACACATTTTGGACTTCAATTAAAATAACACTCTTGGAAGCTAAAAATGTTGAGAAAAGTATGCAGCCATGCTGATGAAGCACATACTTGTGGTAGTGGCTTAACTTTCTTAATAAAGAACTAAGTGATGGATGCTTTTTCCCCTCTCCCACACATTCACCTCAGATAAACACTATTTAGCAAGCTTCTTGACCTCAGCTTGATGGTGTAATTACTTATTTTTCAAAAGAAGTAAATGAGTAACTAAGGGATGACCATTAATTTTGTATAGCATAATTTGAGGTATTCAAATAGTGTTTACTGGGGCTTGTTCTGTGGTGTAGTGCGTAAAGTCACAGCCTACCGTGCTGACATCCCATATGGATGCCGATTTACGAACCTGCAGCTTTGCTTTTGACCCAGCTCTCTGCTATGGCCTGGGAAAGCAGAGGAAGATGGCCCGAGTCCTTGGGCCCCTGTTCCTGAATGGGACACCCAGAAGAAGCTCCTGGCTCCTGGTTTCGGATCAGCATAGCTCTGGCCATCGTGGCCATTTGAGGAATGAATCAGTGGATGGAAACCCCCCCACACACTCTGCCTCTCTGTAACTCTGCCTTCAAATAAATACATAAATCTTTTAAAAAATAGTGATTATTTCCTGAATTAAGATCTCTTTAGCTGAAAGAAAATAAAAACTCCTCCTGGATGCTCACAGAAGTCATGCTTCTCTCTCCTTTTGGAGTGACTGCTCTCCAGCTAGCTTTCCTGGGGAGCTATGATGTGTCAAGGCAATCCTCTCCCATGTTAGTCATCCATAGTAATCTTCCATTTCACCAAACAGTCAAAATAAAGAGTTCTTTATAAGCGATTCACTGATGTTAATTCAGTAAATCCTCATTGAATGCATGGTAAGCACAACAATGAATTTATCGTTAAAGGGTGATTACCCTTTATTGCATAGGTAGGGTGATCTATGGGATAAAGTGACTATACTTTTATCTTTCAAATCAGGACACATTTAAGAGCAAAATAAATGTGTCAATATTTATACTAGGGCACAGAATTAATACACTGCTTGAGATGCCCACATCACATATCAACATGCCAGGGTTCTAGTCCAGGCTCTGCTTCCAATTCTAGCTTCCCACTCTAGGCACCTGAGGGGCAACTGGTGACAGCTCAAGTGTTTGGGTCCCTGTCATCCATGTGGGACAATTATTGTAAACTCCAGGCTGCTGGATTTGGTCTCGTTGTTTGTTGCAGGCATGTGAAATTGAAGAAGCATATGCAAGATCTATCTCTCTCTGTCTCTATCCCCTGCCTTAATTAAGAGATGGAAAACACATTGACAAAGACATAATATTTGAACTTGATATAAAGTGAATCTTGTGCTATTTAAAATGGACCCTATTATGATTCTCAATCATAGTTCTAGCAACAGCTCTGAATTCTATATGTAAACATTGTCAAAATCTTATACTACTACCCTCTATCCTCAACTCAGGTGTAGAGAGAGAGAAGATGTTGAAGGAGATGCTGAATTCTGATAATGCTATGGTGATTTCTGAACCTAACACATTATGAGTGCTCAAAAACCACGGCCCTTCACTACCCAAAGTAGGAATGAGGAGATCTGTGCTTCATTTGACTCAGAATGATTTACCTGTCCCCGTCTACCCTCAGAAACTCTATACCTCCCCCCTCACACAGGGTGCAGAGTAAACCTCCAGAACCTTCTCTCTTGTTTCTGTTCTGCATTGTTAGCAATTAGCTTGGAAATTGGTTCCTAGTCTCCCACTAACCAGTTGCATTTTCTCCTTTCCCTATTTCTTTCTTTCTTGATCCTTCTGATTCACCCTTACCTAGATCCATTAGTTTTCATACCTCTAGGTCATGAGTCAGACCTTGCCCAACATGTAATCACATCAAAATCATTTGGAATCTACAATGCTCTCCTGCTTGCTAGGATTCAAGAGAGAATGTCATCACACTATGTTTTACAAGCAAAGTTTACATTTAGCCAATGGAACAAATCTTAAGTCCATATAATCTTTTACAGGGAATGTTGTCCATATAATTGGCCTCAACCAAATTAAGAAATACGTAATTTCTGGGGTGGGTATTGAGCAGATAAGCCACTTCTCGAGATGCTGACAGCTCATACTGGAGTGCCTGAATTTGGGTTCCAGTTCTGCTTCCGGGTCCAGCTTCCTGCTGATGCACACCCTCGCAGGCAGCAGATGACGGTGCAAGTACTTGGGTCTCTGCTACCAGGTTGAGTTCTGGATCCCTGTCTTCTGCCGTGCCCTGCTCCAGCTGTTGCTTAAAGTTGTAGAATGAATTAGTCAATGGATGATGTTTCTTTGTTTCTATCTCTCTCTGCCTTTCAAATAAAATGGAAATAACACAAAAAAAGAAAGGAAAAGAAATAAATAATTTCCAGTATCTACAAAATTTATGTCACACTCCTTCACCCTAAGTATACTTTAAGATAATTATCTGAATTTTATCTGTTGAGATTATTTGTGCCTGTTGAATCTTAAATACATGGATTCACATAAAACATACTATTGTATGTTTTATACTATTTAAGTTTTTTCACAACATTGTTTCAGAATAATCCATCTTTTTTTTTGAATGTCTAAGGAATTGTTCCTTCTCATTCTTCTGTAGTATGCTATCAATATGCCACAATTTATTTATAATTGTAGTGTTGATGAGTAGATTGGGTATTTTTTTTATTTAGCAAATATAAATTTCCAAAGTACAGTTTATGGATTACATTGGATTTCCCCCCCGCCCAATAATTTCCCTCCCACTCACACCCCTCCCATCTCATGCTCCCTCTCCCATTGCATTCACATCAAGATTCATTTTTCAATTATCTTTATATACAGAAGATCTATTCAGTATATATTAGGTAAAGATTTCATCAGTTTGCACCCACACAGAAACACAAAGTGTAAAATACTGTTTCAGTACTACTTATAGCATTACTTCACATTGGACAACACATTAAGGACAGATCCCACATGAGAAGTAAGTACACAGTGACTCCTGTTGTTGACTTAACAATTTGACACTCTTGTTTATGGCATCAGTAGTCTCCCTAGGCTCCAATCATGAGTTGCCAAGGCTATGGAAGCCTGTTGAATTTGCTGACTTCGATCTTATTCCGACAGGGTCTTAGTCAAAGTGGAAGTTGTCTCCTCCCTTCAGAGAAAGGTACCTCCTTCTTTGATGGCCCGGTTCTTTCCACTGGGATCTCACTCACAGAGATCTTTCATTTAGGTCTTCTTTTTTTTTTTTTTTTTTCACGGAGTGTCTTGGCTTTCCATGCCTAAAATAATCTCATGGGCTCTTCAGCCAGATCCGAATGCCTTAAGGGCTGATTCTGAGGCCAGAGTGCTATTTAGGACATCTGCCATTCTATGAGTCGGCTGTGTATCTTGCTTCCCATGTTGGATTGTTCTATCCCTTTTTGATTCTATCAGTTAGTATTAGCAGACACTAGTCTTGTTTGTGTGATCCCTTTGACTCTTAGACCTATCAATGTGATCAATTGTGAACTGAAGTTGATCACTTGGACCAGTGAGATGGCATTGGTACATGCCACCTTGATGGGATTGTATTGGAATCCCCTGGAACATTTCTAACTCCACCATTTGGGCAAGTCTGATTAAGAATGTCCCAAATTGTACATCTCTTCCCTCTCTTATTCCCACTCTTATATTTAACAGGGATCACTTTTCAGTTAAAATTTAAACACGTAAGAATAATTGCGTGTTAATTATTTATGGTCTGAGAAGCTACATCGTATGATTCTAATTCTTTTGAATTGGCTGAGACTTGCTTTATGGCCTAGTATGTGGTCAACCCTAGAGAAGGTTCCATGTACTGCTGAGAAGAATGTAAATTCTTTATGTATAGGATGAAAAGTTCTGTAGATATCTGTTAGATCCATTTGGGCTATAGTGTTGTTAAATCTACTGTCTCCTTGTTGATCTTCTGTCCTGTTGATCTGTCTATTTCTGAGAGTAGAGTATTGAAGTCCCCCAGTACTATTTGTCGCTCCCCGTCTTTGTGGGGGAACGACACTAAGCCCTGCCTAGGCTTCATATCCGAGTCACGGCAACATTATGTCGCTCCCCCTCTTCGTGGAGGAACGACACAGGACCCTGCACTGTTCTTTTGTCTGCTCGGCCCTCCCCGGGTTTGCTGCTGGTTCTTCCCGGGTTGGCTACCAACCCTTCCACCTCCGTGGAAGGGCGGTTCCCCCTAGCCACTTTCCCCACTTCCGCGGGGGAGCGGCACACCGCCGGCCAGCTCTCTCGGGGGCTGCACAGGTGTTCCCCTTAGATAGATGTTCCCTTAGATGTTCCTGGTGCATGTTGTCTCTCTCCTCCTTTATAGTCCTCCTCCGCCAATCCCAACTCGGCTGTCCACACGCCAAGTACGCTGCTCTCCTCCAATCAGGAGCAGGATCAGCTCCTGGAGGTCAGCACTCAAGTTGGCAAGAGGCAGCTGCGTAGAAGCTGTTTTCTCCTCTCCCAGTGCCATATTGTGGGAGAGCAGATGCATAGAATAAGTCTTAATTCCAGTAACTCAGTCCAGTCCGGGTTGCTCCCCACACTATTGTATTGGGGTCTAAGTCTCCCTTAAAGTCCCTTAACAAATCTTTTAAATAAACTGGTGCCCTGTAATTAGGTGCATATACATTGATAATTGTTATATCTTCCTGTTGAATTGATCCCTTATTCATTATATAGTGCCCCTGTTTGTCTCTCCTAACAGTTTTTGTGTTAAAGTTTATGTTGTCCGATATTAAGATGGCTACGCCCACTCTTTTTTCATTTCTGTTGGCATGGTATATCTTTTTCCAGCCTTTCACTTTCAGTCTGTATGCATCTTTGTTGGAAAGATGTGTTTCTTGTAAGCAGCAAATAGATGGGTTTTGTTCCTTAAATCAATCAGCCAATCGGTGTCTTTTAACTGGACAGTTCAGGCCATTCACGTTCAATGTGACTACTGATAAGTAATAACTTTGCCCTGCCATTTCCCAAAGATATTTTCTAATGTATGTTTTGAACTTCCTGTGATCCTTCTTGTAAGGTTTCCTTCCTTTATCTTCTTTCATATTGATGACCGTGTTTCTGTGTTTCTGTGTATAACACATCTTTAACCATCTTTTGCAGGGCTGGATGAGTGGCAACAAATTCTTTCAATTTCTGTTTGCTATGAAAGGTCTCTATTTCACCTTCATTCACAAATGATAGCATTGCAGGATATAATATGCTGGGCTGGCAGTTTTTCTCTCTTAGTACCTGGGCTATGTCTCGCCATTCCCTCCTAGCTTGTAGGGTTTCTGATGAGAAGTCTGCTGTGAGTCTAATTGGAGATCCTCTGAGAGTAATCTGACGTTTATCTCTTGCACATTTTAGGATCTTTTCTTTATGTTTCACTGTGGAGAGTTTAATTACAACGTGTCGTGGTGAGGATCTCTTTTGGTCATGTTTATTAGGGGTTCTATGAGCTTCCTGTACTAGGATGTCTCTGTCCTTCTCCAAACCTGGGAAATTTTCTGCTAATATCTCACTAAAAAGTCCTTCTAATCCTTTCTCCCTCTCCATGCCTTCAGGAACTCCTAGAACCCGAATGTTGGGTTTTTTAATAGTATCCTGTAGATTCCCCACAATATTTTTTAGATTTCTAATTTCCTCTTATTTTCTTTGCTTTGACTGTATCCTTTCCTGTTCTCTGTCTTCTAAGTCTGATATTCTCTCTTCTGCTTCACCCATTCTGTTTGTAAGGCTCTGTAATTTGTTTGTCATTGATCTATTGAATTCTTCATTTCATTATGATTTCTCATCACTATCACAGTTTCATGTTCTACTAATTGTTTCATTTCATTTTCATTCCTCCTTAATATTTCATTTTCACAAGAGAGATTTTCTATCTTGTCCATTAAGGATTTCTGTAGTTCAAGAATTTGTTTTTGAGAACTTCTTAATGTTCTCATCAATTTTTTTGAGATCCGCTTCTTGTATTTCTTCTATCTCATCATCTTCATAATCTTCAATTGGGGTGTCTTTTTCATTCGTGGACATCATAGTGTCTTCCTTGTTCTTGTTACTTTGGTTTCTGCATTTGTTGTTTGGCATATTGGAGATATTCTTTGGTTTCTTCACTGTGGTGCTTTTTCTCGTTGTACTATGACTCTAGATTAAGTGGACTGTCTGCTTATGATGGATCCTTAGAGGCTGTGATGGGTGTGGCCAGAGAGCTCTGTTTCTTCAGGGTTAAGTGTGTGCCAAAGGTGACTCACCCAGATTGTTCTCTCTCTCCTCTCTTGCTCACTCTCTCTCTCTCTCTTTATTTATTTATTTATTTTTTTGACTCAGTTGGGAAGTAATTCCGCACAGCTAAGTGGAATTGAGGGTAGTTGATGTATGAAATCTGGCCCCTGTGGGTATTTGTCTGCTCCACCCCTGGGACCACACAAAGAGTTTATGCAGCCCTCAGTGTGATCTCAAATTTCTCTGCAGTCTCTCACCAGTTTGCCAAGGTTACTGAGTTTGTGTACTCGGTGAGTTCTCTTGCCCCCCCTCAGATTTTCACAGTCTCAGTTCGTTAGCTCCACACTTTCACTGGGTCCTAACCTCCTGTTATTTCTCCCCACCAGAGTCAGGTTTTTCTGCTTGGCTAATGGCGGGCACCACATTACATACGTAAAATGGCGCCTGCTCTTTGTCTTGCTCCACTTTGTACGGTGAGTGGAGAGAGGCTGGTGTCCGTGCCGGTTCCCCTTATTTATTCGTTTTTTTCTCTCCTCCAGTCAGCCTGGTGAATTTCCCCAGTGGGGCTTCAGGCCTCGTTCCCTCTAGGCTCTTTCTGCCTTTCCCCACCAATGTCTCAGGTTACCGAGGTTTTTGTTTCACCTCCCCTTCCAGCACTGGCACGCAGACTCTGCGGCTGGGCTTCCACGAGGTGGGTGACCTTGCTCTCCCCATAGGTCCTCTGTGTCACATCCACTAGATCCAGAAGAGTTTCCTCTGCAATTTTTCCTGAGCCTTTTCCTGAGGCTACAGTAACTCCACTTGTATTAAACTATCTTTTTCCTGGAATATCGGTGCGTGCCCTCACTATTCCTCCATCTTGGCTCTGCCTTGAGTAGATTGGATATTTAACAGCCTTTAGTTACTATGATCAAAGCATCTATGAATGAATAAGGTTGCATTTTTTTTAGTGTACATAAGCATTCAATTATTCTTGGTTACATGCCCAGGAGTGGAATCCATGAGTCAAAAGAAACTTATATATTTAGTTTTAATAGGAACTGACAAACATTTCTTCCAAAGCAGTTTTACAAATTTACATTCCCACCAGCAATGTAAGAACATTCTCTTGTTTTTTTTTAATGCACCATAATGTATTATTTTCAGTTTTTTTCAAAATGTTTTCATTCTCCTTTCTTATTTAAAAACTTGTGTTAAGTAATTTTATTTATTTGAGAGACAGAAAGCAAGAGAGAGCGAGAGTGAGAGTGAGAAAGAGAATCTCCCATACACTGCTTCAGTTCCCGAAAGGCCACAACAGCCAGAGTGTGGTCAGGCTGAACTGGGGGCCAGGAATTCAATTCAGGTCTCCCACTTGGGTGATGGACACCATAACCACTCGAGTCATCACCTACTACCCTGCCTCTCAGCGTCTACATTAACGAAAAGCTGGAACCAGAAGAGGGGCTGAGATTCAAGCCCAGGCACTCTGGTGTGAGTTGTGGGCATCAGAAACCACAGCTCAGCTGCTATACCAAACCCCTGCCACTGTTGCTATTGTTTAGTATTACCCAGTTTGCTGAGTTTATGGTGGGTGTCTTTAGAGGTTAAGATACAAGATTCAGTGTTGTATATGTTGACTCCCAAGGTTGTGAGTGAAATCTGACATATCTTACAGACTTGGATCATGCCTGTTCACATAAGCTTTCAGATGTATGGTATGGAGTAGGCAAAATTGATCACAAATAATTCCTAGGATATTTCTTTAGAACAACATCAGCATTTGATGAACAGAATCAATTTTGAATGCAGAAGACACCCAAAGCCTCCTTATTGTTTTCCTTTGCTATTATTTTGTTTGAGAAGATGGAAATGGATGTTCAATGAGCATTTGCACCACTTGGTGAGGTTCTGGAAGTAGATCCTTTATGCACTGCAAGTGATATTAGGCAACGCATTGGGTGGCACGTGCACGACCCATGCAGCACTCTGGAGGCTCACCACCATTCATAACTCTAACAATGTTTGTCCCAGATATCCTAGTTACACAAGGCTGTTTTCAAGTCTGAAGATAGAGAACAACTCATTGTCCTTACGCATCTCTCTAGAAATAAACTAACGGAACTTGGGTAACGCTTCATAAGGAGGTGTTACAAATCATAAAGCAGACCTAACTCGCACTGTTAGCTCAGCTAGAGTAGGGTAGGAAGGAATTCAGTATTGAAAGATCTGAAATGAGTCTGGTCACTCAGTAATTTCACAGAGGAAAAAATAATGCAAGCAAGCAAGCCAAAAAAATTTATTAAGTATAAATGTATGCATAAATGACAATATTTTCAATATAAATATTATATTGTTTATAAATATTATCTCATTCATATATACATTTGTATATATTATATATAAATATATAAAAAGTTCACCAGTAAACAATCCCTATTTTACGACTGTCAGGAAAAAATATACATCTATTTATAAACACACAGACATACATGTTTATGCCTATGGCATTAGATGGAGGTAGTTATTTATATGGCTGTACTTATAGTGAGTAATCATTGAATCCTGATAAGTCATATCTGGACATACAAACAAGATTAATATTAGGGGTTTCTGCTATCATTAAAATAAGATTTCTCAGTGTTAACCAACAAGAATATAGAAGTTTACCTGGAAACATTGAAATAAGAAAAAGCACTACTCATTATAATAGAAAACATTTCACATGAACCACTTATAGTAATTACAAAATTATTAGTGCATCATAGTTACTTTATTTTTTTCCTACTACCACTATTTTGAGGATTATATTGGCAAATTAAAAGCACAAATAGTTCAATAAAACTATTGGTTGTAATTTTGAAGTCTAAGTATTTAGTAAAACATAAGACATATTTTGAACACAGAAGAAATGCTGCTCCCATATTAGAAACTAATCAACTCTAGATGCTACTTTCTCAAATGGAAACTTCACTGTGACATAACTGTGTCACGGAGTGGAAGTATTCCCACCAATAACTGTTTCCTTTGCTTTCACTGATGTGCCTGAAGATTGTTCTCAGCAGTTAGATTTCTCCTTTTTTCATATTTTTTCCTAATTAGAGTCAAGCCAATTCAAAGTCATTTTCAATATAATACTGTCCCCACTTTCAGAATAGAAAACTTCACTGCGAAGCAAGATTATTGTGATTTTGGGTGTTAAAAAGTCATCACAATAATTACCATTTCCAAGGCCAAATGTTTCTTTATTCACTAATACTTGACCAGACACAGGAGAAATGTCTGAAAATAAGAAAAAACCTTTTCACTCAAGGAACTTAAAATATCAAAAGAAAGATAAGTAAGGCACATTGATTATACAGCATGATTAAAGTGATAAAGGATTAGGCACAGTGCAACATAGGAGAGAAACCAGGCATGCCTAATCAATTCTAGGGCAGAAGGAAGTCTAATGGAGATGATGTGTACATTTAAGCTCTTTTTGAAAGATTATTTATTTGTATAGCAGAATGACTGAGAGACAGAGAGAGACAGAGAGAGAGAGAGAGAGAAACCTTCTATCCTTGGGTTCACTTTCCAAATGCAGCAATAGCCAAGGCTGGACCAACCCAAAGCCAGGGGTCAGGAACTCCATGCTGGTCTCCCATGTGCATGAAAGGGCCCCAGCACTTGGGCCCTCCTCTGCTGCCTTCCCAGCCACATTAACAAGGAGCTGAATTAGTAGTGGGGTAGCCAAAAAATGACTGGTGCTCCAAAATAGGACGCTGATGTCACAAGAGGTAGGTTAACCCCCTGTGCCACAACACCCGTCCCTATATTTAAACTCTTATAAAACAGCAGCATTTGGGTTAAAGTGAGAGGGAATAAGAAAACTTTGTGAGAAAAGTCGTTCTGAAAAAAAAAATGGAGGCAAAAATGAATATGGATAATATAGAGAATGACAAGAATTTAATAAAATTATAGAGTACTACAAAGATAGCAAGAAGAGATTAGCCTGCTAAACTAAATTGGAGCTTGATTTTATGGTGAGACATAACCTCCATGTTTATCCTTTTAATCCAAAGCATTGCTACTATGAAAGAAGTCCATGATGCCGAGAAAAACACCGCTCTGGGTTTACACTAATTGAGCTATACACCACTGCACTTCATTCACTCCCCATGTCTGCACTCTTACTCCTGCTATCCGTAAAGTACTAGAAGCAAGTCCTTGCCTCCCGTCTGGAAGACATGTCTGTATTCCCATTTCCATGGCAGTGCTACTCACAGTAGCCAAGATAGCGAAATAGCCCAAGTGTTCGCCAGTAGATTACTGGATAAAAAACAAAACCTGTTTATATACAGACAATGTAATACTACTGAGCTATAAGAAGGGAATCTTGTGCGATGTAACAGCACGGTTCAAGTTGGAGTATGTGTGCTAAGAGAGAAAAGCCAGTCATGAATGGATAAATACTGGATAGCAAATCAATACTCATGTGTATGAGGTATCTAAAATGATCATAGAAGCAGGGGCCAGCGTTGTGGCATAGTGGGTGAAGCCGCCACCTGCAACACATCGGTTCATGTCCCGGCTGCTCTTCTGATCTAGCTCCCTGCTAGTGACCTGGGAAAAGCAGTGGAAGATGGGACAAGCGTTTGGGCTCCTGCCTTCCTCATGGGAAAAGCTCCTGGCTCCTGAGCTTGGCCTGGCCCAGTGCTAGCTGTTGCAGCCATATGTGGGGTGAATTAGCAGATGAAAGATCTCTCTCTCTCTCCCCCCCCCACTCTCTTTGTAACTCTGACTTTCAAAATAAATAAATATTTTAAAAAATATTCATAGAAGCAGAGCATACACAGCATTTGCCTGAGTCACGGATGTGAGGTAAATTGAAAGTCATTCAACATTTTTTTTCGTTCAACATATTATAGGAGATAAAGTTCTAGAAATGTTAGAAAGTGCTGTACAGTATATGGCTATGGTGAATAATACAGTTTTGCATTCTCCAAAATGTCTTAAGAGGGTAGCTTTCATGTTAAGTGCTCTTACCAAAAAAGAAAGACAAGCAAACAAAAATAAAAGAAAGTGATGAATATATCTATTATTAGAATGTTCTTGGCCGGTGCCGTGGCTCAATAGGCTAATCCTCCTCCTGCGGCGCCAGCACACCAGGTTCTAGTCCCGGTCTGGGTGCCAGAATCTGTCCCGGTTGTCCTTCTTCCAGGCCAGCTCTCTGCTGTGGCCAGGGAGTGCAGTGGAGGATTGCCCAAGTGCTTGGGCCCTGCACCCCATGGGAGACCAGGAGAAGCACCTGGCTCCTGGCTACAGATCAGCACGGTGCGCCGGCCGTGGCGGCCATTGGAGGGTGAACCAATGGCAAAGGAAGACCTTTCTCTCTGTCTCTCTCTCTCACTGTCCACTCTGCCTGTAAAAAAAAAAAAAAAAAAAAAAAAAAGAATATTCTGATAATACCATGGGGTAAGCACAGATTTGAATACAGGAAGACTTATTTAATGTGTAATTTCATAAACTTTAAATATGTGCATTGTATTAATATGTAAAGATCCTTGTATAGCAATTGTTCCTAGCTATT
Source organism: Oryctolagus cuniculus (assembly GCF_964237555.1). NCBI lineage: Eukaryota > Metazoa > Chordata > Mammalia > Lagomorpha > Leporidae > Oryctolagus > Oryctolagus cuniculus. Next base: position 171,636,311 of record NC_091435.1, on the reverse strand, counting down.
TCTGGTAAGTTCCTGCTTTTGCGTTTACTGCTCTGTCTCAGATGCTCTCTGTGATAGACTTGTGGCTAGCTGCCTCAGTTCCATTGGGTCAGAACTCAGATATCAACTGTTCAGTGAGGAATTATCCTGAGCATTATTGATTTCCATAGCACTGATCACTTAGCACAGTCATAGTATACATACTTGCTACTTAATTTTATTAATTTACTTTCTCCCCACAGTTAAATGCAAGTCTCAGAAAATTATGAATTCTCACCTATTTTTCTATTTGCTTCTGCACCAGAATTTAGAATAGGAGCTGGCCACAGTGAACATTTAATATTTCTTGAATAAATGAAGAAAAATGAGAGAACGTTGACTACCAGATTGTCTTCCTTTTCGAGATTGTATCTGGAACACCCAGACTCACTGCTTGGTCTTTTTCACATTTCTCTCACTCACAGGGCATTTCCTTTCCATACAAAAAGATCTAGACACGTTTACTTCTGTTTTTGATTTTGATGCCCCTACATATGAGTTAAACTGTAATCTGTAACATAGCTCTATTAAATAGAAAGTGATGATATGCATGTAGCCTAATACATTTCACTGAGATTATTTTGCATTTTTAGCTCAATGTACAGTTAATGAGTTAGTATTTGAGGTGGTAACCAAGAAAACATATGAACACAGAGCTAAGCCCATGGACGAGTACAGCAGCCATATTGAACAAGCTCTTTGTATTCTGTACACATCTAACTGAAGGTGCTGTCTGTCTTCTTGATGGTACGGCACTTTGTTTATCTCCATCTACTAGACATGTGCTCTAAATCTAGAGAAGGAAATGCCTTTTGCCACATGTATAGGGACTATCAGAAAAATATTTAAATAGTTCTGGCCTGTAGTGATTTCTACTTACTTTCAGTGCCTTTATGAAGCTTAAAGAATTTTCCAAGAAAGCATTTCAATAATATTAAAAAATTATGAAACAAACTAATGTGTCTGTTTTTAAAGATTTATTTATTTATTTGAAAGCAGAATTACAGAGAGGCAGAGGCAGAGGCATAGAGAGAGAGAGAGAGAGAGAGAGAGAGAGAGATCCTCCATCCACTGGTTCACTCCCCAAATGACCACAACAGTCAGAGCTGGGCTGATCTGAAGCCAGGATCTAGGGACCTCCTCCCAGTCTCCCGCATGGGTGCAGGGGCCCAGGGACCTGGGTATCTTCCTCTCCTTTCCCAGATGCATTAGCAGGGAGCTGGATCAGAAGTGGAACAGCCAGGACTCAAACCAGCATGCTTATGGGATACTGCCACCAAAGGAGGCGGCTTCACCCACCACACCACAGCACTGGCCCCACAAGCACATTGTTTAATATGGGTCTTTTTTTTTTTGGTGGGGAGGAAAGGGAAACAAATGTCCAATCATAACAAGTATCCATAAGCCCTATAATGTTACACAAAGAACCAGATTGATAGCAGTTCAGTAGAATCTAAGTTCCAAAAGATAATCATAGATCGCATATCATAGACATTATCTAAAATCTTCATGGAGTAAAAAATCTTCAAGAAATGCCATGTATGTTTCTTTGAGAGAAAAATATTTTTGAAATTGAAAATGTATTATATTTGGGTTATGAGACCCAAACACCTTACACTTTACATTTAATAAATAAAATCCCACTCCATGTCCACTCTGTTGCAACATGCATGATAAAGTGAATCTGGGAAACAGGGCGTCAGCTTATAACCAATTCCGTGTTGAACGTTATCAGATGGGGTTGTTGGTCCCTTCAGTAGCGGTGATAGTCATGGCAGAGGGTGATGCTGCTGACGTCGGATGCCCTTGTCGTGGAGATAATTCCAGCAACAGCCGGCTCAGACCAGAAGAATCAGCACAAGGGTAGCAGGAGGGAAGTGCCCGTTGGATTGATGCTTTATGAGGCAGTCCTGTGGCTCCCAAGGAATAAACTTAGATAATCAAGAAAGAGATTCAGAACCTTGAAATTTGAGGGTTAGTACTCCAAGCACTTACGGAATTTGAAGGAACCTTTCAGATAATCAAAAGATGAGGAAAAAATAATCAAAAGTAAAGATAGAAGGGTATAAGCATATCTTAAGAAAAACCAAATAAAAACTCTAGAAATACAAATTATATTCTTTCAAATTAAAAACACAGACAAATGAGCTCAAAATCTGAAATAACAAACTAAAAATCATAAGCTTTTCTATAAAGCAAAAATCATGAATCAAAATTAATCTCTTTTGCAATAGTGGAAACCTAACATAATATTGTCTTAAAAGTATTTCGAGAAAGTAAGTGTAAACCTAGAATTCTATGCACAATTGAACTCTCTTTCAAGCGTGAAGGTGAAATAAAAAAACACGCTCAATTTTTCAGACTGAGAGCATTTACCACTCACAGACTAGCTGAAATAAACTTTAAAACATTTTCCTTAGCACAAAAGAAGATCACACAAGAAGGGAGTGAGATGCAAGAAATAACAGAAACCAAAACAATAGACAAAGTATTGCTAAATCTAAATGAGTCATTCTCTAAAAACAGCGATTATTACATTGGGAAATTTAAACTCCAAATAGAGGCATTAGTAGAGGGTAATATAGAAGGTGTATGTGGGAGATCCAAATCAAATATATGTGCATATCACGCAGGGACAGGATGAAGATTCAGGGCTACCACCTCTAACCTAATATTCTGAAATAGTAAAAAAAGGAAAAAAAAGTGAAAGTGTTTTTTCAAGATATGTTTCCTCAATTTGAAATAAAGCTAATTTGACAGAAAAAAAAAATGTGACCTGAACTGAATGTGTAGATAGGTGACGTCTTCATTTGTCAGATAGCGAGCTGGGTGCCAAGGGAGACAGCATGTGCTGTGCGCTGCAGAGTGAGTGTTTGGGGAGGGAGCTAAAACACCGCTTGAGACACCCACATCCCATGTTGGAGTGCCTGGTTCTGGGTGCTAGCCCCTCCACTTCCCATTGAGCTCCTTGTTAGCGCACACCCTGGAAGGTAACAGATGACAGCTCAAGTACCTGGGTTCCCTGACACCCACATGAAGACCCAGGTGGAACCCCGGGAACCTGCCTGTAGCCTGGGCTGGCCCTGGCTGTTGGGGTCATTAGGGTAGTCACCCCGTGGATGGAAGATCACTCTCTGCCTGTCAGTCTGTCTGACTCAAAGTGACAGCTAACACGTTAGGGCTTCTTGGATGAGATTTGTCTGTCTGTTCTATGACTCCTTTTGCTGCCGTGTTTGGTGAGGCTGTCCGACTTGGAGTCTCCCTATATGGTGGTGATGTTGTGACACGCGCAGTTTCTTTAGGTGTGTGGCAGGAGACGGAGACGCAGTCAACATTGAACGTCTTCCTACTGTCTTGGGTCAGCGTTTTAATTCGTCAGTGGTGGCGGTGTTGGCGGCAGGTTCTTGCGCTTGAGTCTGTGGGAACACTGTCACCGTGCTTGCAGAACTGCTTTCTAAAGGCGACAGCTGGGCGAAGGACTGCAACTGGAAGTCATCATCCATGGGATGTAGGGGGCTAACATCGCCAGGTCTCAATCAGTGTCCTGAGTAGAAAATGGATATTTTGCTTCTGTGCCTTCAGCAAAAATTTCTCTACCAGTTCCAACTTGAAAACATTGACCATGTCACTGTCCACATCAAAGCAATATTCACTTGGACTGGTAGGCTCAGGTGAGCGCCGGTGCTTCCATCAGACGGACTTCTGGTGATCTTGGATCTGGGGCATGGTAAAACAAAGTTCCAGGCGGGCGCCGCGGCTCAGTAGGCTAATCCTCCACCGGGTTCTAGTCCCAGTCGGGGCGCCAGATTCTGTCCCGGTTGCCCCTCTTCCAGTCCAGCTCTCTGCTGTGGCCAGGGAGTGCAGTGGAGGATGGCCCAAGTGCTTGGGCCCTGCACCCCATGGGAGACCAGGAGAAGCACCTGGCTCCTGCCATCGAATCAGCGCCGTGCGCCGGCTGCAGCACGCTGGCCTCGGCGGCCATTGGAGGGTGAACCAACGGCAAAGGAAGACCTTTCTCTCTGTCTCTCTCTCTCACTGTCCATTCTGCCTGTCAAAAAAAAAAAAACAAAACACCTATTTATGGATTTTTATTTTTTTGCAGCAAAAAAAGCTAACTTAATTCCATTTCCATGAACTTTTTGAAGTACTTCATATATACAATATAAATTATTTTAATTCAAAATACCTTTTTAAAATTTCTTTTATTTTTTAAAGATTTATTTATTTATTTGAAAGTCAGAGACACAGAGAGAGGAGAGGCAGAAAGGGAGAGAGAGAGAAAGAGAGAGAGAGGGAGAGAAAGGTCTTCCATCCCATGGTTCACTCCCCAGATGGCCACAACAGCTGGAGCTGCGCTTATCCGAAGCCAGGAGCCAGGAGCTTCTTTCGGGTCTCCCATGTGGGTGCAGGGGCCCAAGGATTTGGGTCATCTCTACAGCTTTCCCAGGCCATAGCAAAGAGCTGGATCAGAAGTGGGGCAGCCGGGTCTCGAACTGGCACCCATATGGGATGCCAACGCTTCAGGCCAGGGAGTTAACCCACTGTGCCACAGCACCGGCCCCTAATTCAAAATAGTTTTAAATTTCTCTGGAGAATTCTTCACGGACCCGTATTTAGTTAGAAATGTGTTTCTTGATTTATGCCTACCTGGAGGATTTCTATCTATTTTCAGTTGCTGATTTCTGGTTTCGCTCCATCGTGATCCATTTGGTCTAGTGAGGAAGATGTGAGTTAAGATGACTACAGCTAATACCAGAGAATCTGCTTCTGACTCCAGCTGCCTTCTACCGCAGACCCTGGGAGGTAGCAGGGACGTCTCAATGTCTCCACATGGGAGGTCTGGACTGAGTTCCTTGTTCTGGGCTTCAGCCCTTGTCCAGTCCCAGCGTTAGGGAGTCAATGAGCAGATGGGAACTCTCTCTGTCTCTCCCTCTCTCTTGCTCCTTTTCAGTCAAATGAATAAATAAAAATATTTTAAAATCGAAACTATTTTGAACAATTGGATTATATTCTACCTAGTAAGGCCAACACTGTACTTTGTCTTGGTGAAGTTTGTGTGTGACCTTGATGGATGTGTGTGACCTTAGATGGAGGATCTTGTAATCATCTGTTAGGTCAAGGTGGTTAACAGTGTCGTTCAAGTCATTTGTATCAGCTACTGTAGGAGAAATCCCCGGCTCCTCCAATGGACGTGTCCATTCCTCTGTTTAGTTTTATCTGTATTTGCTTCATGTATTTCGACATCCTCTTAGGTACATACACATCTAGGACCCTATCTCCTTTTTTTTTTTTTTAAAGATTTATTTTATTTATTTGAAAGACAGAGTTACAGAGAGAGGTAGAGACAGAGAGAGAGGTCTTCCATCTGCTGGTTCACTCCCCAGATGGCCGCAACGGCCGGAGCTGCACCGATCCGAAGCCAGGAGCCAGGAGCTTCCTCTGGGTCTCCCATGTGGGTGCAGGGGCCCAAGACTTGGGCCATCTTCTACTGCTTTCCCAGGCCACAGCAGAGAGCTGAATTGGAAGTGGAGCAGCCAGGTCTGGAACCAGCGCCCATCTGGGATGCTGGTGCTTCAGGCCAGTGCTTTAACCCACTGTGCCACTGTGCTGGCCCCAAGGACTCTGTCTTCTTAGAGAATTGATCTCTATCATATGTCTTTAAAAATGAAAAGTTGTGGTTTTCCTGACATTTACACTATACATCTTTAAAATGACCTAATTTTAATTCAAATCACGCTGTTTACTTTCCGGGTGGTATTTGCACCTTACGACATAACAGTTCTTCCTTTCTATCACTTAGGGGATTATAGTCTTCATTTCACTTATCTGTATGATATAATTGCTTAGTATATTATTAGGATTATTGCTTTAGAAGGCATCTATTTTTAAAGATTTATTTATTTATTTGAAAGTCAGAGTTACACAGAGAGAGAAGCAGAGGCAGAGAGCGAGAGGTCTTTCACCCGCTGTCTCATTCCCCGATTTACCACAATGGCCGGAGCTATGCCAAACCGAAGCCAGAAGCCAGGAGCTTCTCCCAGGTCTCCCACACTGGTAGTGGGGCCCAGGGACTTGGGCTGTCTTCTATTGCTTTCCCAGGCCATAGTGGAGAGCTGGATCGGAAGTGGAGCAGTCGGGAATCGAACCAGTGCCCATATACTGGATGCTGGCACTGCAGGTGGCGGCTTTACCCACTATGCCGCATAGCTGGCCCCAAAAGGTATCTTTTTATCTATTAAAGTATATATCATAGAGGATCTTTTTTTTTTTTTTTTTTTTGACAGGCAGAGTAGACAGTGAGAGAGACACAGAAAGAAAGGTCTTCCTTTTCCGTTGGTTCACCCCCACAGTGGCCACTACGGCTGGGGTGCTACGCCGATCCGAAGCCAGGAGCCAGGTGCTTCTCCTGGTCTCCCATGGGGTCCAGGGCCCAAGCACTTGGATCATCCTCCACTGCACTCCCGGGCCACAGCAGAGAGCTGGCCTGGAAGAGGAGCTACCGGGACAGAATCCGGCACCCCGACCGGGACTAGAATCCAGTGTGCCGGCGCCGCAGGCGGAAGATTAGCCTAGTGAGCCACAGCGCCGGCCCATCATAGAGGATCTTACCTTAAATCCATTAATTCCTCCCACAATATTACTTTTTTTAAAAAAATAAGACTGTACCTTGTGATCTAAATCATTTTACATCTGCTTGAAGAGTTTCTTTGATATTTATTCTGGAAATAGTTTTTTCCTCCTCACTATTGAGGGATGATTTCACTGGATAATGAATTCTAGGGTTAATAGGATTTTTCTTTCTAAACTTTACAAGTTTCCTGTTTCTCTTTGCTTGCATGGTGTTAGGAAGTCTGTATTAGCTCTTATTCTTGTTACAGTGCTCTGACGATAAGGCTTTCTTTTTTCTCTGTCTTCCTTCAAGTTCTCATTTTCTGCTCAATTTGCCACAGTTTGAATATGATATTCCTAGGTGGGATTTTGTGTGGGTGTAGATTTTGAAATTATCCTGTTTTGTGTTCTTTATGTCACTATATATGTGGCTTGCTTTTTGTGATTAGTTACTCAAAGTGCTTAGACAGCAGTTCTTCAAATATTTTTTTATGTCTTACTCTTTTTTCCCTGAGTATTCAAATTATGTGAACTTTACATCATTCAACCTGTCAACCAGTCATTCTGTGCTCTGTTCTGAGTTCTTAATTCTTTATCCTCATTCATGTTAGTGTGAGCAGCTTCTACGGCCTATTTTCAATTCTCCAGTTCTTATCTAAGACTTCTGATGAGCTCATTTTCATTACTGTGGTGTTCCACAGCATTTCCTTTTGATTCTTTATTATAATTTATACCTCCATTTATATCATTAATCTCTTTTTCCATTTCTTAAAAATCTTATGTGATAAAATGATTATAGTTTTTAAAATACTCTGTCTCTAGGCCGGTGCTGCCCGGCGCTGCGGCTCACTAGGCTAATCCTCCGCCTGCGGCGCCGGCACCCCAGGTTCTAGTCCCAGTTGGGGTGCCGGATTCTGTCCTGGTTGCTCCTCTTCCAGTCCAGATCTCTGCTGTGGCCTGGGAGTGCAGTGGAGGATGGCCCAAGTGCTTGGGCCATGCACCCCATGGGAGACCAGGAGGAAGCACCTGGCTCCTGGCTTCGGATCGGCGCAGCGGGCCGGCCGTAGCAACCATTTGAGAGGTGAACCAAAGGAAGGGGAAGACTGTTCTCTTTGTCTCTCTCTCACTGTCTAACTCTGCCTGTCAAAAAAATACTCTGTCTCATAATTCCAACATATACATCATAGCTGAGCCTAGTTCTCATTTCTTTCTCTTTCTATTAAAGATTTATTTATATATTTTGAAAGTTGGAGTTACATATAGACACAATCTTCCAACTACTGGTCCATTCCCTCGATAACTGCAATGGCATGGGCATTTTTGCTGACAATCAGATACCTGTATTGAGTAATGTGATCTAAAGTCATGATTTAATGTTATGATTTGTTTTTTAAAAGATTTATTTGAAAGAGTTAGAGAGAGAAGGGGAAAGACATAGAAAAAGCCAGGAGCCAGGAGCTTCTTACAGGTCTCCCATGTGGGTAGCAGGGGCCCAAGCACTTGGACCGTTTTCTGCTACTTTTCCCAGGTCATTAAGCAGAGAGCTGGATCAGAAGTAGAGCAGCTGGAACTTGATCCGGTACCCATATGTGATGTCAGTGTCACAGGCAGCGGCTTTACCCACTGTGCCACAACACCAATCCCTAATGATTTATTTTAATCCAGCCAGGAGTCGGGCTGTGTTTAACGTTTGTTGGAGCTGGAGTTATTATAGGTGTCAAGATCATTATTATTATTTTTGACTCACCTCTTGGCTTGGGAGATTCACAAGGCACTGCTCTTTGAATAGAGATGTTTGTAGCCCTTTTCAGCTATAATCCATTCTCTTCATAGCAGGGACAAATGTGGTGGCTGCGTGGTGGAGGAGCTGTCTACTCTTCTGGTTAAGCCTCGCTTGCTTCTCTTCCGTTGAGTTTCAGGGCTGTGGCCTTCACAAGTATTTCTGTTTCTCCTGCAGTAGTATAGCCTAGTTTTCTCTTTCCTGGGCCAAAGCATTCCCAGTCTATTGACGTGAAGTAGTCTTTCCTCTTGATATATTTGTGTTTCACCCCTTAGATCAGAACACAAGGCTGGAAGGGACAGGAAAGATAGAGGAATTTTGCAAGATTTTAAAGTCCTTAGCAGGATTTTTCTCAAGTCTCTCACTAATTGAACGTGGTGGGATTCTGGGTGGAAGACCAAGAGAGCTGAGGAAACAGAAACTCGCAGTCTGAGAGTGCTTCCTCACCCTCCTGCTAGCTTGCACTCATCCTCCACAGATTGATCAAAATCATCACTTAAGAGCTCTCGCCCATTCATGGCTCTGGTGGTTTCTTCTAGAAAACAATCTTGGTCCCTGTGTCTCTGTACCCACTTCTTAAAATCTCATGACTGTGGGCTACACGGCATCTTTATTTACATGATGGGTCCAGGAAATGTGTTGATTTATCTGACTTTGATTGTTGATTATTTCTTCTTGTTGTAAGATTGAAAATAATAGCTTCCATTCGCTTTGTATGTTGAATCTGAAGTTAGAAGCTTGAATTCTAGAAAATTAGATTTTAAATAACAACAGAAAACTTTGTAAAGTGTAAAAGAACAGGTAAACACTGTAGAAAATCTACACTTGGAAAAAGGAAATACCGCAAAGCCATTTTCCACTTGATACATGTTTTGTTCTAAGAATAGGATGTGCTGAAAGTGCACAAAGCTGCAAAGTTAGCAGGAAACACGCTGTCTCTCTGACCTGAGAATAAGATGAAACAGGACAAGGCAGCCACAAATGTTGCAGGGTGACTTGTTATTTCAGAACGCAGAATCATAGACAAGAAACACTAAACTCTACACCTGAAGTGTTTCCAAATTCCTGCATGTCCTCTGCACCATGTACATGCAAGGCAGTCTCAGGCATGAAGTAAACGATCTGAACTGAGAATTTAATTGTGACTCAAGAGGCGGAGTTTGCAGTTCGAGTGAAAACAAATGCATTGCCCACTAATACAGCTACCCAATGGGAATCAACCGTGCTGATAGAATACAACAGAATTTGGAATCTCCACATCAGACTGTTCATAATATCCCAGAACAATATAAAAAACAGTCAATACAAAGAACATGGAAAATGTATGTAACTCGTTCTCAACAGAAAACAAATCACAGGGATTTAATCACAAAATAAACTAAGTACTGGAGCTTGTACACAAGGACTTGTATGTAGCTATTATAACAATACTCATTGAAATAAAGAAAAATGAACTCAAAAAAATCATCAGAGAAACATAAAATATAAAAATTAGTGAAATAAAGATCCTGGAACTTAAAAAAATCATACACTCAATAAAATATTCACTGGACATGCTAGCAGAATGCAAACAGGTAAAAATAATCAATGAAAATTGATATCCTATCTCAAAAAAATAAAGCAAAAAATCATGAAAAGAAGTAAATGAAGATCAGCCATTAAGGATTTTTTTTCTTTTCTTTTTTTTATGTTTTGACGACCAGAGTGGACAGTGAGAGAGAGAGACAGAGAGAAAGGTCTTCCTTTTGCCATTGGTTCACCCTCCAAAAGGCCGCCGCGGCCGGCGCACCGCGCTGATCCAAAGGCAGGAGCCAGGTGCTTCTCCAGGTCTCCCATGGGGTGCAGGGCCCAAGGACTTGGGCCATCCTCCACTGCACTCCTGGGCCACAGCAGAGAGTTGGCCAGGAAGAGGGGCAACCGGGACAGAACCTGGCGCCCCGACCGACCGGGACTAGAACCCGGGGTGCCGGCGCTGCAGGTGGAGGATTAGCCTATTGAGCTGCGGCACCGGCCTATAGCCATTAAGGATTTAACAAAAGGGTGAGTGCTATCCCATTAAGAGCAAGAAGAAAGAGTATGGCAATAAAAAAACCTGTTTTTTAAATATTGGTCAAAAAGTTTTATCTAAGTTTTTGAAATATACTGATTTTCAAACCCATGAACTTCAATAACACTCAGAAAATATAAGTAAATTCACTTTCTGAATTTTTATTTATTGTCTAACAATTTCAAGATACAAATCTAATATAATGATAGTCTCTTCCTCCCTCTTCCCTCCTTTCCCTCCCATACTTTCTCTGTTACTTCCCTTGTTTGTTTTTCTTGTTAGTTTTTGAGATAACATAGATAAATACAGTCTTCAAGGAAGACATTTATTTATTTGGAGGAGTTACAGAGAGATAAGGGGAAACAAAGAGAGAGAGTGAAAGTCTTCTGTCTGCTGGTCCAATCCCCCCAATAGTCAGGGCTGGGCCACGCCAAAGCCAAAGCCAGGAGACAAGAGCTTCTCCCAGGGCTCCCATGTGGGTGTCAGGTTCCCAAACACTGGGGCCTTCTTCCCTGCTTTTCTAAGGCCATTAGCAGGGAGCTGGGGAAACTGGAGTGGAGAAGCCGCGAAACAGACCAGTGCACATATGGGATGCTGACATCGCAGGCAGTAGCTTTATATGCTAGTGCCGCAACACCGGCCGCTAAATACATTTTTAAAAATTTTTATGGGGGGGAAGCCATTGTAATCCATAAGCTGTACTTGGAAATTTATATTCATTAAATAAAAGTTAAAAAAAAATTTTGAGATGTATGGCAATTAAACTTTAAAAAAATAAAGAAAAAAAGTTTGTGAGTGTAGGCTGAGAAAAATGGCATATAACAGCCAGGAAAACACCGATTCTAATGACCATGGAAGTCTCCTGACTAATCATGGGGACAAAATACAGCAGGACACAGAGATCAGAGTGCTCGAAGGACCAAGACAAACTGGGAAATCAGAACTTTGCATCCAGTAAAAATGTATTTTATGAAGGACAAATTATAGCTAATTACAGATTAAGAAAATCTGTAGCTAGGTTACCTATATTATGAAGAAAAATTGTCAAAAGATGTTCTTCAGGATAAAGAAAAATTATACAAAAAACATGGATTTTTTTAGGGACAAATTAAGAGTATCAGAAATGGTAAACATCTGGTAAAAATACTTGTTTTCCGTCTTTAGTTCTTCAAAATGCTTATATATATTTGGTTATTTAAAGCAAATATTATAGTATTGTCTTGTTGAATATTTAATATACAAATATAAGATACATGTGAAGAATTATCTAAGGGACTGGAGCTGTGGCATAGCAGGTAAAGCCGCCGCCTGCAGTGCCAACATCCCATGTGGGTGCTAGTTCAAATCACGGCTGCTCCTCTTCCTATCCAGCTCTCTGTTATGGCCTGGGAAAGCAGTGGAAGATGGTCCAAGTGCTTCGGCTCCTACACCCACATGGGAGACCCAGAAGAAGTTCCTGGCTCCTGGTTTCAGATTGGTATAGTTCCAGTCATTGCAACCATCTGGGGGAGTGAACCAGCGGATGGAAGACCTCTCTCTTTCTCTCTCTCTCTGCCTCTCCTTCTCTGTAACTCTGGCTTTCAAATAAATAAATAAATCTTTAAAAAAGAAGAGTTGCTGTCTATATCTCTCTGTAACTCTGGCTTTCAAATAAATAAACAAATCTTAAAAAAAGAAGAGTTGGTGAAATCAATCTCTGTGGTTATAGGTTTTATGTTATTTATTTGAAAGGCAGAGTGACAGACAGACAGAGATCTTTCAAATACTTAAACCAAAGTATAACACTACCTACCCAAACTGCCCCATCCACCAACAAGAGAAGAAATAAATTGCTTTAGAAACCAAAATAAACTTAGTACTTCTAACAAGGATAACGATGGTTCAACTCCTGAGAGTGCTCAGAAGGAAGGACTAAAGGTGGAGTGAAGGCAATGTCAAGGGATTAATCCCCCAAATAGTCTTTAAAAATTCAAAGTGCTTTAATATTAACTGATGTGAACTTTGCAAGTTTAGGGACACATATTTTAATTTCCAGACCAAAGCACTAAAGAAATAGTATAAAGATATGTAGCCAAGAGCCAAGATTTAAATGAAAATCCAGTAATTGAAAAAAAAAAAAGATAGGGGGGGATGGCGTTGTGGTGTAGCAGGTAAAACTGCCACCTGTGACACTGGCATCCCATATGGACGCTGGTTTGTGTCCGATGTCTCCACTTATGAGCCAGCTCATGCTGATGTCCTAAGTAAAGAGTGGAAGGTGGCTCAAGTGTTTAGGCCCTTGCCACCCCTGTGGGAGACCCGGATGAAGCTCCTGGCTTCTGGTAGAGGCCTGGTTCACCCTGGCTGTTGTAGTCACTCTGGGGGGTAAACAAACAGAGGGAAGACTTCTCCTTCTGTCCCTCACTCCTTCTCTCTCCCTAAATATGACTTTCAAATAAATACATAAATCTTTAAAAAAAGATTTCAAATAATCTACAAAAAAGAAATTAGGAAAGGGAAAACAGAGGGCTAGTAATGTTGGGGGACAGATGGAAAACACAGGATGATAGGCCCAAGTCAGTTCCAACCAAACAATAATTGCATTATGTATTAATGGCCTAAACACTCCAATCAAAGGCATTGATTGTCCCAGTGGTTGAAACGACCCAGATTATAGTTATTAATAATACATTGTTTACTTGAAAATAGCTGAAGGCAGATCTTAAATGTTCTCAGCTCAAAACAAGTACTTCCATGAGATAATAGATTTGCTAATTTGATTTTAACCATTTCACTATGTACACATATATCAAATATCACTTTGTACACCATAAATATGTATGATTTTTGTCTATTTTGTCTCAATAAAGCTGGAGAAAAAGTAAAAGAAGACAGGTCCAGTGATGTCTTCCTATGAACAATGCACTTTAGATATAAAGACACATAATAGGTAAAAGCAAATGGATGGAAAAAGAAGGGTGACTTGGCTATATTTACAGCAAATAGAATACACTTCTAGAAAAACAATATGAGCAGAAATAAGGAGGGACATTTCAAACTGTTAGGAAGAAAATCATAAATATGTAAATGAATACTTGCCTAAAGCACACATTCTTTTATACAGAAAACCAAAAGCAATTCCACCAATAGCAGTAGGACATCTTAGCTCCCCGTCACAGGACGTCTCGTGTCTGCTGTCTCTGGGCCACCTTCTGATGCACATGTGCTGGGAGGAGGCCAGAGCTGTTGGGCCAGCCCTTCTGGGGCTGCTGAGTAGTGGGTGAGAATTCAGGCTCTGCCAAAACCTGTGCTGCAGAAGATGAGCCCAGCTCTGTGGAGTGGGAGCCCAGACACGGCTTCTTCTAATTTTTAAATTGGTTACTTATTTGAGAGTCAGAAAGAGAGAGAGACAGAGAGAAGGTAAGATTTCTCCATTAGTTAGTCTCCCAAATTCTCACAGTAGTCCGGACTGGGGCAAGCCAAAGCTAGGAGCTGGGAATGCAATCCAGGTTCCCCATGTGGGTAGCAGGGACCCTGTACCTTGAGCCACCACTTCTGTCTCTCAGGGTGCACAGCAGTAGAAAATTGGAATTAGAACAGAGCCAGGACTTGAACTATTTTTAAAATATTTATTTGTATTTAGAAGTTTTGGCCTGGAAAAAGTATATATGTGTGTGTGTGTGTGTGTGTGTGTGTGTATATATATATATATATACATATATATATTCATATATATATGTTGTTATGTAAGGGGAAACATTAGTCTTTTTCATTTTTGAATGTATTTACTTTTTACATCATAAATTTTTAAACAATGATTGCACGTGTTTATGGGGTATCATATTATATTATCCTACCTGTTTACAATGTGCATTGATCAAATTAGAGAGATCAACTGTCATTGTTTTATGGCTGGAACCTTGAAACTCCTGATGTCTAATTTCTCAGAAAGTATTTAATAGGTTGGTGTGAACTAGAGTCATCCCACTATGCTGTGTAACACCAGGGACTTATTTCTTCTCTTTAAGTCTGGTGTGGTACCCAGTATCTAACTTTCCTCTGTCCCATATTATCTGTCTCCCTGCCAAATCTGTAGTAATTACCATTCTATGTTAAGATTAAGGTTTTTTTTCAAGTTTCCACATACGAATGAGATCATGCACTATTTGTCTTTCTGGGTCTAATTTATCTCACTTAAAGTTATATCCTCCAGTTCCATCCATTTTGGGGCAAATGACAGGATTTCTTTCTTTATTGCAGATATATAATATCCCACCATGCATATAAACCACATCTACTTTATATTTTTCATTCTTCTATTGATGGACACCTTGTTGATTCCATATATTGACAGTTGTAAATAATGCCCCAATACACATGTGCAGCTTTCTCTTTGATACAGTTTTTTGGAAGATTTATTTATTTATTTGAAAAAGTTAGAGAGAGAGGGAAAGATGGAAAGAAAGATCTTCCATCTGCTGGTTCACTTCTCAAATGGCCACAACAGCCAGGGCTGGGCCAGCCTTAAACCAGGAGCCAATAGCTTCATCTGTGTCTCCCACATAGGTAGAAGGGACCCGAGCACATGGGCCATCTTCTGCTGCTTTTCCGGGCCATTAGCAGGGAGATGGAGAGGAAGTGGAGCAGCCAGGACACTGACTGGCACAAGTAAGGGATGCCAGCAACACAGGTGGCGGCTTAACCTGGTATGCACAGTGCCAGCCCCAATAATGATTTAATTTCTTTTGGATATATATCAAGTAGTGGTATTGCTGGATCATGTGGTAGTTCTATTTCTGGTTTTAAGGAATCCCTATACTGTTTCCATAGCAGCTTTTCTAATTTACATTCTCACCAACAGTGCATAAGAGTTCTCCTGTCTCCTGGTTCTCCTCTGCATTTGCTACTTTTTTTATACAAGATTTATTTATGTATTTGAAAGGTGGAGCTACAGAGAGAGAGAGAGAGAGAGAATCTTCCATCTGCTGGTTCACTCTCCAAATGGCCACAATTGCCACAACGTCCAAAGCTGAGCCAATCCAAAGCCAGGAGCCAGGCGCTTCTTCCTATGTGGGGTCCCAAGTACTTGGGCCATTTTCTGTTGTGTTAGCCGGTGCATTAGCAGGAAGCTGGATTGGAAGTAGAGCAGGGAGCTGGATTGGAAGGGGAGCCTATATGGGGTGTCGGCGTGGCAGGCAGCGGTTTTACCAGCTATACCACAGCACCAGTCCCACTTTTTGTGTTTTTGATAACAGCCATTTTAACTGGGGTGAGGTGATATATCTCAATGTGGTTTTTATTTATTTCTCTGATAACTAGCCCAATTGAGCATGTTTTTCATAAATTTATTAGCTATTTGTATTTCTTCTTTTGAGAAATACTTATTTTAATCCATTGTCCATTTCTTAACTGGATTGGGTGGTTTTTTTTAGTATTGTTGTTGAGATATTTGAGTTCCTAATAGATTCTGGATAATGATCCTTTGTCAGATAAATAGCATTCAAATATCTTCCCTTTCTATAAATTGTCTTCTCACAATACCTGACTTCAAAGCATATTTTAAAGCTATAGTTATTAAAACAATATAGTACTGACATAAAAAGCAACACAAAGATCTCTGGAGCAGAATAGAGAATGCAGAAATTAATCTGCATATAGAGGCATAAATTAGTTAATTTTTTGACAAGGATGCCAAGAAAGTACATTAGAGAAAGGACAGTTTCTTCACTAAATGGTGTAGTCAAAACTGGTATACATACGTAGGAAGACTTAAAGTAAATCTCTCTCACCATATACAAAAGTCTATTCAAAAAAGAAAAATTATCTAATTAAAGACCTAAAACTTTGAATTTTCTAGAATATAGGATAAATATTCAATTTTCTAGAACATAGGATAAATACTCAAGACATTACTATAGGAAATGTTAATTGGGGTAAAACCGCAAAAGCAAGGCAACAGAAGCAAACCTAGACAAATAGGATTATACTAAATTCACGAGTTTCTGCAAGACAAGGGAACAAAGGCCAGAGAGTCTTCACTTTTACGTTTAAATGATGTTACTGTGGACTTGTCTCTCTTTGACATACTCCTAGTAGCTTTTATCAACTTCCTCACTTTAGAGGGTGAAGAGTTTTCTCCTGGGTTAATTTACTAACTACCAGAACATGGCATTTTGTGTGTCTCAGGAAACAGTCCTGAATATGTGCCCAGTTTAGATCAATTATAACTACGGGAAGACTTATGGGGGATTGGGAAAGTGCCCTTTGGCTATTCCAGGAGCTCTACATAGATCAGGCTATATCTTCTCTGGCTTACTTAGAAATCCTTCACCCCAAAAATGTGAGCAGAGAAGAGAGGCAAAGAAATCAGGTCAACTAATAGCATAGTTGAACATTAAGTCACCCTGTAGAAATGCTACCTCTGAAATGTTGATTTTATATCCTCATCTATCCATTTTATTCGTTAAAACAAAGTTCATTACATTTGCTTTTATTTACAGTTGAACACATTCCAGATACCATTATGTGAAGAGCACTGCAGAGTAAGTACTATAGCGGGAGGCTTCTGACCTGGTTCAATTGTCCTTTCTCCACAGAATACTGAGGATCATGTTACTTAACAAGTTTGCCTCTTTGCTGGAATGGTAAAATTTAGATGAAAAATATCATATATAGCATCTAATTCATGCTCAGTGTTCCTAGAAGTTCTAAATAATTATTAAGAGAATGGAATCTTTAAGTCTGTCAATAATAAAGATAAAACTGATATTCAACCGTTTATATAAAAGGTCAATTTAATAATTGTTTTGACACAGATGCCGCCTTTTCTTACTAAATGAAAAAATACTAAAACAGGCGGCACAGACTCCATACACAGGAAACACCAGTGATAATGCCTTTGACTTATTATGTCAAACAAATTGGGTTAAACAGTTAAGTAAAAAAACAAAATCATCAGAAGCCTCTGAGATATTAAGTAAGTAATTGGAATGAAAGCAAAACTATATTTGTTAAACTTCAGATAGCTAAGACCAGACGCGTGCAGGCAAAACGCATGGAACATCTTGCTGTTGCTTTGAAACCAATTATGGAGGGAAAAAAGACTAAAAAATGTAATTGTTTTGAGGTTTGAATTTCATCAGCTTCTTTCTCTTCAGGATCGTCTTGAAGACTACCAATCAGCTGACACTAAAATGAACACCTGGATATTCCAACATTGTTAGAATTCAAATAGGCTGACTCACTTTTCAATTCCATAAATCATTTTAAATACAATTCCCTGAGATCGTGCCACCAGAAACTTGGTGTGCAAGATTTGATCTGTGAAAGCTGAACATCCTGAGAACAATGCTACCTGTTCAGTTACTTCACAAAGCTGTGGAAAAATGGAACTAAAAAACAAGTATATTTTGGTATAAATTTCTTGAAATTCAGACATAGTTTTTTCCATAATTCACATTTTCATGAACTTTATGAAGATTCCCTGCATGCATGGATTTACATTTTTTGGCACCACAATAAAGTCATCTTGATATTTGATTTTCCATGACCATATTGAAATACCCTAATTTATAGCAGGAGCTCAATCAGCAGTTAATTCAAACTGAAATTACTGGATAAAAAATGATGCAACAGTTTCAAATATACTGAAAATATATAAACCAAAGCACTTCATCAATTGAGCAATTAATTTCTGTGAACAAAATATCAATATTATTGGAAACCAAGAGCAGTGAAAAAAAGCCATATAAACATTTTCTTTATTCTTGGTCTTAGAAATGTGTATATCTGGTCACTCTTCTTATTTAATTAGTGTTAACACCATGTGATATACTGAAAATTGGATGTGTTTGTAATTCATTTATCTTAAACTAGTTCATATATAAAGCTAGATTTTTCCTAACCATAAAAAAAGAAGAGCACTTTCATGTGGATTAGCTTATAATATTAACCCTGTCTCTGATATGCAGACTCTTACTCTTAAAATAATTCTTTGACTCTCCTTTACACTATTTGATACTCAGAAATATTGAAAACACGAGTGCTTTTCCAAGGTCATCCGTAGCTTGGGAGGAAGGAAATATAGGAAAGTCAGAGTTACAGAGAGACAGAGTGGCACAAAGAGAGAGAGGAGTCGGAGAGGCTGAGAGACAGAGAGACAGAGGGAGAGATCTTCCATCAGGTGGTTCACTCCCTGGAAGGCTACATTGGTCAGCTCTGACCAGACCGAAGCCCTGAGCCGAGAGCTGCTTCTGGGCCTCCCGCATGGGTGGCAGGAGTTAGGCACTTGAGCCATCTTCTGCTGCTTCCCTAGGACATTAACAGGGAGCTGGACTGGAAATGATGCAGCTGGCACGTGAACTGGCCTCCATATGGGGGCCAGGATCTTACATATAGAAAATCCCAAAGATCCAACAAAAAGCTATTCAAACTAATAACAGAGTCTGCAAACTTACAGCATAAAAAGTCAAGGTATAAAAAACACTAGCAATATTATACAAGAAAATCAAATTATCCAAAAAAGCACTCCCATATTCAATAATTGCAAAAGGCATACATAGTGATAAATTTAAACAAGATGAAAAATCTTTATAATGAAAAATATAGAATGCTAATGAAAAAATTGAAGAGGAAACAAAGAAGTTTGTTTCCCACCTTGAATTAGTAAAATCAGTATTGTTACAATGCCCCAAAAGCAATTTACACTGAAGTGATATACAGATTCATTGCAATCTTCATCAAACTACTAGTGACTTTTTCACAGAATTATAAAAACATTATTAAATTTGTTTGGAGCCACAAAAGATCCTGAATAGACTAAGAAATCTTAAGCAAATGCAAGGTAGAAAGAATTGCACAACTGACTTTAAAATATATTGCAAACTTACAGTAATCAAAAGAGCAGGGTATTGGCAAAAAAGACACATAGATCCTTGGAACAGAATAGAGACCCTAGGACGAAGCTTACACATCTGTAGCCGCATGGTCTTTGGCAAAGATGTAAAGAACATGCATGGAGAAAACAATAGTGTTTTCAATCCATGGTGCTGGGAAAACTAGATATCAACATGCAAAAAAAGAAGTCTCAACCCACATCTCTCATCATGTCCCAGGTGAACTCAAAAAAAGGTAAAAGACATACTGTAAGACGCGAATCCTTGAAACTGCTAGCAGAAAACAGAGAGAATGCTTCAGGACATTACAATAGGCAAGCATTTCTTTTGGATATGACCCCAAAAATGTATTTATCAAAAACAAAAATAGAAAAACAGATCCCATCGAACTAAAGAGCTTCTGCACAGCAAAGAAAGCAACCAACAAATTGAACGGCCAACTTACAGAATAAATAATGTGCATCATATATGTCAAAGGCTTCATAATCGGAAAAATTGTTAATTGAAACTTAATAGCAAAAAAATTCAACAAATAATCCAACTAAATGTGGTCAGTAAATGGAAACAAACATTTCTCAAGACAAGATTTACAAATGGCTAACAGAAACTTGAGAGAATCCTCAACATCATTAATCATCTGGGAAATGCAAATACACACCATAATATTGTATCACCTCATTCCAGTTAGATAGGCTATTGTCAAAAATACAAAATAACAAGTGCAGACAGGATTGGCGAAAAGGGAAACCTTACGCATTCTATTCAGGAATGTCAATCAGCACAAACATTATGGAAAATAACAGGGTGATCCCTCAAAAAATAATAAAAATGGAACTGACATATCACCCAACTATTCCACTACTGGTCTATATTTGAGGGCCATGAAATCAATCTGTCAAAGTCGCCCGCACTCCCAGGCTTATTGGAGCACTATTCACAACAGCCAGAAATTAGAAACAACGTTACTGCTCATTAGCTGGTGAATGGACAAAGACAATGTGGTGCACACATACAATGGAATACCATTAAGCCGTAAAAAGGATGAAACCTTGTCATTTGAAACAGCATAGATAGGGTTGGAGGTCATTTTGTTAAGTTAAGCACAGAAAGATACATGCTGCATGATCTCACTCATATTTCAAATCTAAAAATGTTGCTTTCATAGAAGTTGACACTGTAACAGTACTCACCAAATACTGAGAATAGGGGAGAGCGAGAAATGGGTAACAGTTTGGTAATGAGTATTAAGTTATGGTTAGAGAGGAATAGGAAGCTCTGATGTACAATTGTATACTACATGGTCTACAAACATAATAATGCTCCGTATATTTCTAGTAAATAAGTAGAAGACAGAGACTTGAATGCTTTCACCATAAAAAAGTGTTAAAATTATTTTAAAAGATTCATTTTATTTTATTTGAATGGCAGAGCTATGTATAGAGGAGAATTAGAAAGAGAAAACTTCATCTACAGGCTCACTACCCAAACGCCCGCAACAGTAAAGGCTGGGCCATGCCTATGCCAGGAGCCAGAAACTCTCTTGGGTCTCCCAAGTAGGTGGCAGGAACTCAAGCAGCTGAGTTATCATCTCCATTATCTGCTGCTTCCCAGGGCATTAGCAGGAAGCTGGATCAGAAGGGGAGATGGGACTTGGTTCCAGACACTCTGATCTAGGATGGGGGCATCCCACGCAGCTGTTTAAGCTGCTGCACCACAGTATCTGCCCCTGAAATGGAAATGTTGGAGAAGATGAATAAATACAGTTACCTTGATTGGGTATTACACAGTGTATACATGTATATTGTACCCCATTTTTATCAGTTAAAAACTAAATATAGAAAACAATAAAAACTTACTATAAAGCAATGATAAACAAAATCATAAAGTTGGTGGTATAAAATAGAACTGACAGTCCAGAAATAAACTCATATCTATGGTCAACTGTTATTCAATAAGTTTACAAAAACCACTCACTGGGCAAAAAAATTGTCATTATAAATAGTGATGGTTAGAAAACTGAATATCTACATGCAAAATAATTACCTTGGGTCTTTACCTCCCACCATTAAAAAATTAAAATCAGTCAAGATTTAAACATATCTGACTAAAACTCCCCAATCTTTAGGAGTAAACATACATGCACTGTAAATGCATATAATGTATATGTTATCTACTCACATATACTAGAAAAAATGAAATAAAACCGCAAATGAAGCCTTGTCTTCATACAAATTTTCTACTATGGAATTTTAAACATGTCCATTTTAAGTGTAGTGATTTCAATGATAATATTGCTTTCTGTGATTTTACTTATTTATTTATCTATTGCTTGTTTGTTTTGTGTAAAGCTTTAATAAAATTTTTGATGAACTGGTATTATTTAACCATATTTAAGAATCCAATTTATCCCTTATCTGTCTATGTATTTATATGCCTGTGATTTCCAAATTGTTTTCCTAAGAATTCTCTATGGAAAGAGATTTCTGCAGGTTGGTAAGTTCTACATTTATTTTTTTCTGAATTATTCCAAACCTACTGGGATTCCAGATACTGTGTACTCTGCATTGAAGGGTACTTTACATCTTGTTTAACTTTATTCATCCAAATTGTTATAAAAATGACTTGCATTTCTCTCATTCAGACATAATTTTTATTAAAACATTGTTTTGGGAGTGCATGCAAAAATAATTTACATGAATTGTCTTATGTAGACTCGTTTTTGTAATTATTCTTTAACATTTTGCTAATAGTTTTTTATTCTTTATTAATTTCTCTACCCTAAAGAAGAGTGATCATGCTTGACATTTACTTCTTCTGTGTCACAGAACAGAACAAACTGATTTCAGAAACATACTAAGTCTCTTAAATACAAACAAATAACACATACATAAACGAATAAATAACCAATTGAATTAGGGCTTTAATATATGCAATCATTGAGAAATTACTAATCAAAGCAGACTTGCTAAAGCAAAATTTAGGGAGACTGACTATTGAAGAGACAAATCAAGCAATAACTTGGAAAATTTGAACTTTCAGAAGGCTGAGTCTGACTTCTAGACTCAACACTGCTGTTCATACTTCATGGTGTATGAAGCAGACACTTGGCACAGTGGTTGACGCCACTTGGGACACCTCTGTCAGAGTGCCTCAACTCGGCCGACTCTGTTTCTGATTACAGCTTCCTGCTAATGTGCATATCAGGAAGCAGCGCATGATGCCTACGTGCTTGGGTCTCTGTCGCCCGTGTTGGTGATATTGGTATCCTGCCTTCAGCCAGCCAAGTGCTATCTACCGCAAGTATCTGGGGGACGGACCAGCGGATGAAGATTTCTCTGTTTGTCTATTGTCTCTCCGCCATTCAAATTCAAAAAATAAAAATATTTTTTTAAAAAATTCAAATTCCCTGGTATAGACATGTCCTTATGACAAAAGTTATTGATTACATAATAAATTAGATTATAAAGCTCCAATACAGGGATTTTTTAATAATAGTTTTTAAATTTTATTTTCATTTTATCTATCATTTTAATTTTTTTATCAACTACAAAGCTGTTTTACAAGCTGCTGATTTTAGTTCATAAAAATTTTTATAATAATTTAAACTCCTAACTAAAGCCAATATTATCTCTAATATGGATTAATATGCTTACTTCAGAATTGATCTCTTCTGGAGTCTCTAGTAAATTTCTTTCACAGAATACTTAGCATTTTTTTAAAAAAACCTTTATAATAAATTCTGCAAAGATGGCTGCCAAAAAGACTTTCCAGCTTTGTGTGTCTCAAAAATGTACCATTAAGAGTTGGGGTGGTCACGACACATTGTAATTAAACTCACCACAGTGAAACATAAAGAAAAGATCCTAAAATGTGCAAGAGAGAAACGTCAGATTACTCTCAGAGGATCTCAAATCAGACTCACAGCTGACTTCTCATCAGAAACCCTACAAGCTAGAAGGGAATGGCGAGATATAGCCCAGGTACTAAGAGAGAAAAACTGCCAGCCCAGCATATTACATCCTGCAAATTTCTCATTTGTGAATGAAGGTGAAATAAAGACCTTTCACAGCAAACAGAAATTGAAAGAATTTGTTGCCACTCATCCAGCCCTGCAAAAGATGCTTAAAGATGTGTTACACACAGAAACACGGTCATCAATATGAAAGAAGGTAAAGGAAGAAAAACTCCCGGTAAAACATCACAGAAAGCTCAAAGCATATACTAGAAAATATCTTTGGAAAATGGCAGGGCAAAGTTACTACTTATCAATAGTCACATTGAACATTAATTGCCTCAACTCTCCAGTTAAAAGACACAGACTGCCTGAATGGATTAAGGAACAAAACCCATCTATTTGCTGCCTAAAAGAAACACATCTTTCCAACAAAGATGCATGCAGTCTGAAAGTGAAAGGTTGGAAAAAGATATCCCATGCCAACAGAAATAAAAAAAGCAGGTGTAGCCATATTAATATCAGACAAAATAAACTTTAACCCAAAAAGTGTTAAGAGAGACAAAGAGGGGCACTATATAATGATTAAGGGTTCAATTCAAAAGGAAGATGTAAATATTATAAATGTATAAGCACCTAATTACAGGGCACTGGTTTATTTAAAAGACATGATAAGGGACTTAAAGGGAGACTTAGGCTCCAATACAGTAGTACTGGGGGACTTCAATACCTCACTCTCAGAAATAGACAGATCAACCGGAGAGAAGATCAACAAGGAAACAGGAGATTTAATCAACACTATAGCCCAAATGGATCTAACAGATATCTACAGAACTTTTCATCGTACACATAAAGCATTTACATTCTTCTCAGCAATACATGGAGCTTTCTCTAGGATTGACCACATACTAGACCATATAGCAAGTCTCAGCAAATTCAAAAGAATTAGAATCATACGATGTAGCTTCTCAGACCATAAAGGAATGAAGATGGAAATTAGCAACTCAGGAATCCCTAGACAGTGTGCAAACACATGGGGACTGAACAACATGCTCCTGAATGAACATTGGGTTATAGAAGAAATCAAGAGAGAAATCAAAAACTTTCTGGAAGTAAATGAGGATAACAACACAACATATCAAAACTTATGAGATATGGTAAAAGCAGTGTTGAGAGGAATGTTGATAGCAATAGATGCTTACATCAAGAAATTGGAAAGGCACCAAATAAATGAGCTTTCAATTCATCTCAAGGACCTAGAAAATCTGCAGCAAACTAGACCCAAATCTAGTAGGAGAAGAGAAATAATTAAAGTCAGAGAAGAAATCAACAGGTTTGAATCCAAAAATAAAAAAAAAAATTTTAAAAATCAGCCAACGAAGAGCTGGTTTTTCGAAAAAATGAATACAATTGACACCCCATTGGCCCAACTAACTAAAAACAGAAGAGCAAAGACCCAAATCAATAAAATCAGAGACGAAAAAGGAAATGTAACAACAGACACCACAGAAATAAAAAGAATCATCAGAAATTGCTACAAGGACTTGTATGTCAGCAAACAGGGAAATCTGTCAGAAATGGATAGATTCCTGGACACATGCAATCTACCTAAATTGAACCAGGAAGACATCGAAAACCTAAACAGACCCATAACTGAGACAGAAATTGAAACAGTAATAAAGGCCTTCCCAACAAAGAAAAGCCCAGGACCAAATGGATTCACTGCAGAATTCTACCAGACATTTAAAGAAGAACTAACTCCAATTCTTCTCAAACTATTCAGAACAATGGAAAAAGAGAAAATCCTCCCAAATTCTTTCTATGAAGCCAGCATCACCTTAATCCCTAAGCCGGAAAAAGATGCAACATTGAAAGAGAATTATAGACCAATATCCCTGATGAACATAGATGCAAAAATCCTCAATAAAATTCTGGCCAATAGAATGCAACAACATATCAGAAAGATCATCCACCCAGACCAAGTGGGATTTATCCCTGATATGCAGGGATGGTTCAATGTTCACAAATCAATCAATTCAGGCTGGCTCCGCGGCTCACTAGGCTAATCCTCCATCTTGCGGCACCAGCACACCAGGTTCTAATCCCGGTCGGGGCTCCGGATTCTGTCCCGGTTGCCCCTCTTCCAGGCCAGCTCTCTGCTGTGGCCAGGGAGTGTAGTGGAGGATGGCCCAAGTGCTTGGGCCCTGCACCCCATGGGAGACCAGGAGAAGCACCTGGCTCCTGCCATCGGATCAGCGCGGTGCGCTGGTGGCAGCGCGCTGGCCGCAGCAGCCATTGGAGGGTGAACCAACGGCAAAAAGGGAAGACCTTTCTCTCTGTCTCTCTCACTGTCCACTCGGCCTGTCAAAAAAAATAAATAAATAAAATAAAAACAAATCAATCAATGTGATACACCACATTAACAGACTGCAGAAGAAAAACCATATGATTATCTCAATAGATGCAGAGAAAGCATTTGATAAAATACAACACCCGTTCATGATGAAAACTCTAAGCAAACTGGGTATGGAAGGAACATTCCTCAATACAATCAAAGCAATCTATGAAAAACCCACAGCCAACATCCTATTGAATGGGGAAAAGTTGGAAGCATTTCCACTGAGATCTGGTACCAGACAGGGATGCCCACTCTCACCACTGCTATTCAATATAGTTCTGGAAGTTCTAGCCAGAGCTATTAGGCAAGAAAAAGAAATTAAAGGGATACAAATTGGGAAAGAAGAAGCCAAGCTATCTGTCTTTGCAGATGATATGATTCTTTACTTAGGGGATCCAAAGAACTCTACGAAGAGACTATTGGAACTCATAGAAGAGTTTGGCAAAGTAGCAGGATATAAAATCAATGCACAAAAATCAACAGCCTTTGTATAAATAAGCAATGCAATGGCTGAGAAAGAACTGCTAAGATCAATCCCATTCACAATAGCCACAATAACAATCAAATATCTTGGAATAAACTTAACCAAGGACATTAAAGATCTCTACGATGAGAATTACAAAACCTTAAAGAAAGAAATAGAAGAGGATACCAGGAAATGGAAAAATCTTCCATGCTCATGGATTGGAAGAATCAATATCATCAAAATGTCCATTCTACCAAAAGCAATTTATACATTCAATGCAATCCCAATCAAGATACCAAAGACATTCTTCTCAGATCTAGAAAAAATGATGCTGAAATTCATATGGAGGCACAAGAGACCTCAAATAGCTAAAGCAATCTTGTACAACAGAAACAAAGCCGGAGGCATCACAATACCAGATTTCAGGACATACTACAGGGCAGTTGTAATCAAAACAGCATGGTACTGGTACAGAAACAGAAGGATAGACCAATGGAAGAGATAGAAACTCCAGAAATCAACTCAAACATCTACAGCCAACTTACATTTGATCAAGGATCCAAAAACAATTCCTGGAGCAAGGGAAGTCTATTTAATAAATGGTGCTGGGAAAACTGGATTTCCATGTGCAGAAGCATGAAGCAAGACCCCTACCTTTCACCTTACACAAAAATCCACTCAACATGAATTACAGACCTAAATCTATGACCCAACACCATCAAATTATTAGAGAACATTGGAGAAACCCTGCAAGATATTGGCACCTGAAAAGACTTCTTGGAAAAGACCCCAGTGGCACAGGCAGTCAAAGCCAAAATTAACATTTGGGATTGCATCAAATTGAGAAGTTTCTGTACTGCAAAATAAACAGTCAGGAGAGTGAAGAGACAACTGACAGAATGGGAAAAAATATTTGAAAACTATGCAACAGATAAAGGGTTAATAACCAGAATCTACAAAGAGATCAAGAAACTCCACAAAAACAAAACCAACAGCCCACTTAAGAGATGGGCCAAGGACCTCAATAGACATTTTTCAAAAGAGGAAATCCAAATGGCCAACAGGTACATGAAAAAATGTTCAAGATCACTAGCAATCAGGGAAATGCAAATCAAAACCACAATGAGGTTCCACCTCACCCCAGTTAGAATGGCTCACATACAGAAATCTACCAACAACAGATGCTGGCGAGGATGTGGGGAAAAAGGGACACTAACCCACTGTTGGTGGGAATGCAAACTGGTCAAGCCACTATGGAAGTCAGTCTGGAGATTCCTCAGAAACCTGAAGATAACCCTACCATTCATCCCAGCCATTCCACTCTTTGGAATTTACCCAAAGGAAATTAAATTGGCTAACAAACAAGCTGTCTGCACATTAATGTTTATTGCAGCTCAATTCACAATAGCTAAGACCTGGAACCAACCTAAATGCCCATCAACGGTAGACTGGATAAGGAATTATGGGACATGTACTCTATAGAATACTATACAGCAATAAAAAATGAAATCCAGTCATTTGCAACAAAATGGAGGAATCTGGAAAATATCATGCTGAGTGAAATAAGCCAGTCCCAAAGGGACAAATACCATATGTCCTCCCTGATCAGTGACAACTAACCGAGCACCACAAAGGAAACCTGTTGAAGTGAAATGGACCCTATGAGAAAAGGTGACTTGATTAAGCCCTTGCCCTGACTGTTGATGAACAACTTAATACTTTATCTCTTTTATTATATTTTTTGTTCTACTTAACACTAGTGGTTGAACTCTGTAATTAATACACAATTATTCTTAAGTGTTGAAACTTAACTGAAAAGGGATCCCTGTTAAATATGAATGGGAATAAGAGAGGGAGGAGATGTACAATTTGGGACACGATCAATCGGACTTGCCCCAAATGGTGGAATTAGAAACCTGCCAGGGGATTCCAATACAATCCCATCAAGGTGGCATGTACCAATGCCATCTCACTAGTGCAAATTTTCTATTTCTGTTCACAATTGATCATAATGATAGGACTAAGAGTCAAAGGGATCACACAAACAAGACTAGTGTCTGCAAATACTAATGAATAGAATAAAAAATAGTGAGAACAATCCAACATGGGAAGCGGGATACACAGCAGACTCATAGAATGGCAGATGTCCTAAATAGCACTCTGGCCTCAGAATCAGCCCTTAAGGCATTCGGATCTGGCTGAAGAGCCCATGAGAGTATTTCAGGCATGGAAAGCCAAGACATTCTGGCAAAAAAAACAAAAAAAAAAACAAAAAAAAAAAAAAACAAAAAAAAAACAAAAAAAAAAAAACAAAAAAAAAAAACCACCTGAATGAAAGATCTCTGTGAGTGAGATCCCAGTGGAAAGAACGGGTCATCAAAGAAGGAGGCACTTTTCTCTGAAGGGAGGAGAGAACTTCCACTTTGACCATGGCCTTGTCTAAATATGATCAGAGTCGGCAAACTCAAAAGGCCTCCATAACCTTGGCAACTAATGACAAGAGCCTAGGGTGATTACTGATGCCATAAACAAGAGTGTCAATTTGTTAAGTCAACAACAGGAGTCACTGCGCACTTACTCTTCATGTAGGATCTCTGTCCTTAATGTGCTGGACATCATGATTTAATGCTATAACTAGTACTCAAATAATATTTTTCACTTCGTGTTTCTGTGTGGGTGCACACTGTTGAAATCTTTTCTTCATATATACTAACTTGATCTTCTGAATATAAAGATAATTGAAAATGAATCTTGATGTGAATGGAATGGGAGAGAGAGTGGTAGAGGGGAAGGTAACAGGTGGGAGGGAATTTATGGGGGAGAGAAGCCATTGTAATCCATAAGCTGTACTTTGGAAATTTATATTCATTAAATAAAAGTTAAAAAAAAAAGAGTTGGGGTGGTCATTTGGCCTAGTAATTAAGCTGTTATCTGGGACACCAGCATCCCATACCAGAATGCCTGGGTTTGAGTCCCGACTCTGCTCCTGGTTCCATCTTCCTGCTAAAACACATGCTGGTAGACAACAGGTCAGGGCTCATGTAACTGAGCCCCTGCAAGCCACAGGGGAGACCTGGGTTTCCCTGACTCCTGGATCCTGCCTTCCAGTGTGCTTTTAGGGAGTGAACCAATGGTTGGGGGCTCTTTCCCTGTCTGTCTGTCAGTCTGTGTTGATCTCCCTGTCTCTGTTTCTCAAACAAATAACTCAATAAAATTTTCAAAAACATAAATATGTAGAGATAATATTCTCTTTGAATTTGTACTGCCTTTGTTCTTTCTCTACTCAACACAGTATGGCAGAAGCAACTCTGTCAGTTCAGGATAGCCGCCTCTTTCTGCTTCCACTCTTTCAGAACATGGCCAACAGGTAAAGAGGTTCTAGCATCCTCCTCAACAGAGAAGTCACAAGGAATAGTGTTCCAGAGTTGAACAGCCAGGTGAAAAGGAAAAGATGGCATATAAGAGACTCAAACTCTGCCAACCAGCAGACAACATCAAGGCCAAAGAAATGCACTTGCAAGAATGAATTTCTGATTCAGAGAGTCACGATAAAACACATTTTTAAGAAAGCTGCATGTTGGGGTAATTTGCTATGATGCAGAAACAGGCAATTGAAATATGTCATCTTATGTTTTAAAAGATTCACTAATGCACCACTATTTTTAAAAAGTTCAAATTTCTGGGGCCTGTGTTGTGGCGTAGCAGGAGAAGCCACCACCTGCAGTGTCAGCATTGCACTGGGCTCCAGTTTGGGTCCCGGTGCTCCACTTCCTATCCAGCTCCCTGCTGATGGCCTGTGAGGGCGGTGGAGGATGGTCCAAGTACTTGGACCCCAGTACCTACATGAGAGACTCTGGGGAAGCTCTGGTTCCTGGCTCCTGGCTCCTGGCTCCTGGCTCCTGGCTCCTGGCTTTGGCCTGCCCCAGCTCTAGCTCTTGTGGCCATTTGGGAAGTGAACCAGCAGATGGAGGATCTCTCTGTCTCTCTTTCTCTCTCTCTCTACACCCATGTAGCTTTGCCTTTCAAATAACTAGATACATCTTTAAAAAATGAAAAACTGTTCAAATTTCTGCACCAAGCCTGTGTGATTGAGGCACCTGCTTACCTTTGTACCTGTGTATTCTTTATACTTTGAGCTTTGTTCTTGAAATTCTATCATCCCTCTTCCTCAAATGAGGAACTTCCACTTTCTCGGGTTTTCTCTTGAATATGTCACAACTTCCAAGAATATTCTCCTGAGCTCCCAACTGATGTAAGATTCTTATTTTATGTTATCACAAAACCTTGTATTTTTGGTACTTGGAAGTATCACAAACACAATATGCAATCTAATTACCTAATTTGTGATCATATTTGTTTCGTACTAGTCACCCTCTACCCCCATTCCCAGGGGAAACATATGGAGCCTGCCACTTGAACATGTTTAGAATATTTTATGTCATGTAATGCTATGCCATATCCCCTGTTAGATTTATGTCTTTTAAATGTCCAGTAAATATTTCCTGAGCAGAAACCTGCAAAGCTCCCATGCATGACTGCTGCATTGTTTAGGTTAGTGTGATGTGAAATGGAAGCAGTAGAGTTAAATCGCTCCCCTCTTAGAACTGAGAGTAAAATGAAGATTGTAAAGCAGTTTTTGGCTCCAGAATCAAGTGTCCATAAGCTTTGGAAAAAAATGCACATATCTGTAATAGTCGAATAGAGGGATTGTGACAACAGGCCTGTTTCCCCTGAAATAGGCTGGTTCAAGAATTTGGGTACAAGTGATTGATTTAGTGTTTATTTAAGATTAGATTATGCGAATGAATAAAGGAAATAGAACACGGACAGTGAAGGAACTGGGCAAGACATTGGCAGATGGAGGGTGACCTCATCCATGAAGGACTCAACAACACACATTTTGTCACCTGGTTTTCTTTCCCCTTGGGCGATGAGGCCAGCCTTGAATACATCCATATGGTGAAGGAGAGCTGTTACTTCCATCATGAGTTGTTTCCATTCATCTGAGGACAATTTCTCTGACAACTGAGGGGCTAAGTGTCATCAGTAGCCATCTTAACAATGGGCAAGGAATGGGTGCATTGGTCCAGGAAGAGGGACCAGGCAGGCAACCGAGAGAATCTAAGACAAATGAAGCCCAACTTACCATTTAAGTCTAATTTTAAAAATTCCACTGAAATGCAATATTCAAAAGGCACACATATGTATATATAATATTAAAATGTAAGATACAAATATATTTCAAATATAATTTAAGCACTGTACTGCGGGCTGTGCAAATCAAACAGTGAAAGAAAAGGAATGAAAAATATGGCAAGAAAAAAGTCATAATAGTCAAAAAGAAAGAGCTAGCTAAAGATGCCATTCCCCGACATGAACCATATTGCACATATACACACACACACACACACACACATGCACAAAGCCTTCTTAAGAATGGATGCGGACACCATCTCGGAAGGGGAGGTTTGCAAGATGGAAAAGATAATGTACTTTTAATATTCCATTAAGAATATTCGCAGCTACTCTTCATCTGCAGATACATGCGGAAGCTGGGAAATAATCTCACCAAAAAGTTGAACAAAAATTTCTGTGACCTTGTGCTTGGGATTTTATTATTACTGCGTATTACTGGGAGTGATTCTTCAATATGTTTGCATCAGGATGTTAGGTGTCTTTGAACATTTCAGCCTAAAAAGGTTTGAAATACACTTTTATGGCAGTAGCGAGGGATAAAAACTGAAGTACCATCATTAGATACTTTTACAAAGCCAAGCACAGGGCATCATCTATTTATTATAGAGGAGCTTCTCTTGGATTTGCTGCAGATTTTATATTTTGAGCAGTCACAGGAGGCGAATTACAATATTATGCCTCTGCAAAAGAATCTTAGCTTCGCATATACCTATGAATATTTGATACCAACACTTATTTTTCATTCCTTTCCTTTCTAAATGCATACAAAAGTATATGTTTTTTTGTACAAAATATTTTGAAACAACCGATTTTCTGAAGCGTGGCAGGTAGCCATTTTTAAAAAAATGATCAGCTCTTCAAGATATCTTTAGGATGTCTTTAGTTAAAAAATACTTGAGATTGAAAAACACCTCTCCAGTTGAGTATATTTTACTTAAATAGCACATTGCACTGTGATTGTGAATGTTTTTGTCTTGCTGAATATTGAAATAGACACAGTTCCTGCTCTAAGTTTCAGGGAGAGATCCCTCATGGTCACAGTCATGGGCAACCCTAGAACTTGGACAATGAGGCTCCGGGTCATGAATGACAGCTCTTGCTGCCCATAGAAGCTCTGGAAGGAAACTTCAATTCCTTTTTCTTATTTTATTTTAATCATGCTCCAGGAGTGGAGTCAGAGTCACCCTCACTCTTCCTTGATCCAATTTTGGCAGCTTCTTCCTCCCCAGCCACAGTTTAGTTGCCTCCAATATTGAAATACTCAATCTTGTGTCCCTAGCACACCATTGTTCCAGGGAAAACAAGACCCTTTGGTTTCAAATTTCACCTGCCACTCACCTCCACATTCCCAGCCAGCACCTCCTGCTAAGCTCCATAGCATGGTGTTCTCTTTTTAAAAAGTTTGTTTATCTATTGTATTTCTTTGAAAGGTAGAGAGAGAGGCAAAAACAGACACACAGAGGGAGATGTCTCCCACCTGCTGGTTCACTCCCTAAATGCCTGCAACAGCCAGAGGAGGGCCAGAGAGAACCCAGGGGGCAGGAACTCTATCTGAATCTGCCACACGGGTGGTAGTAACTCAGTGCATGAGCCGCCACTGCTGTCTCCCAGGATGCACGTTAGCAGGAAGCAGAAATCAGGAACAGAGCCAGGTCCTGAACCCAGGCATCGCAATACAAGTCACGAGTATCCCAAGTGGAGTCCTAACTGCTTTCCAAGTACCTTCCCCTCTACCTCATCGCAGAGCTTTCCCCTTGGACACATTCCTAAGCCTGTTGCTCCCATGTATGCGATACCACGGCCACTATTATAGAACAGGGAGGTGGAATCGGGAATCAGCGCAGTGTTTGGAGAAATCGCTATGTGCCAGGCACTGTGCAAATGATATTCACACGTTTTTTCAATTAATTCTAAAAACAACCGTCCAAGTTGGTGATGAGATCTCTACTATCCAAATGAGAAAATAGCTTCTGGTGGTTAAAGTCGTAGAACTAGTCATGGAATTCACATTGCAGCCCGTCTCAGATGCCACGGACTGTGGTCTTTATGCTAAAATAGCATTTGTTGTTTGGCTTTACTCTTCCCCTCATGGCAAAGAGCCTCCTTTTGGGACTGCTGCTGTGGGATAGTGGGATAAGCATCCACCTGCAGCACTGACATCCCATACGGGCACGGGTGTGAATCCTGCCTGCTCAACATCTGATCTGGCTCTGTGCTGATGACCCGGGAAAGCAGCA
Source organism: Oryctolagus cuniculus (assembly GCF_964237555.1). Taxonomy (NCBI): domain Eukaryota; kingdom Metazoa; phylum Chordata; class Mammalia; order Lagomorpha; family Leporidae; genus Oryctolagus; species Oryctolagus cuniculus. Next base: position 171,602,735 of record NC_091435.1, on the reverse strand, counting down.
GAAGATGGCCAAAGTGCTTGGGCCCCTGCACCCACCTGGGAGACCTGGAGGAAGCTCTTGGCTTCCGGCTTCCAATCCGCCCAGCTCTGGCCATTGTGGCCATTTGGGAGTGAACCAGTGGATAGAAGACCTCTCTCTCTCTCTCCATCTCCCTCTTTCTGCCTGTAACTTTGCCTCTCAAGTATAAATCTTTTTAAAAATAAAAATACATAAATAATCTTTTTTCAACATTTCATTTATTTAACAGCTTAATAAAAATTTAATTCATATAACACACAATGTTCTATTGAAAATGTGACTATGAAAAGTTTGAGTACAGGCCGGTGCTGCGGCTCACTAGGCTAATCCTCCGCCTGCGGCACCAGCTCCCAGGGTTCTAGTCCCAGTTGCTCCTCTTCTAGTCCAGCTCTCTGCTGTGGCCTGGGAAGGCAGTGGAGGATGGCCCAAGTGCTTGGGCCCTGCACCCGCATGTGAGACCAGGAGGAAGCACCTGGTTCCTGGCTTCGGATAGGCGCTGTGTGCCAGCTGTAGCGGCCACTTGGCGGGGTGAACCAAAGGAAAAAGGAAGACCTTTCTCTCTGTCTCTCTCTGTGTCTAACTCTGCCTGTCAGAAAAAAAAAAAAAAAAGTTTGAGTACCTTCACATGTAGGTGTAAACATAACTAGAGCCAATGCTAAGACATTTTCATATTTTCATTAACTCAAGAACAGCCCTGGCTGTAGCCATCATTCTTTGGTTATAATTACGTTCCCAGTCCTAAGCATTCACTAACCTACTTTCTATGAATATGGGTTTTCCTATTACTGAGAATTATGTGGCTGGACTGACCTCATTCACCAATCACACTGCTTCAAAATTCGTTAGATTGTAGCCATGTATCAATACTTTATTCTTTCAAGGGCCAGCACTATGGCACAGTGATTTTAAAAGTAATATAAATTATTAATGTTTTATCTTGTTATTGTTTTATAATTGCAACATTTTGAAATTGTTTTGATTTATTAGTGTTTAAATAAGCATAAAACTAAGACACACTTTCATTATGTTTTTATATCTGAAGGATTTGTAGTATCATGCTTCTCTCTTTGTTCTTTACTTTTTCTTAATATTTATTTTTTTATTTACACTCTCTTTTGGGTCCTGACCTGAAATCCCTACTAACGTAGATCCTGGTTCAACTGAGTCCCTGCACCGTGTGAACCTGCTTGAGCCGCTGGCTCTATAATTTTGACCAGCCCTGGCCATTGAGGGTGTTTGTGGATGGAAGCAGCAGTTGGGAGCTCTCTCTCTTTGTATCAGACTCTGCATCTCAAATAAGTGAATGCATATTTTTTAAAGAAGATAATTATTTTGGTAAGTGCAGGCTTAGGCTTATGATTGCAATATAAACTAAAAGTATTTCATTGTAAAAATTAAAAGAGTGAACAAGGAAGGTAGAAGTAGGGAGGGTAGAGTGGAAAGTATCACTATGCTCCTAGATCTGTGTAAATATATATATATAATACATGAAATTTGTTCATCTTATATAAATAAAAATTATTAAAAATTTTGAAATCCACATATACAAGTGGTTTTCAAACAGTTCACATAAAATGCATAGTATGAAAAAAACTATTGATGAATATAAACTTTTTGCATCAGAATAAACTTTTAATTCCATTTTTCACAAACTTTTCTACATGAAAATAATAGAAGAAATATAAGAAATAAAATATGCAGAAAATTTCAGATTTCTAGTGGGGATTTCTAGTGCACAAGTAGGGAAGACAGACATCCAAACCATAGCAGTGAGGACTGACGCCAAAAGGAGAAGAGATCCTATTTTCTGCTACTTTGTTTTTTGTTAGTGTGATATTAATACAAGCAGAACAGATTCAATGTAGATTATAAATACAATTCTAAGGGTGCAGCGATATCCATTCCTCCCTTCCAACACAGATTATTATGAACAGATGCATACATTGGGTCGGGGTTGGAATATCCACACAAAAATCTTAGGGAATGAAAACCAACAAGAATCCCCTTCCCCTACAAAAGTGTGAAAGAAGACAACAGAAGCAGCAGGGACAATGAAAGCACTGGGTGTCGAGGTGACTAGAAACTCTCTCTGATTAGGCCAAGCCAGGTCTAGTATGGAGTACGGGTTTCAGTTACTAAAACTATGAACTCAGAAATTAACTGGAAATTAGTTATGGAGTACTAAACTACACAGCCCTCTCAGGAGGAGCACACAGAGTAACCCCTAAGAGTCTTCCCGTAATCCAGTACAAAGTCCTCAAAGGCCATTCCAGCTAAATGGGATACTACAGACACCTGCAAAGCTCCTGAAAAAAATACGCTAATCAAAACGTCAGTAGATGAAATCACTGGGAGAACTGCACCTTGGAAGTCACAGAAAACAAAGCAACCTGAAATACAGTCCTATGTAGCACATCTGAAAGTGGAAAACAAAGTTGCTGACCATTGTGTCATGAGCACACCCTGTGCCAGATCTCCAGGAGGGACAGGTACAACACAACAAAACACACGTTAAATGCATAGAAGGGCAGTCAAGTGTGAAAACTAAATAGCCAGGTGCCGAAATTAAAAGCAGAGTTGTAAGCACTTTCTACTGCGGTCCTGGGAGTGGACAGGAGGGGAAGATGGCAATAGGTCCGTGGCCTCCGTCAGATTTGGAATTAGCCTTCAGTGCCCACATGTGGGCAGAAATCAAGGCCGTGAGGTTACCCCAGGAGTGACACAGGAGCTCAGATCCCTTCAAAGATCTGAGAAGCTACACAAGGCTACGGAAACGGGGGCAAGAAACCCCCACCACTACACCAGACGGTTTGAACCTTCTCAGTTGCTCTCCTCTGCACCTGGTGGAAGACTTTCCCCTGAGTTGAACCTTACACTCCTGTATCGTTAGAGACAGCTGTTTGGTTTATTCTGCATATGGTTTTCAAACTGTTCCAACACCACTTACTGAAGAGATTGTTCTTGCTCCAGCAGAGGGTTTCGCAACCTTTGGTGAAGAAGACTTGGCTGTAAACGGGTGGCTTTATTCTTGAGTTCTGTATTGCCTCCCATTGCTCTATGTGTGATTTGGAAGCCAGTACAATGTTTTGTCTCTTTTTCCTATGGCTTTGTAGCATATTTTGAGTTCAGATATTATAACCCCTCTAGCTGTGTTCCTTTCGCTCAAGATTTGTTGGGATATTCAGGGTTTTTGTGGTTCGACTCAAATTTTTTAAGATTGCTTCTATTTCTGTGAAAAACGTTATTTTTCAACCTGAAAGTCGTTTCTGGTAGTATGGACAGCTTAACAACATTAATGTTCCAATCATCTTTGTGGGCATCCTCTTACCTTTATTTCATAAGTACTTTGTAATTTATATTAATCCCTGAGTAAGGGTTATGAATGAGAATGTTATAAACTGCCATGATAATGGTTACCAGAGTGTAAGGAAGAATGGGAATGAAGGAAATGGGAAGGTATCATGACAAAAGTGAAGAAGCAGTTTTGGTTTTCAAAAAAAAAAAAAAGAAAGAAAACAATTTGCATCTGTTTTTTGTAGAAGAAAAAATTGAAGTAAAATCACCATATCGAACAGGTACTTGAACTCCCATACTTATTATTACACCATTAATAGTAGCTAACCATCAATGAATGTGTAAAGAAAATGTGGTGTAGATAAACAAGGGAATATTATTCAGTCATACAAAAAAATGGCATCATATCACTTGCCATAATTATATATCCTCTGGAAGCAGAGGACTCTATCTTAACTGAAACAAGACACTCAGAAAGGCTATACTGAATCTTCTCCTTCATATGTAGGAGTGAAGATGCTTATGCAAATATAGAATAACTAGAAATTGGGAAGGCTGGAGACAGGGGGCATGAAAGGAGGCTGGACACCAGGTAACAAAATACAGCTAGATAACGATCTTTCTTCTAGTGTTCTACAGCATGGTCAGTGGGTTGACTAGTTCACAATCAACTAGTTTATATTTTATGAACAAGTGGAAGAGAGAAACCCAAAGTTTCCAAATTTGATGACAAAGAGAGGGGAACATTAATCCTCCTGATTTGATCAGGATACATTATATGCATTTATTGACCTATCACACTGTGTCCCATAAATATGTATAATTATTAAGTGTTCATCAAAATTCTATACATATGTATGTATGTTTAAGGAGATTGAAATGTTAACTAATCTGATTTGATCATCAAACAATAAATATATTGAACTATCATAGTATAACACATAAATAGGCACAATTAAATCATAATCATAATAATGAAAGGAAATAAAGGATACAGAGAGGACAACATAAAGGGAGAAATATTGAGACTTGAAGTACAAATAGAATAGTTATAATGGTACAATAACAAACAGAGATAATGCCTTGGGTTTCTTGAACATTAATTTCAAGTCTCATGTAAGAGCCCAATGAGGGCTGGCATTAGGGTGCAGCAGACGGAGCTGTCGCAATGCCCACACTCCACACTGGAGCACTGGTTCAAGTCCTGGCTGTTCCAGTTCCAGTCCAGCTCCCTGGTGATGCACCTGGGAAAGCAGCAGAAGGCTTGAGTGCGTTTGCTCTGCTACCTATGTGGATGTGCTAGATGGAGTTATAGGCTCCTGGCTGCTGTCTGACCCAGCCCTGACCACTGTGGTTATTTGGGAAGTGAACCAGCAGATGGAAGATTCTCATTCTCTCTCTCTCTCTCTGCCTTTTAAATAAATAAATCATTTTTTAAAAAAGGAGACACCTGAGTATCAAGTAGGATAAGAATGAATCTGCAAATCTATGAATTATATAGAAATAAAAATCTCAATAGAAAACAAGTAAAAAATGAAGATTACCCTAAAAGGAATTATAATTAGAAGGATCATAAAATTTTCAATATCAAAACAGAGATGAGAAGGAAGATGGAGGAGCTAAATGAATGGTATGTATAGTAAATAGGAGGAAATAATATAGATCATTAATACAAATATGTGAGGAAGCAGTGTTAATATGATGGAATTAATATGCTATTTAGAAAATGCATTTATAGATTGAATTACAAATAAACATCAGTTACTTATAAAACTACACAAGGAGAATTGAGAAGGAAGGCTAATTGAACCAATATTGCCTTAGACTCTTTAGCATTATTACCAAGACACTGGACTTAGTATAAGAGTTATTCTCTTTTTTTTTTTTTAAAGAATTACCTATTTATTTGAAAGGCAGAGGCGCAGAGAGACAGAGAGAGAGGTTTTCCATCTGCTGTAGATGATGGTCCATGTCCTTGGGCCCCTGCACACACTTGAGAGACCTGGAAGAAGCTCCTCTCCTGGCTTTAGATTGACCATTTGGGGAATGAACCAACAGACTCTGGCTGCCAAGATGATCCTCTAACAGGCGAGGAAGATGAAGATTTTAAAGAGGAGAGTGATGATGGTGACAGTACAGTTCTTCTTGCAGAACTGGAAAACAATTTTAAAAGTGAGCTGACAAGCAGACCAGGAAGTGACAAGAACAAAAAGCTCAAGAAGAGAGAAGCCAGATGGAGAGCATTCTGAGTGGAACCCCTTCCTTCATCTCACTGGCCCATCCCAGCCTCAGGCCCACTTCAAAGGTAAAAGAAGGTGTGATGATGATGTTGTCTTCAAGAACTGTGCAGAGGAGTAGATGATCAAAAGAAAGGCAAATGGTTTGTAAGCAATACACTCCAATCTAGATTTCACAAGAAGTTTTTGTAGAAATTTATTAAGTTGTACAGCTTTGTGTGCTTAATTAAAGACTAAAATGTTAAAGATTAAAAAAGGAGGTATTCTTTAATCTCTACAGGCTTGCATTTGAAATGCAATCATTTTGGAAAATGGTCCATCAAAAATTAAATTGCTCAACTCTTACCCATTATATGACTGTGTAACCTGCAATATACCTCCTTGGTCCCCACCTTTACCCATCATCATGATATCTCGAATTCCAGCAAGTCAAACCACTAGTGCCTGAGCCATCCCCTGCTCCACCCCATATAATTCAGTGATGCCCACCGCCTACTGATCATTGTTTTTTTTTTTTTTTTAATCTTCTTCTTTAATCTTAAAGACCATTGTAAAACAAAGTAAGTGCAGCTACTTGGGCACAACTCATTTTTTAACTTATCCAATACCTGGTTGGAAAATAAATAAGTGATGCCATTGTAAAATAGAAAGATATTGTTTAATCCAAGATTTTTCCAAATACATTAATGGTTTGAAACATCCAGACTTCATTTTCATCACATGTAAAGAGAAATTCTTAACAATATATGCAGATAAATCTTAAAAGATGGAAGTCCTACAAAAGGACCATCTTTTAGTGAAAATGGTTGATTGATGAAGCTGGCATACTGTAACGGATTTCCCAGTGAATTACATCTTCCTGTGATCTCATCCTCACGAGTGTGGTCGGAACTTGTGACTGGCTTCAAGCAAATAGAATATGCAAAGGGATGGGCTGGTGGCTCCAGTGACCCTATTATATAAGATACTCATTAACAGGCAAAAATGACAGGTTCTCCTGCTAGCCTTGAAGGAGTGAGCCCCTGTATGGTGAGAGAGGCTGTGGGAAGAACACATGGAATGGAATTATAAAGTCTCCACAAACTCAGAGCAGCCCCCACTGACAGCCAGCAAGAAACGGGGTGCCTCAGTCCTGTAATAGCAGAGAGCTGAACTCAGACCAGCAGCCATGTGAGCCCGGAAATGGAGCCTGTGCAGCAGAAAGAATCCCAGCCTAGTTGACAGCTTGATTGTAGCCTTGTCAGGTCCTGCGCAGAGGAGCCAGAGAAGTCATACAGGCTCCTGACACACAGGAACTGGGAGGGAGATTTTTGCACTGGGTTAAATTTCTAAGTTTACCACGATGTGTTACACAATAATAACCAACAAACTGATTGGATTGTTTTATTGGCTTGGAACACGGCCGTGCTTTCCATCCTGCTAAATTATGTGGGAACCTGGCAGTATAGATGAAGGAGCTGCAAAGTCATTTCTCTCAGCGTTCAAATAATTGAATGTGAAGAATTCTACACTGTAGATTAGATTTTTAGTTTTGGAGAACCTTTCTCACTTACAAGAACATGACCTCAAGGGCTTCCTGTTGAAGGAAGACGCACAAGCCCATTTTAAAGTTGCAAAGATCAGCTGGTCGAGATGCTGATAACGATGTTGATGACAGTGGAGATTTAGCTTTGTTCTTTTGGTGTGGTTTGATTTTTAATATTTTCCAGTATTATGGTCAGAAAGCTTCTTAAAAGTTTTAATGGATTTCCTCCACTTAATTCTCCCTGCAACCTATTTTTTATATATATTTTACTGTGTCATGTTGCAGAAGTTTTTCAAGGACCCACATATATGTGGTGTTATAGAAGAAATGCCTGTATTCTGAACTTCTCTATACCAAAGCAATCACAAGCCTGGGGACACTTTCCCTTGGATTTCTCCCCCGGAAAACTCTAAGTCCACTGGAGAATTAATGCCTCATGTCACCTCTCCCGATTGCCACCACACATCCCAGGAAAGCATGACTCCAGCGGCAGACAGAGGTAATGCTGGGTGTTTAAATAACCTTTACCACCCCGACACATGCTGCATGTGGTGCTGGTGAAAGTCCCACGTTCCTATGCGCTCTCTCCTTATTTTTATGGACTCCATTTCACTCTATGTTGCCTGTCTCTTGGGATGAATTTAAAATATTTCCCGTACATCCCCTTACAGGAAAAGTTTGCTGACCTCTGAGATAGAAGATGCACACTCGAAGGCTTTTGTAAACTTTTAGCTTCTGTCTCTCTGACCTCATTTACATTGCAGGATAATGCATCAAGTGGGCACCAGTACTATCTGTGACTGCTGTCTCCCTAAAGGTACTTTAAAGAACAAAAATTATTCTATCAACCAACTGCCACACGCTTCCCAAACAAGTAAGAAGAAATTTGAAAGGATTAAAAATAGTCTTTACTTTTTTACAAAAGAAGCTATTTTATCTTTGAGAAAAAAGGATGATAGATTACTAGGTTTTGGCCCTTGAATTCACATTTATCTTGATTTTGCACAATTTACGTTATGCTTTGGAGTAAGCATGTCATAGACACACATATGAATGTCACATCAAATATAAAGTATAGCTGTCTCTTTTATTCTTTCTTACAACAAATAAATGAGTCACAAGCAATTCTTGGGCTTTAATTGGTTATTTATCTTTCAGAGTGAATAATAATATATGCCTCCACCTTCCCACCAAATACAGAAATTGAAGAAAGTCAGTCACCTCCTCTCTGAGCTATTTCGAGTAGATCTGTTGCAAGACATTGGATGAAAAAGGCTAATGTTAAAATAATGCAAGCAAATGGCGAGTAAAACAATTGCAATGATGAATGGTCTCTTGAATTTTGTCTCTGGTGGAGATGCAGGACCACTGATGAGCTTGACATGTGGCACTACCATCATCCATTTGTCATAATTAAGGAATAGATTTCAGGTCATTTACCTAGAAAGAGTATCTGGAGTTTATTGTTTAAATGGAAACTTTCTCTGCCTGGGAATCATTTTGTGATTTTTCATCATCTGAGATAGATGTGCGCTCGCCCTTGACAAACTGAATGGAACTGTTAGTAATTGTGGAAGGGTATGTTACCTAGTCGTTCATACTTTTCCCTGCTTTTGAATTCTTTGATGGTCTCTGTCTTATCTCTTTAAAATTGTGGAGATATATACATGTCGGGCATGCAATGCTGGACTTCAATATTCTTCTCTTTTTTCTGCCAACCATATCCAGCCTTCAGCAGCCTCAGGAACCAAGTATCACCAAGGTTCATGTTCCCAGAATTTTAAGAATTTTTGAACAACTTAGATGCGCTCTTGAATGGCAGTACATCTCACATCTCTCACTTGTATTAGGACACAACCTCTTTCCCAAGAATCGATATAGAGGCAAACAAACAAAATGAAAATCAAAAAGCAAGTGAGAAGTGTCAGGCTCATCAAACACAACCACTCCCTTTCTGTCCTCACTCTCAGCAGATGTCCATGGTTATATTTCACTGGAACAGAAGCCCATCAAGGAACATAGCCACGAGCTCCTACCACAGAAACTCAGCCACACACCTGAGCCCACCTGCTGGTGCTCCTCTCCTGTCGCCAAGGACTACCATCCTGGCATACCGAAGGTGAATTCCCATATTTTTACATCACATCAGACACTATGGTTTTCCTTACTGCTGGATGACTCCTTCCAACATGAATGCATGTTCTCATTTCTCCACTTGGGCAAACCCTCGAATGTCCAAACTTCTCTTTAATTACTGTATTCTCCAAATACAGTATCCATCCTCTCCTTGCATTTACAAGCTAATTCCTTGAAGGAGTTATCTGTCAAGACTATCTTCCATCCCTCTTCTTGCTTTTTCTCTTTCACTCATTTCAGTAAGGTTTTTTCCCTCCAACTGCATTGAAAGTTTCTCATATCAAGATTTGCCGCTCCTGCAAGTCTTCCTCGTTTTAGGTAATGGTGACTTCATCCTTCTAAATGCTTAGACCAAAAGCCTTGTATCTATTCCTCCCTCCTGTCTCTCCTGCCCTACATCCACTGAATTAGCAAATTTTATTTATCAATATGTAAATTGCATAAGTGAGTTGAGTTTCTACCAGGGGAATAATTACATGATTACATGTTCCTTACAGATTTCTCCATGATAAAAAAGAATAAATATTATATTAGTAACAGAGGCATATAAAATGCAAAATATAGGCAAGTAAACTTTCCAATGAAACCTGTTTCACCAAGTTCAGGTCCAGGTTCATAAGGGGAAGGAAGAGGTCTATCATCTTTCATGCTTGGTTCCCAGGGATTGTCACAACATCTAACACATGGTAGATGTTCTCACTTACTTGTTGACTGAATAAGTAAATATAGTCACTTCTCATGTTCTCAGACCTCATGCAGCTGCACTTAGGCATCATATCAAAGTTGTAGAGATAAAAGAAAAAGTCCCAACCAAACCTTGGATAATTCCCCCACATAATCCAGATGAGGGGAATGTCTGGTTTAAGTATGCAAGGTTATAATCTCTATTGTTTTGTGATTTTTGTCATCGTGCATTTTATTTTTTGTTATTTTTTATCTCACATTTTAGTAGCGTGTTCTGTACAAATAAAATTGCTATAACAGTGAGATCTCAAAATTCAGTGCTCAAAGCAGAGTATGAATATGCTTATTTGATGAACACATTAGGGCAGCTTTACTAACCTCCACACATGGCTTTTTACTCTAATCTAAAATGCAAAGTAGGCTTTTGTTATCTCCAAACAGCAACAAAAGTAGTGGACAAATGTGGGGAAATTAGTTACAGGAGGCAAATCAAAGATGGCGCCGAGAGGAAGTAAGGTGGGTGGAACTCAAAGTTGTTTACCACCAAAGCTAATTGGCCACGCAACATCAAGGGAAGTGAGGACAGCTGATAGCAAGTGCATAGACATATGGCTAGTCCTATAGACATCTCCTCGTAAAATGATCTTTGAAGTGATTAGTTGGTCCTTATGCCCTGCCCCAATGACTCTGCAGTTTTGTGCTTTAAAAGGCTTTGCTACTCGCGAAATAAATGGGTTCTTGCTTGACTTGGCTCCCTGCTGCGTCTGACTGTCTCCAGGAACAAGGGAGGCTGGGGAATGGGCACGCGGCGCACTTACCTTTCCTTGAGCCCAGTCCATCCTGTATGGGTGGACTAAGACCCTGCAGACAAAGATAGTTCAGTTTTCTTTCTTTTAATGTCATGACTCAGAAGTAGGATACAACATTTATTTCACTTTCTATGGACAGAACATATTCATAAGACAATACTAACTGCAGGAGAGATGCAGAAAAATTCATTATCAAAATTAAAAAAATTATCGGCTGGCGCAGCAGCTCACTAGGCTCATCCTCCACCTAGCAGCGCCGGCACACAGGGTTCTAGTCCTGGTCGGGGCGCCGGATTCTGTCCCGGTTGCCCCTCTTCCAGTCCAGCTCTCTGCTGTGGCAAGGGAGTGCAGTGGAGGATGGCCCAGGTGCTTGGGCCCTGCACCCCATGGGAGACCAGGAGAAGCACCTGGCTCCTGCCTTCGGATCAGCGCGGTGCACCGGCCGCAGCGCGCCAGCCGTGGCGGCCATTGGTGGGTGAACCAACGGCAAAAGGAAGACCTTTCTCTCTGTCTTTCTCTCTCACTATCCACTCTGCCTGTCAAAAAAAAAAATTATCAAGCATTGGCCAAGTTGTGGAGAAATTGGTACTCTTGTATGTGGTTTATGAGTATGGTGGTTCCTCAACATAATTTAAAATAGAAATAGCATATGCTGCAAAATAATATACTGGAAAGAAATAAAAGAAGGATATCAAGGTGATATTTGTACACCATGTTCAGAGAACATTGTTCACAGTAACTAAACATGGAAGCAACCTTTGTATGAAAGATTAATGGATAAGCAAAAATATATTGTACACAGATGAGGATAAATTATTCAGCTTTCAAAAGAAATGAAATTCTGTCATATTCCTTAACATGGGTGAATCTTGAAGACATCATGCCAGTTAAAAAGTGTAAATACAATATAATTTCCCACTTATAAGGTGCTTAAAATAATTAACATCACAGAGACAAAATAGAGCGTGGTTTGCAGAGGCTAGGAGTTGAGGAAAATGGGATGTCAATGTTTAATGGGCACAGATTAATTTTTGTGGGCTGCAAAGAGTGCTGAGAATGCATGGTTGTGATGGCTGACCAGCACCCACATAATTCATGCCATTTAAGTGGACACTTAAAATGGCTAAGATGATACATTTTGTGTCATGCCTGTTTCACCACAAGATAAAACAGGAAGAAATCATATCATTTACTTTAATTTTACTCTCAAGTTTCAAGTGGAAAATGAAGTCAGATGTATTAATTGAGTTATTTCTAGTGTCCGTGCAACATGATCTTTTAGACGCCTCCTTGTTGGCTTCCCAGACAGCAAATGAGGGAGAAGATGACACTTCACATAAGCACATGGTCACTGTCAAAACCAAGCGCCTCCAGAAGAGGTTTGCTTCTCTGGTTGTTAATAAAATTACTAACTTTGTTGCAACAGAATTAGGCTATTGCAATCCACCATCTCTTTTTTGCTGTTTGAGCCTGCTTTGAGGTTGAATCTTCTCTTTTCCGATGTGATCAGCTTCTCCTTCCCCAGGATTTTATATAGAACTTATTTTTCCTTCCAGTCACCAATGTTCTCATTTTGCAACCATGTCTTCCACAACAAAGAAGTGGTTTGTTTATATCTGTATGCTCAAGTATCCTTTTCTCCAATAGCTTGTTTATTTAAGGTGAACAAATTTCACGCATTTCATTTATACAGGTTTAGGAGCATAGTGATACCTCCCACCTTTCACCTCCCTCCTGCCCACGCTCTCACCCTCCCTATTCCTTCCTTTCTTATTCTTTCTTTTAATTTTTGCAATGACATACTTTCAGTGTATTTTACAATCATAAGCTTAACCCTCCACTAAGTAAAGAATTCAACAAATAGTCAGAAGAAAAAAACACTGTTCTTGTCCCTTCAAACAAAATGATGAGCAACTGGAAACCATTATATTTAGTGAAATAGATCAGTCCCCAAAAGACAAATATCATGGTTATTTGCTGATCCATAGTAACTAACATACAGAATATAAAAAAAGTAATCGTATATGAGTGAATTTGACAAGTTGAGATTTGAATGTTGTTTATAGTCCTTGTCTCAACTGTTGAAAAGCAGTTTTTCTGAGTATTTTTTAAGAAAAATATAAAACTGGGGTTGGCATTGTAACATAGCAGTAAAGCTGCCAGCTGGGATGGCAGCCACATATGATGCTGATTCATGTCCTGGTGCTCCACTTTTGATCCAGCTCACTGCTATTGGCCTAGGGAAAGCAGCAGAAGATGGCCCAAGGATTTGGGCTCCTGCCATCTGTTTGGGAGACCTGAATGAAGCTGTTAGCTCCTGACTTTGGCTTTCCCCAACACTGACCATTGCAGTCGTCTGGGGAGTGGATCAGCGGATGGAAACGATTCTCTCTCTCTCTCATGTATGTAACTCTTATTTTCAAAAACAAAATAAGCCTTAAAAAAAGGAAAATATAAAACCATGGGCACTTTCTTTCTTATTTTAACTCTCATGACCAACATGAGAAGATTTATAGAATTGGTAACTGAGCAACTGAAATAAAAATCTAAATAATGTCATCGCAAGATGAGGTTTAAGAACACGTTGAGAATCCCCTGCTGCCTCATTAAAGTCTATTAATGCTACATAGTGACATATCGTCTAACACTACCTTCATTACAGTCATGTGGGCATTTATCAGCCATCCTTAATTCTTTTGAAAAGTAGACAGTTCCAAGTGTGCAAATCTTAAAGCACAGATATTATTTGGTTCAATGCAAATTATAGAGAAAAAAGCATAATGCCAACATAAAGGTAGATTCTCCAAGTGTTTCCTCTGGGAAATTTAGAATTAATAATTAAAATCAAAGTCTCCTGTACTTTTCATGGAAGGAAAGAGTCTTACAAGCTACTCATAGTCCTCCAGTATTTATGGAACATGTGAGCACATTAACATATAATTACCATCAATATCCATCAAGTGTATTCACATACATTGTTTCATTTAATTATTCCATTATTTCTGTATTACTATTCTAATTGTATGTGTGAGAAAGAAAATTGTTTAGTGAGAGATGAAGCTCATATTAAACTCATATATGATTGAAAGAATAATGCTGATTCTACTTTTATATGTTAGTTCATTCATCAACTATGCATTGGCATTCTTGGTATAATAGTTCTTGGCACAGCGCTTTGAAATATAGTGCCTCTCATTGAGAAGTTTGCTCTCTTGTTAGATAGCTACATTGAAAATTCATACAATTACAATACAGAGAGGAGTGTGATAAATTTGACAGTTGCTTTGTAGGCAAAGTGCAGCAGAAACCGAATGTCTCTGCATCTTTATGATGTCTGATGTGACAAAGGCTTTAAATGTGTTGAAATGAGGATGAACACCAGGCCAGAACAAAGGGGTTTCACCTCATTTCTCCTCCTTCATGTACTAGCATGCATTTAGGTACTTCCACACCTAAAGCCACCCATTCCTTCTCTTGTTAAAAGAATGGTTGGATTTTAGTTTAATTCTGAGTAACAGGAGGAGAATACATTTTGAAAGTGGTGTGCGTGGGTTTCTCTGAATGGCATTGAAAGGGAGACTCATTTTCTCAGCTACTGAGAAACGAAATAATAAAATGACAGATACTGATGTGGATGGAATCATGATTATTGATAGCAGCTAGGTTAGAACTGAATGTGTGAGTCTAGTCATTCTGCTGGTTGAATTTCAGAACTAGACAGCACACCCAGCCACTTCCAGAATGCTGAATTTCTGGGGAGGCTAGTTGCCAGCATGGGCAAAGAGAGAATTTGCTTATCATTCAACCTATTTAGAACAACTGTTATCAAAAAGACAGAAAAATAACAAATGCTGGCAAGGTTCTAGCGAGAAAGGGCCCTAATACACTGTGGTATAAATGCAAAGTACTATAGCCAATGTGGATAACAAAATGGAGGTTCCTCAAAAACGAAAGAAACTAAACTAAACATAGATCTCCCCTAGGACGTAGCCATCCTACTTCTGGGAATATATCCAAAGGGAAGAAAGTCAGAATATGGCAAGATACCTGCATTTCCATGAGCATTGCAATACTCTTTACAGCAGCAAAGATACGGAATCAACCATTTATCAATGGGTAAAGGAATGAAGAAAATTAGGTAGACACACACAAATTTGTTGATTCTTTTGTTTTTTTCTATGTTCACAGTATTACTGGAAAAATAACAACTTCGATATTTTTCACAAGTATTATGGGTTTTCTATTCTCCTGGCTATGTTACATCAGTTAGACCTATACATAATAGCAGAAGTAGTGATAATAGATTCTGCTCCTGTTCCAATTTGTCAAGAAATACATTTAACAATACATGAGACAGGAACCCAGCCAAAAAAAGAAAAGCAGATAGAATTACCAGATTAGAGTGTCATTCCCAAAATCAAGAGAAGAGGGGATTTTAGGGAGCTAGAGATCTACAAATCCAAAGCTGTGGCGATATCAAGCAAAAATGAGAATTTGGAGAGGGGGAGGGTTGGATCACTATGTTCCTAAGTCTGTAAATATGAAATACATGAAATTTGTTTACCTCAAATAAAATTTAAAAAGTTAAAAAAATTAATTATTCTTCATTTGTCAAAAGAAAATAATAGTTTTATAAAGATCAAAGGAGGAAATTGAAGGAAGCCCTATACTTGTTACCAAAGTTTAGTTTTATTTTTACCCACCTGAAACATATGAAAATTTTTCAGGCCATTGGGAATTAAAATTAGCCATTTTGACCAGACTGCTCTGTGCTTTGTTAAGCTAAACCTCAGTTTATTGAGGAGATATATTCTAGAGCAATGACATGTATTCACATTCATGAGACACTGTCTGAATGATGCTGTTTGTTAATAAAGAGCCAAGGCTCTTTTATAATGCAAATTCTAATGTGGAAGTATTGGCCTGGAAATGCGCCCCTTCTCATGCATGCTAGTGGCTTTATTCAAAATTTTTGCAAATATTGCATTTCATTTTGTCAGCCTAACATGCAGGACTATTGATTATATGATATGTTTGCTGTGTTAGTAAATTACCACTTAAAGAAAATATTATCCAGGAGCCCATATTTATGGAAATAATGCAGTAGGATAATTACCCTTCTAGCAGTCTTGATACTTCACCGTCTGCGAATTCAAAACAACTTTTATCATACACACATTTTTAGAGTTACTAAAAAAAAAAAAAAAAAAAAAAGGCCAGCCAGTCAGTAAGACCCGAAATGTATTTAGAGGTTAGGTAAATAAGCTCCTGGATTCCAATATAATAGATAAACACTTTGCTAGAGATTGCTACAAGCTTGACGGCTTGGAATGGGGTGTTCTCAGTGGGCCCATGAATTTCAAGAACGGAATGACTCAGCTGTTATCAAATCTGCCTCTCTCTCAGTTCTCTGGGATCCCACCTTTCTTTCTGAATGCCCCTCTGGGATTAGGTCTCTGTCCCTTTTTAGCCTAAAAGCATCAGCTCTGTAGCTACTACTGCCTAATTCTGAAAGCAAAGCCATCGGTGCTGGTCCCGTCTGTCAAAAGCAGTGGTCTGTGGTCTCAACTTGAGGTTCAGCTCTCAAAAACAAGGTTTCTCCTCTCAATCATCGCAGACCCACTGAGGCGAAAAGTGAAAAGCGTGCTGCAAATAGCCAACCAGGGGGCTCTCACTGTCGTCCCTGCTTGCTCCAGCTTCCTGAGCCACTCGGCCTCGGTTCTCTCTCCTTCCAGCTGCTGAGGCAGCAAGCGAACGGGAGGAAAAATCTGTCTTCCTTAATTAGCTCCCTTTGAAATGTGCTTCTGGGACCCTCCAGAGTGGTGAGAGTTGAGTCTGTTTCCTGTGGGGTGACAGCACAGGTTCTGGGGACATCTTCCTGTCCCTGGGTATTCCCTAACACAGGAGTTCCTTGGTTGTCCATCCGATTCGCCTTTTACTCCACAGTTTCCTCTCCTCGTAGAATGTCTGCCTTGAGGTTCCATTTCCTGCGACATCTTCTTTCCCTCTGTATTTTATCCACTCTTTCTTTCAACACCTCCATTCTCCAGGAAGCTTGAGTGTTTCCTTCCTAATTTGTGCAAATGTCCTCTTTTCCAAATAACTGATCTCACCCCTGGGGGCCCAGATGGTCCCAGCCAGCCACCTCCCCTGCTTGTTGCTGGAGTGTGGGCGAGACTGTCATGTCCCACAAACTCCAACACAGGCAATTCAGCTTTCCACATAAACCTCTGAAATCTCTTTCCAGGCCAAGCTAAGAGAGACATGATTACTGCCCGGGGAAAACTAACTACATATTCTATAGTGACTGTATTTGCAGACAATGTAAATGCTATCAACAGCCAAGTAATGAATGCATGGACAATTTCATCAAAAATGAAATTATTTCACAATAATCCAGGCTAAATACCACGTTTTCATCAAATGGTAGATGGAGGAAGTAGGGAGTAGGCTAAAAAAATAATCAGGAAGGAAACAAGATGAGCCAGAAGAGAGAAAAATGAGAGAAGGGAGGAGATACAGGAAGAATTAGGCATCAAAGAAAACAAAAAGAAGAAAAAAATACAGTCAAAAAAAAAAAAAAGAAAGAAAGAAAGAAAAAGAAAAAGCACACCAGCCAGAAATGTAAAAGGGGTTAGCTAGATAGATTTGGTTACAATTCTTTCAATAAAATGTTTATCCCTTCAATTCATTTAAAATTAACTTACATTCTCACTTAAGCTTAAGCAGAAATTGTCTCCATGGAAACCATCTAAATGTGGCATATCATGGAAGCAATAAGCTAACCATACATTAAAGAGCATGCACATTGGTAGAAATGAAAATTTTCCTTTAAAATCTTAACTCAAAAAAAAAAAAAAACCTCCTAACTCATCACAATGGGTTGTTTTGTGATTTTGACTTATTTCTCATAAATATTTAAGTGAAGTATCATAAAGTATTTAACGATCTTTTGATGATTTTCTAACGTTCTTAGTAAATTCAGTGTGACTGTCCAATGTGCTATTAAAAACAGGGTGGTGTTACAGAAATGTATACCATCATGTATGATATTGACTTAAAATGAGTTGTTAATCAAATCTCCAACAAATGCATGGGGTAAAAAGGTGCTCCTCTACAAGTATGTTCTCCTGCTATGATGCCCACTTTTTACTCTGGGTGCTGTCTCCTATGACCCAGAAGTTACTGATTTTTCCTGTAGTCTAAAATACCCTTTTCAGCTCTACTGTGCTTGTTTCACCCTATATTACCCAATTTCATTGCAATTAATTTATCATAAGTTTTGATATCTGGCATGGCCAGTCAATACTTCCAGTTCTTCTGAAGAAACTCATGGAACACCTTCCTCTACACTCTTCCACAATAGTTTGTGGGTTTGGATTGACACCCAGGATCAGATTGTCATGTCAGGTCACACGAGTCAGAATCCTTACCCAGCATCACACCTTCCAATGGCACAAAAAATCTCCAAGCACAAATGAAGTAGGAAGAGAAATGGAGTACCTCCAATACTGCTCAGGTGACTGCTTCTAGCATCTACATACTCTTTCAACCCAGATAACATGGTTGCCAAGCAGTGTGTCATCACGAAATGTCTCCACAGCTATCTCAGATAGTCACACAGTTCACATGGATCCATGACCTATCGACGTAAATTGTAGGTTTGCATATAAGAAGAGATCCTAGATGACAATACATCCTGAAAAGAAAGTTGCATGCAGTCTTGTTACATTTGAAAGTGGATTTTCCACTAGAAGGTTTATATAGCTAATGGGCCAATCACAATTTTTTTTCCTTTTTTTTTTTTTTTTTTTTTTTTTTTTTTGACAGGCAGAGTGGACAGTGAGAGAGAGACAGAGAGAAAGGTCTTCCTTTGCCGTTGGTTCACCTTCCAATGGCCGCCGCGGTCGGCGCACTGTGGCCGGCACACCACGCTGATCCGATGGCAGGAGCCAGGTGCTTCTCCTGGTCTCCCATGGGCTGCAGGGCCCAAGTACTTGGGCCGTTCTCCACTGCACTCCCTGGCCACAGCAGAGAGCTGGCCCGGAAGAGGGGCAACCGGGACAGAATCCGGCGCCCCGACCGGGACTAGAACCCCGTGTGCCGGCGCCGCAAGGCGGAGGATTAGCCTTTTGAGCCGCGGCGCCGGCCCCCAATCATAATGTTTAACAAGGACATTCCCAGTGAGAGTGACCGGATTACAGACTGACTGCTCAGAAAGCCACACCTCACCCCTGTTATAATGATTTATTTAAAAAATGTAATAGATGCTGATGAGGATGTAGAGAAAGGTGAAACTGTAATACAATGTTGGTAGGAACGTAAATTAGTTCAGACACTACAGAAAATAAGATAGACATTTCTCAAAAACATTCAACTAAGCCGGCACCACGGCTCACTAGGCTAATCCTCTGCCTTGCGGCGCCGGCACACCGGGTTCTAGTCCCAGTCGGGGCGTCGGATTCTGTCCTGGTTGCCCCTCTTCCAGGCCAGCTCTCTGCTGTGGCCCAGGGAGTGCAGTGGAGGATGGCCCAAGTGCTTGGGCCCTGCACCCCATGGGAGACCAGGAGAAGCACCTGGCTCCTGCCTTCGGATCAGCACAGTACGTCTGCCACAGCGCGCCGGCCATGGCAGCCATTGGAGGGTGAACCAACGGCAATGGAAGACCTTTCTCTCTGTCTCTCTCACTGTCCACTCTGCCTGTAAAAAAAAAAAAAAAAAAAAAAAAACACCTTCACCTAGAACTGCCCTCTGATCCAGCAATCCCACTACTGGGTACCTGATCAAAGAGATACCTGTTCCACCATGTTTATCGCAGCACTGTTCACAACAGACAAGATTCTGTGCCAACCAAGGTGCCCATCAAAGCATGATTGGATAAAGAAAATGTGGTCTTTATGGGCAATGGAACATTATTCAGCCACAAAAAGTATGAAATCCTGTCATCTCCAGCATAAATGGGTGGGACTAGAAGACATGATGTTCAGAGAAATAAGCCAAACACAGAAAAACAAATACTGTATATTCTCCCTCATATGTAGGAGCTAAAAAGTAAAAATGAAAACAGCTCAATTTGCACACAGAATGGTGATTACTGGAGGCCACGAGACAGGGGAGGGATACATAGAGTATGGATTTAAAAAGAGGGGGAAGCTTTGGTTCAGTAATTGTGACAAATATATCATTAATATGAGGTGCTAATATAAGAAAAACAAGAAATAAATACACCTATAAGGATGTTCTCATTTGGTTTCATACATAATTATGGGAAAGTGATTAAAAGAATATTTCATTCATAGGCTAATTTGAATAAAAAACATTTACAAAACTCTATATTAGGATACATACATCCATTTATTTCAGTGCTATTCTAGGTCTCTAAATATCTCTATGTATGATTAGTCAGTATGTTTTAGAAACATATTCCTAAGTATTATCTACAAATATATAATCATTAATATTGAGATTTTCATTTTATTTCTATTAGATGTTATAGGTGAATATATATAAAGACCATTTTAGAATTTATTATAACTTGTGTATTTCTCTGAAAACATTACATAGTGATACTATTTTTTGCAATTTGCAACACTTTTTTTTAAATACTTAGTTATCTTGCTCTATTTTATTTTATTTTTATTTTTTTTAACTTTTATTTGATGAATATAAATTTCCAAAGTACAGCTTATGGATTACAAGGGCTCCCCCCCATAACTTCCCTCCCACCTGCAACCCTCCCCTTTCCCTCTCCCTCCCCCTTTCCATTCACATCAAGATTCATTTTCAATTCTCTTTATATTCAGAAGATCAGTTTAGCATATATTAAGTAAAGATTTCAACAGTTTGTACCCACACAGAAACACAAAGTGAAAAATACTGTTTGAGTACAAGTTATAGCATTAAATCACAATGTACAGCGCATTAAGGATAGAGATCCTACATGAGGAGTAAGTGCACAGTGACTCCTGTTGTTGACTTAACAAATTGACACTTTGTTTATGGCCTCAGTAATCACCCTAGGCTCTTGTCATGAGCTGCCAAGGCTATGGAAGCCTTTTGAGTTTGCCGACTCTGATCATATTTAGATAAGGTCATAGTCAAAGTGAAAGTTCTCTCCTCCCTTCAGAGAAAGGTACCTCCTTCTTTGATGACCTGTTCTTTCCACTGGGATCTCACTCGCGGAGATCTTTCATGTAGGTATTTTTTTTTTTTTTTTTTTTTGCCAGAGTGTTTTGGCTTTCCATGCCTGTAATACTCTCATGGGCTTTTCAGCCAGATCTGTGTGTCTTAAGGGCTGATTCTGAGGGCAGAGTGCCGTTCAGGACATCTGCCATTCTATGAGTCTGCTGTGTATCTCGCTTCCCATGTTGGATCATTCTCTCCCTTTTTTATTCTATCAGCTAGTATTTGCAGACACTAGTCTTGTTTATGTGCTCCCTTTCGCTCTTAGTCCTATCATTATGATCAATTGTGAACAGAAATTGATCACTGGGACTTGTGAGATGGCATTGGTACATGTCACTTTGATGGGCTTGAATTGGAATCCCCTGGTATGTTTCTAACTCTACCGTTTGAGGTAAGTCAGCTTGAGCATGTCCCGAATTGCATATCTCTTCCCTCTCTTACTCCCACTCTTATATTTAACAGCGATCACTTTTCAGTTAAGTTTCAACACTTGAGAATAACTGTGTATTGATTACAGTATTCAACCAAAAGTATTAAGTAGAACAAATAAACAAAAAAAAATACTAAGAGGGATAACGTATTAAGTTGTTCATCAACAGTCAGGGCAAGGGCTGATCAAGTCACCGTTTCTCATAGTGTTCATTTCAGTTTAACAGGTTTCCTTTTTTTTTTTTCTATTTTCTAGAACCGCTGGAACAATATTGAGCAGATATGAATGCAACAATTGTTATTCCTACAGTTCATTATAAATGCTTGGGATAGTGAAGTAGAGTTTTAATGGAGGTGACTTTTGTGTTTCTCTAGTCTAGAATATTACTTAAATCAAAAACACAAATTGAATTTTATTGAACATACAAACATCAGCATCTGATGATGTGATTATATGAACGTTTCCTTTAATTAATGAATATGTTGAATTAGATTTTGATAGGTTGTTTTAAAACAATACACTGTCATTTTATTACTAAAATCAATTCTATCTACTCTATTTAGACTGTTAGTATAATTTTTGGTATAATAAGGCTTTAGTATACCTTTCCCAGGAGGAAGGAAGAAGGGAGGGAAGTGGGGGGTAAGAAGTATCATTATGTGCTTAAAATTGTACATATGTATATCTGGAATACAGAAAATCTGCTTTATATATGTATATACACCACCTCTTTTCTAAATTTAGATCTAGGCTAAATTTTCCCTAAATTAACTTTTGGGGGTTCTCCATCCTTTTATGATCACACTGCATTTGGACATAAATTTAATAAGTGATTCGTTTTGTTCTGCAAGTTTATTCAAACTTCTCCTTACAAATCTCTGGATACATTTTGCTTTCCCTTTGCTAGGTACTTCTGTGAGTTCATCTCTTAATAGTTGCACACACATGCACTGAATGAACGCAGCTAGCCAATCATTGGTTTTATGGACAGTAACCATTTTTAAGGAGCTATTTTCAACAGCACACAGAGACTCTGTGCATCTTTTATACACAATAGGGTTTCATTTACTGTGGATATTCAACAACTCCTGAGGCTGAATGCTTTTATAAATTTTCTTAACAACATCACTTAAACTGCACTAATATTAGAAGCAACAGCACCACTTTGTGCTTTCCATTCCACGGGTGGTTGTCACACACATTCTCCAAATGAATGCGCCAACAATTCTGTGAAGCAGTTACCGTGATCACTCCATTTTCCAGATGGTGATACTCCGTTGAAGAGATGTTAAATAATTTGCCTCTGGTTCCCCAGTTGTTAGCGTTACATCTGGGAAAACTGAGCAATCTTGTGTCTACAAACTGACTTCTTCTTAAAATGTAAGATACCTGAAATAACATGAAAAACACTTACGTCCTCCAAAATACATTACACTACTCTTAAATTAGCCCAAAACATTTAATTTTCTGATTGCTTCTTTTCTCCACTCTACCTGTCCTTTTTTTACATCTCTAATGGTTGATTCTGTAATTGTGTGTAATGGTACCATGTACTGCATTTGAAAATTAGTGTTGATTAATTGATGTGTCATTGATACTGATAGAGTTTAACTGAAATAGAATTTTGTTTATAAGATTTGCATGCTTCTTAAGTAGTTCTATTTTTAATATTGAAAAATCTAAGTTTTGAGCAAGAAATATGAAAATAAATTTGTATTTTCAGATGATGTGTCAGTAGCTGTAGTTACTAAAACATCTAATGCAAAGCATTTGAAATAAATTACATTGATCATATTGTCATTTAACAACTATAATATGGTTTTATGATAATTATTTTTCAAAGATCTATTTATTTTCAAGGCAGACAGAGATAGTGGGAGACGAGAGAGAGAGAGAGAGAGAGAGAGAGAGAGAGAGAGAGAGAGAGATCTTCCATCTGCTGGTTCACTTCCCAAATGCCTACAATCACCCCAGGAAGCCAGAACTCCACCCTGGTCTCCAGTGTAGGTTGCAGGGGCCCACGTTCTTGGGCCATCTTCTTTCCTAGGTGCATTAACATAGATCTGAATCAGAAGCGGAGCAAATCTGAATCAGAATCAGGAATTGAACCAGTGCTCTTCTACGGGGTGCAGGCTTCCTAATGGTGGATTAATCTGCTGTCACAGCAACCACTCCCATTGAGATATTTGTGGATACGGTGATTTCCAGGAGTGGCCTTCAGAGTTCAGCTCTGTCTTGAAGGTCAGAGAGGGGTGTGGACTGAAAGAGATATTCTCCATCCATTGATTCACTCCCCAGATGATGCTGTTAGTCAAATGGTGCAGTCTGATCTATGGTGCAGTCTACACCCCAAAAACCATCCTAGGCTCTAGCCCCCACCGCCATGGTTGGAAGCCAGGTGACCCCAGGGTGCAACCGCTGGTGTCAGCTCCGCCCCCACCCTAATGGGATTCACTGTTCCTACTTCCCTGTCTGCCCCCCAGCAAAGTTTTAGGAGAATCTGTTCCTGAACACGTGGCTCTCTCTGTCTCTCTTGATCTCTCTCTGTTTCTTGATCTTTCTTTCTCTTTCTCTCTTGATCTCTCTTACCCTCTCCTTTTCCCTCTTTTCCTTCTTCAACCCTTCCCTCCTGTCTGTCGGGTTTCCCCACCAATAAACACTTTCCCTTACTCCAGTGTTTATTGTGTTTAGTGGCGGCCTTAACAATTGCAAAAGCCAGGTCTGGTTCAGGCTGAAGCCACAAGCCAGGAACTCCACTGGGAGTGAGTGGTTGCCATATGAAATTGGAAAAGACCCCCTAAAATTTACCCTGATATGTGGCCCCTTAAAGTTCCATAGAAATGCTACCCGGGGTGCCACATGTGCTACCTGAATTTGGGGTGCCTTATGATTTCACCACGGGCTTATTACCAAATCCCTGATATTAATAAGCCCGAGAGGGTTCTTGCCTAATATTTAGAGAAGAATTCTAAATACCGGCACAGATAAATGAGGCAGCATGGTACGTTTTAAGCTTTTATTTAGTGAGAAAGATGCATAGAAGGGTGAGAGCTTATTTGGGGGAGAGAAGTGAATAGGGGTTCATACCGAGCACCAGGAACCAGCCACATGGAAGAGCATCTAGGCCAGGAAGCCTAGAGCACATGGCCTGAAGGCCATGCGCCCTGGAGGCGCAGGGGTACAGCAAGCCCTGTCCTGGCAAGAGGCCAGGGAAGAAGAGCAGGGCTGGGCACACTGTGCCCTAGGCTTTTAACCCACTCCAAAGGGGAGTGGTTAATTAACCTGATTGGCTGGTGGGCACCCCGGTGTGGCCAGGTAGGGGAATGAGGCCACACAGGGGCGTGGCAAAGGCATCAGGTAGGAGCATGAGGTCACACAGGGGCATGGTCTTCCAGTTCACAAATCTGACCAATTTTAACCTGTATGCCTGCCTACTTTATTAGCTCCACTTGGATGCAGGGACTAAAGCCCTTGGTGATGAAACAAGGACAAGAGCCTCAGCATTTTAGGTTCTTGTACCCCTGCCTTCTTTTAAGAGAGCAGTTCAGTCTCACACCTTGTATTTTTTCCCACTGCACCCCCTGCATTCCTCTCCAGGTTCAGAAGTCCAGTGTCCACTGGAAAGACCAGGAGGAATTCACCTCCCTCTGCCTCCTGCTCTCTACTCCCACCTCCACCCCAGTCCTCCTAAGATATAAAAAGGCCCAGCCTGCTGAGGTCTGGGCCTCCTGCCCCGAGTTCCATCGATGTGCATGCTGGCAGTTGGTCACCCACCTCTATGGATTGATTTTCTCTGAATAAATTCAGTCTGGCTGCAAGTTTGTATTCTGTCTCCTCTCTGTCTGTGCCCCTCTTTCTTACATTTGGTGCCCCATGTAAGGTGGAACCAATCTGCCCTCTTTTTCTTATGTTATGGGCAAAATGGCGGTAGAGAAAATATTATTACCTTGGTTCTTTGTCTCACATAGAAGAAGAATTTCCAAGTGGACAAGCAGAGAGATTTGAAAGTAAGATTTATTAGAGTCAAAGCCCTCCAGCCAGGGTGGCATGGAGAGGGGCTCCAAGAAAAGAAAAAACCCAAAGGGGCTGATACTGGGGTTTTTAAGCACAATTTTGGAAAACAACAAAACCTGACACTCAGATTAACATTCAGTTAGCAGGCTGAGGACAAAATCCATCAAAAGGCCTGATTTGCAATCTTTTGTCCTGTCTGGCTTGCTTATGATAAAACAAAGAGCCATTGGAAAGGTGGAATACCTAATTTACTTTACAATACACTGGGAGCTCAGAAGGAACTGCCACTGTCTTGCTATTCTCATGAGAAGATTGGAATCTTTCCAGGAGTGGGCAGGTAGGCGCTTTTGACCTTGCTAAAGATTTTGCAACCTCAGTTTCCACTGGGACCACCAGATTGCCTATTAACCCATCTGACCCTCACACTTCCGTTTGGTGGCCCTTGGTGAGAAGGCACCGGTCTGCACTCTTTTCCTTACACTTGGGCCATCCCCCATGCCATTAGCATGAGGCTGGATTGGAAGTGGAGCTGCACTCCAGTGCTATGATATTTAATGAAGGCATCACAAACAGGGACCTAACCCGTTCATTGTGTCACAATGCCAGCTCCTCTGGAAATAAATTTAGAATAATGTTTCTAGTGAGCTCATTCTTAATTTTTTGAACTTTACTTTCTTTGTTTAATATAAGATCTATTGTTCTAAAATTTTCCTTCCTCCATAACTTGACATTCCATCATTATCTAATGTAAGGAATTTCCTTTCTTATTTTCTGGGGTAAGAAATTGTATCATAACTTCAACTTACAATGCCTTACTTGCTTTCTCCTCGCCCCAGTTTCATGCAGATGAATTTAACTGGCCTCAGGTTTCCTTCCAGGGTTCAGCTGCTCTCAGTAAAAATTGAAGGGATGACCTCAATGCATGATATATGGTAACTAGTCCAGAAGTGCATAACGTAACACAGACGGAAAGTAACTAATACTAGGTGTCCTGCTGTCTGCAGCACCCGAGTGTTCTTTCTAAAATCTGATTCCGTGACATTTTCCTTGCTCTTTTTTCCTAGAATGAAATACAAATGCTTAGACATGAAATCCTAGATACATTTTCTTCACTAGCTTTATCCCATCACTCTTTTTTCTTTTACCTTCTCTTAATTTCATGGTGTATCGTAAATCTCATAGTGTGTCCTAACATACTGTTTCATTTCAAGTCATCAAAATGTGAGCATTGATTGACAGTTACTCAAATAAATTCCATCTAGCCAAAGGCCACAAGGAACAAAGTTAAAATGTAACAAATTATGCTGGTTACTCCTTGCAAAGAGAGAGAGGACAAGCACCACAGGAAATCATGTGTTATCTGGACTTTGGCTGATTTGGGTATGTGTTTAAGGAAATGTAGGTCTGTTCTAGACTGGATGCATTTAGAAAGCAGGGGCAATTTTATGATTAAGCACGTCAATAAATCTTATCCATGGAGAAAGAGAAGGGCGATAAGGTTTCAAGTGATTAAAAAAAAAAAAGACATAGCAGTTACTGCTTCAGCACCGAAAGGAATGCTCATTTTGTGGATAGCACATTGTCACTGATTTTGTTTTAACTTAGAACCTTGAAATGATCTTATTTCCTTATTTTGTCACATTGTGTGATGATTTTGAATGTCATTTTGCAAGACCAACCTACATTATCCTAGATTTTCTGTAGAGAACATTTGAAAGATGAAACTAATATTTATTTCAGTAAACTTTGATGCTGTTAAATCACACCCCTAATGTGAGATAAGAGCTATTATGGCAGAAAGGCCACTGGAATACCTCTACCTAGGAAAGTAACCAAAAGCAATAGCACATTCCTGGAAGCAATGCAAAGAATACGTTCAGTGTTAAGGACTTGAAGGATGCACAAATGGAAATTACCCATTTGACCCACCTATTTAGCACGTGCAGAAAGGATACAGGCTATGCATGGACTTAGCAACAATGACTTCTGTTTATTAAGTCCTGTCTAGATGTCCCCATGGCTAAGATTCCAACATCCAGCGGCAGAAAGCAACATTAACACTCTAAGATGTCACCAATCCCTGTGGAGGTGGATAGAGCAGGCTGCTGGAAGAATTTTCTTCTTCCTGAGTAAACACAAACTCTGGTTACAGGTCTTCCCTCCTTGCATGCAATGTAACTACCACAACTGTCGCCCATGGATTCTGGAATGCTTTATCCATTGTGATGATGTTGCGTACAGCTGTGTTTGTGGTCAAGGACCTCATTTCTCAGCAAATGATATGTGGCAATGAGTCTTGGATCATGAAAAGCACTGGTGTCCAAATGTTCCTCCCTGTCCTGAAACGACTGGCTTCCTACAGTGCTGGCCTTTGAAGATTCAGTTACAGTGCCTGCTAGTGTTATGCCCAGTTCAGTCATCCCCAAAGACCACCAAGGAGCCGATACCGCTGTAAAGCACACGAAAGTTTTACTGCAGGTCCAGGCCTGGACTCTCAATCAACACCGGCGCAGCGGGTCTGAGTTGAGAGCCCCGACCCTTCAGTTAACAGGGTTTTTATAGGGTTTTCAGAGACATTCTATACATCATGGTACCATTTAGCAAATCATCTCATCCCCTGGGAAATTCAAAGGACATCTCTTAGAATTGATTAGTGCATCCAGTGGTGGGAACGGACCTACTAAAGGTGGTTGGATGGCTTTGGGTTGATGCCTTTTGAATTCATTGGCCGAAGCACAGGGTCCGGGCTGATGGGGTGTACGTGCCGACCTGCAGGGTCTCAGGTAGCTATCAATCGTCTTATCTGCCCTGAGAAGACACCAGGAACTCCAGGTATTTCTCTGTTATCTGCTAATCGGCTGTTGCTAGGAGAGTTTATTGCAAGGGGAGTTCATTTATTTACTTTTAGGAGCTTCTGGTTTAGGGTTCAGGGCCTGGTCAGGCCCAAGTTACAAGATGGAGGCCTAATTTAAAATAGTTACACCTTGATCCAGGCTCAGGTCTCACACTGGGTGCAGGGCTGTGACAACATCCAAGGGACCCTGAATTAGTATCAGTCAATGCTGCTGCTTCTCCTGCTCCTCCAGGGCTCATGGGGTGGAAACGGGACTGGCACCACTCACTCTTGCCCCTCATCATTCACTCACAACGTTTGCTCTCCTTTCATTGCAATCTGATTCTCTGCTCACCTAGAGGTCTTAATTTCAAAGAGAAGAATGCTTCCACCAGTAGAAACACTTAATTTAATTGGAAGACTACCATCTCTGCATTTTAACTTTCAAGGCCCTTGAGTCAGCCAAGAAGGCAGCTGCAGTGTTTGTGGAGTGATTGGTTCCAACTACTGAGAGGAAATTTCTACTCACAGTGAAGGTAAGGAAGATATGTCTGGAATGCAGGAGACCTGAGGGCATCCCATAGTATTCCCATGTCCATGGAAAACTACAGGTTAATATCGGGGGACTGACAGGCTTGGATCCCTCAGTAGTAAAGGCTTGGTCACCCCAGCAGCTAAAGAACCACAATCTGTCAAGGAATGGACTTAGGGAAAAGGGACAACTGAACAAGTGGGAAGACATTTACAAATACTAGCTATGTGTGACCATGTGATCAGCTACAGAAACGAGAACTGTAGGGTGGGCATTAGGCACAAAGGCTAAGATGCCACTCCTGATTCCTGCATCCCCTGCTGGGGTGCTTGGATTTGAGTTCTGGCTCCGCTCCGATTCCAGCTGCCTGCTAATGCACACACTCACGTGTGTGAAGCAGCAGGTGATGGCTCTTTAGCTGAGTCTACTGTCCAGAATGAGTTGCAGGCTCCTAGATTCAGCCTGACACAACCCCAGCTAATGCAGGCATTTTGGAAGTGAACCCATGCATGGGGAGATCTCTCTGCTTTTGTTTCTTTGATTTTCAAATAAATAGAAATTTTTAAGGAAAGAAATAATAACTGTAAATGGCATGAATATGAGTATTCCTTCCTTATTTCAATATGAATGTATTTGTTATGGGAAGTAGCCATTTGTTTCTTTCCTCTCCATTCCATTGTCATATAAACATAGGATATGTTGATTTTATATTGCAATAGTTTAGTTACTGTGACTATCAAAAACAATGAGTGACCCTCAAGGGGTGCATTGCTCCCTCTCCTGGAAAAAGGTCAGTACCTTGTTATTGCATGCAGGATAACCTTGCTACTGTCTTTATTCAGAGATGAAGTATGGTTTAAGTATATATATTTTTATCTCTTCTGTTAAAAATTGTGTTCCCAAACTTATAATAGTGCCTGACCCACAACTGAAGCTCAGTGAATATTTGTTGAATGAATGGAGCACAGAAAAAATTCAATGATTTTTCAAAGTTTCGTGAAGGACAAGGCAGATTGTGAACCCAGATAGACCTAAGGCAGAACTGGAAGACCCAGCATTTAACCAATATGCTCTAGCTGTTTCAATAGCGCCTCTCTCTGAAGTCAGCAGCTGTAATCCTAGGCCCCTGATGCAATTAAGCATGTGAACAAAATAAATGACTTTAAAACTTTATGTTTTAGCTTTTTCTTTATTACAAGGTTTGTCACAATATTTCAACAGTAAGAGTTTGCCTAAATATGTTTACGGGAATATCTCAAGGCAGACTCGATTTCTAATCTCATACATAAGCTGCATGCATATCGGTGTAAAGAACATTCTATCAGTAACCTGAAAGCTTATATGACAAAGAAAATGAGCACGCAGTGGAGAGAATGAGAAGAGAGGCTTTATATTAATATAGTTTAACACATGATTAACAGTTCCACAACACAGCTTTGTATTCAATTTTCTGGCTGGTTTTCCAAGGCACAAAGCAAACATGACAATATTACATTCCTAATAGCACTACTTCCTGTGTCAGAAGTCAGTGTAATACCTGCTGGCCTATCTGGAACACTCTGATGAAGGTTGTATTTATTCTGCCTGTTGAGATGAAAGCTGTAATAATAAAACTGTCTCAGGGGAGGAAATTGTCCTCCCTGGGCTTGTGATAAAGCATTGCTGAGTGAAGTGGGTTCTTGTCCTTCCTTCAATCATTGCCAGCATCAAAGATACCAAATTCAGGTCTTAGCAAAGCACTTGCAAGGATCTCTCTCTATAGCTGCACTAGGTCAGCTAAACCTGATTTGCTAGGGAGGAATGAAGGTTCAGACAAGAAACAAGCACACATACAAGACGCTATCATTTCTGTTTATGTTATAATGAGCAGTGCTCATGATAGTGCTGGTAAGACCAGTAACTGCCCCTAACGGAATAGCTCATCTGTGCTGGGCAGTGTGGTGATGGCTTTACCTGTAGCATCGAACTTAATCTTTGCAGCTACTCGCATGGTTAGCTATCACCAACACTACTTCCATGATGAGGAATCTGATTAAAAACATACAGTCTATTATGGCACCTGTGGAAAACGCCATATTCTGTAGCTTATGCTACTGTTGACATATGTGGGAATTTGTTTCAGTTTCTCTGATGAAAATAACCAATGTGGTTGCTGGCTGTGTCCTCAGGATGGCTTTTAGCTCATTATAAGACCATTATAATAAAATTGCAGTGACTGACACACCTACTCCCATTTCGCACCTGATACCATGACACTTCTGGAATTTCCCAAAATGGGCAGGGAGCTAACCCTGCCCAAATACCCCCTCTTAATATTCAGTGAAGCCCCTCCCCCTGCCCCAGACACTACCCTCTATGCCTCTGGATCATACAGAGGGCTGGATCCAACTGCAAGTGCAATTCTGTTTTGAACATATTTTATTATTTTTTATTTTTATCAATTTATCTGAGAGGCAGAGAAAGACAAACAGATAGAGCTTCCTTCTGTAGATTCATTCCTCAAATACCCACAAAGGCCCAGAGCTCTGCTGGGCCAAAGTAGGGAGATGGGAACCCAATTCAGGCTTCCCACATGGGTGGCAGGAACCCAACTACTCATTTCTGATACAGAAGGCATTTTAAAATAATGAGTGTGGTGCTGGAGTTAGATGATTCTATTTCTTTTTAAAAATATTCTTAGAATTGTATCTATGAAGTACATGAAATCTGTTCTCTTTATATTAAGAAAAAACATAATGATGATGAAGTACAAAGAACACCAGTAATTTTCAGAACTTACTATGAAGCTGTTAGAGTTTGCAAGGATTTCATCCTTCTCCTAAGACTATTTGAAAGGTTTCCCTTCTAAATGTTTTCAATCATAGCATTCTGCTTTAGAATTTCAAACATAGTATCCATATTGTACAAGAAAGCAGAACCGACATTGGAAGAAACAGCAAGTGCCTGCCTTGATCCACAGAACTGAAGACTCAAATAGAAATGTATTTTTCTTCTTTCACAGAAAAAGAAAAAGAACTTGAACATGTTATTATTGTAAAAGTAGAGAGACTGGAGGGCAGATATTGTAATTACCATCTGATATTAGATTTTGCACTCATTCATATAAACCATATCAAATTCTTTGTAAAAATGAATCATTTTACACTGTGCTTGATGGAGCAGAGACAACACAATAGAACAGTAACATTTTTTTTAGTTCAAAACCAAGCAACCAAACAAGAAATCAAGCAATAATATCCAAAATTATAAGTTCTATCTAATAAATGCTATAGAGGTTAAGAACCCTGATAGTTCCAAAATTCTGATGAAATTACTAATTATCACCTGCAAAATTGATCTGCCAGCTGGACAAACGCTAGTCAGAAATGCGAATCCTCATCAGGAAGAGACGAGTTTAAAATATCTGTGATCCGCCTGGGCTCTGTGTGATTCCCAGGAGGTGGCTTATAGCCCTGTTACCCTATTTCTCTATACATATCACTTTTCACAAATCCTTCAGTCTAGGATCATTGTCAGAGATCTGCTGTTGAAATACTGTGATCCATCCAGCCAATAAAAAGAACGCATTAATTCCTTTATTCATTCCCCTTTATTGAGAGCCTTCTATGTGTCCAGTTCCATCTCACATGCTGGGTAATAGTGTAGGAATTATAACATCTTTCCCTTATCATCTAGTAGAATATAGAGAACCCAAAAGATAATTATAATAAGTCTTGATAAGTACTTAATTGTATTATGTTGGAAGAATATTAAGTGCTACAATATATTGGACCGGATGTATATTTAAGAATAGCAAGGAAAGCTTCTTAAACCTGATGTGACCCTTTGAGGGGTAAAATTTCTAGTACATGATGCATCAAAGCACACAGGGACATTATCTAATACTTTCTTCCCAACTATGGTGACAAGAAGGTGGCATAGTTTGAATTTAATATTTTAACTATGGAAACTGGAGCAGAGTAAATTACATTAAATCTAATAGTTATACATACAAGATTAGAGTTTGCAGCTAAGTTACAAGTTTGTAAGTTGATGTTACTCAGAGGAATGGTAGGGCATGGGGTTGAATTCAAGGCAGTAAACCCACAGACAAGGAACTGAACTGATGACCTGATGAGTTCAATTGAATTGCTTAGAGCTTAGAAGATGAAGGGTGAGGGCCGGTGTTGTGATGCAGAGGGTTAACGCCCTGGCCTGAAGCACCGAAGTACTGCCCCCCCCCCCCATAAGGGTGCCAGTTCGAGATCTGGCTGCTTCACTTCTAATCCAGCTCTCTGTTATGGCCTGGGAAGGCAGTGGAGGATGAGCCAAGTCCTTGGGCCCCTGCATTGGCATGGGAGACCCGGAAGAAACTCCTGGCTCCTGGTTTCGGATTGACGCAGCTCCAGCCACTGTGGCCAGTTGGGGAGTGAAGACCTCTCCTCTCTGTGTAACTCTGACTTTCAAATAAATAAATAAATCTTTAAAAAAAATTAGAAGGTGAAGAGTGGAGGGTAGTATGTCTAGATGCATAAACATTCTTTCATTTGAGGGTGGACAAGAAAGGATATAGAAGTCTGCTGTCCAGTAGAGTGCCAGTAGTGACAGGTGCATACATAATTTAAAATAAAAAACAAAAACCATTAATAACTCAGTCATGGTAAACACAACTCGAGTCCTGAGTGGTCACATGTAGCTCATGACCAGCATGTTGGACAGCACATGCAGCTCATTTCCAGCACTTCGGGTAGTTCTGCTGAGAACGGATGAGAAATTCCCATCTCCCTCGGAGCCTGAGTTCTGTGAAGTACCAAGCCTGGGTAGCACGAGTGTGAGGCAGCTATGGGGATGGATGTCCTCGCTAGAAAGAAGACAGACGCAGCCTATGCCAGTAGGAGCAGTGAGTTCCTTTGGGTTGGGAGGAAAAGATCCGCAGTGAAGGAAGTGGAAGGGGAGGTAAGAATAGTGTGGGCGAGCACATGAGGGAGAGAAGGGTCCACAGAGGGAGCTCGAGTTCAGGCGCATCAAGGTCAGCGGTTAATGCCAAGGTGAAGATCATTTCACACTGGTTTGTCTCAGTGCTGGTGAAAAGGGAACTCAGACCTGGCTGACGGCACTCACAAGGGAGGCCTTTTACTTGTGAGCACAGCAACTAAAGGGCCCTCCCTCTGTGTTAGGAGTGACAGCTGCTTCTCCTTGGGGACAAGGTACCCATAGGAACGTGCCGATCTCTCTCTACCAAGATAGATTGCTCTCAGGGATTGAGCCAAGAAGCCCCAGAGGTCCCCAAGCCTTGAGCTGAATGCATCAGCTTTATAATAAAAACCATTCATTTTACAAGTCATAAAACACACAGATATTTCTTAATCATGGATGTTTAATGCTTCAGAGAATTGAATTAGGGCATTGTAAATTCCACTTAATACTTGGAGATTATCTGAATTTACTCATGTCATTAGGCTGCAAAATCTTGCAAGATACTTTCCCTCAAGATCATTAGACGCTTAGACATTTTTTTTTTCTAACATTCAGTGATTTATCAAACTTTTATTGAATCCATCCGTGTGAAGATCCTTGTACTGAATATTTTTGGCTGGGATAATTTTAAGTAACAATCACATCCAATCAGAAAAGGAGACAAGAGAGGACTGGAGATCAGCCAATTGCTATCCTGACTTGCTACCTACAAAGTATCCTAGCCAGGAACAGAAAACACACTTCCCTCCTTTTTCTCTTCATCTGTGTCTGATAATCCATTCAATTCAACAAATGAATCAATTCAACAAATGAGTGAGTGCCTGCCTCATGCCAAACACTATTCTAGGTACTAAGGATGTATCAATGAACAAAAGAAAGCAAGAAATACCCCTGCCTCTGTGGGGCAAGAGAGTTAATAGGCGAACTTGAAGAGCTAATGTTGGTGAGGTTAAGTGATATGAAATATGGGAAGCACACAATGTTGGAAGGGGCAATATTTTACATAATTGGGAAAATGCTCATCTCAGATGACTTGTCAACTGAGCAGAGAATTGGATGAAGTGTGGTGTTATCTGGGATAAAGTGCATTTAGCAAAATATTAAAAACATCAAGACAGATGATGGACAACGAGGGAAGAGAAAAAAAAAAAAAAAACAAGAGAAAAATCAGAAAATGTGGGGCCTTGAAAGAGAGTGAGAAGTTGTGGTTTTACTGAGTGACTTAACCCAAGTGGCAAGGTTTGACTAGAGGGAGAACTGACAGAACTTACATTCATGTAGTTTTGGCCCCCTGGTGGTTCTTAGGAGAACTGAATGAAGATGGGAGCAGGAAGGCTGGTTGTGGTGTCATTGAAGCGGCCCACAGGGGAGAGGATAGTGACTTGGGTCAGGTTCCACTAGGAGAAGAAGGTGACATATGTGAACAGTGTGACAGTAGAGCAGAGGGTGATTTGTCAGCAGATGCTGAGAGAATGAGGCGAGGACTGTGGCGCAGCAAGTTAACCTACCTCTTGTGACCTGGCTGCTCTGCCCCCATCCAGTATGCTGGGATGCACCCGGGAAAGCAAAGGATGATATTCCAAGTGCCTGCTACCATCTGGGGCACCAGGATGGCGCTCCTGCCTTCTGGCTGCAGCCTGGACCAGACTTTGCTATTGCAGTCATGGGTCCTTTGGGAACTGAACCAGCAGATGTAAGATTCACTCTCTCTCTCTTCCCTCTCTCTCCCTATCTCTCTCACTCTGATTTTCCTATGACTAAATAAGTCTTAAAAAAAGAGAGAGAGGCCGGCTCCGCAGCTCACTAGGCTAATCCTCCACCTTGCGGCGCCGGCACACCGGGTTCTAGTCCCGGTCTGGGCGCCGGATTCTGTCCCGGTTGCCCCTCTTCCAGGCCAGCTCTCTGCTGTGGCCAGGGAGTGCAGTGGAGGATGGCCCAAGTGCTTGGGCCCTGCACCCCATGGGAGACCAGGAGAAGCACCTGGCTCCTGCCATCGGATCAGCGCGATGTGCCAGCCGCGGCGGCCATTGGAGGGTGAACCAACGGCAAAGGAAGAGCTTTCTCTCTGTCTCTCTCTCTCACTGTCCACTCTGCCTGTCAAAAAAGAAAAAGAGAGAGAGAGAGAGAGAGAGAGAGAGAGAGAGACTTCAGGGGTTGGCGCTGTGGTGCAATGAGTTAAGCTGCTACCTGTAACACAGGCAAAGCGTATCAGAGAACTGGTTCCAGTTCTTTCTGCTCTGCTTCTGATCCAGCTCCCTGATACTGCACTTGGGAAAGCAGTGGAAGTGGTCCAAGTAGTTGGGCCCCTGCCACGCACATGGGAGGCCCAGATGGTATTCCAGGTTCCTGTTTTGGGCTTGGTCGTCCCTGGCATTTGGGGGTTGAACCAGCTGCTGGGAGATCTCTTCTTTGTCTCTTTATCTGACACTCTGGGTTCCTTACAAGGTACAATTTGTACAGGAGAAAGAAAAACAAGGAAATCATATACCAAAAAGGGTAAAAGAGAAAAATAAAATTTGAGTTTAATAAAAGAAAGAGTCAATGAGATTCAAAGGTGTTTGTATTTTGAATCTACATCCATAACAATATGATGATGGGATTTGTCAAGATGAGAAAGACAATGGAATCAAGTATGTATTGAGGGCAATTCAGGTGCACAAAGAAAGATTCTGTCATTTTGAGTAACAATAAAACGTGAAGTAATAAGATCCAACAAGGTTCAAGTGGCAGTTTCCCTGCTAAATCACCAGCATGTGTGGCCTGCAGTTGGTACACCTGCTGCGCTCTGTGTGACTCTCATAACCCAGGCTCTTTTCTTCATTGGAAGGGGGGAAGCTGCGCCTTCACACCTGAAACCTTGCATGCTATTCCAATCACCAGAAGTTGAAAAAGAAATAAGGAATTAAGAACCAGATTACATGAACGCACTTCTTCAGGAAGAAATTGAATTGTGTTAAATTAAATTCAAAAGCTCCAAGTTCCCGGTTACTAGTAGATGAGAGTAGGGTCTGGGGTTCTGCTGCACAGTAGAGTTACTATAGATAATGTTCATGACGTGCCTAATTCTAATTCTCTGTTTAAAAAAAAAAAACCAGCAAATCATATATTGGGACAAAAAGTATAATTAGTTTTCTAAAAAATTTCATTTTATATGGAAAGAATATATTATTTCTAGTCAAATTTATTTGTGTATACTGGAATTAATCCTGTAAGTTAAAAAACTTTAAAAAAGCCCTCTGAATCTGCCACATGATATTACTATTTAAATCCTTTTGGCAAAACCATATATTCACATTGGCACAAGTTGTTACATGGGCTCCAGGAAAGAACAGCTTTTTTTTTTTTTTTTTAAGATTTATTTATTTACTTGAAAGTCAGAGTTACATAGAGAGAGGAGAGGCAGAAAGAGAGAGAGGTCTTCCATCCGCTGGTTCACTCCCCAGATGGCTGTAACAGCCGGAGCTGTGCCAATCTGAAGCCAGGAGCCTGGAGCTTCTTCCAGGTGTCTCCCATGCGGGTGCAGGGCCCAAACACTTGGACCATCTTCTACTGCTTTCCCAGGCCACAGCAGAGAGCTGGATAGGAAGTGGAGCACCCAGGTTTCCAGCTGGTGCCCACATGGGATGCCGGAACTGCAGGCAGCGGCTCTACCTGCTAAGCCACAGCGCCGGCACCAAAATACTTTTTTTTTTTTCTCTGAGTATGCAAGCGGCCATTCACGAAGTAAATTATTGAAGAAAGGCAGGGTTTTGTTGGGGGAAAGTGACAGGCTCTGCCACTATTCTCAAACCATTACAATTGGGAGAGAAACTACTTAAACTCACATAGCAGATAGCAAGTAACATTGAAAATCTACTTCACTAAGGACGTACAAGTAAGCTCTGGGAGGAATTTCTAATTATCTCAAGTATTCTTGAAAAATTATAGATTTTATTTTTTCAGCTATTTTGATGTTTCAGACAACAATGTGTTCTCTGTATTCATGGATGCAAAAGAAAAACCAGAATGTACATAAGATCTTAGAGCAGCACATAAAGAGAAACCAATTCAATATTTTCATGTTTGTGGTGAAAACTTCTTAAGTATTATCACATGATGACCTAATTAATACGCACACACACGTTTAGATGAACAGGAAGTTTCATGTGCCCTCACAAGTTTGCTTGTTTCTCTGTTACCTTCCGTTCCTTCACTCTCTTCCCTTCTGTCCCCTTTCTCTCTCTCTCTCTCTCTCTCTCTCTCTCTCTCTCTCTCTCTCTTTCTTGGGAGTTCATTTTCTTGCTTTCTCTCCCCTTTCTTTTGTAGTTCTACTATAGTAAATCCTTTAATATTGGAAATATTGTTCAATGAAACAGAATTGAGAGTCTAGAAACACAAATTTTTCTTCTGGAAAAGTGGAAGGTTTTCAACAAATGATGCTGGAAGAAAAATGGACATCCATATGACATGTAAATAAATCTCAATCTACTTATACAAAAATCAATTCAAAATGAACTATATACTCAAATGTAAAACTCTGTATCTTCATAGGAGAAAAGCTTTTCAACTTCAAGTTCAATAAAGATTTCTTAGATATATCACAAAGGCAAAGTACATAAAAGAAAACCTGAGCTTTAGTCAAATTAAGAAAATCTGTCCTTCAAAAGGCAGTTAAGAGAAAAAAATCAGGCCACAGTTGTAAAAAAATTTGAAAATTACATGTCTAATAAAAGATGTCTTTCTAGTATATACAAAGAACACTGCAAATTCAATAAGAAAACTAAATCCAATTTAAAAATAACCAAAATAGAGGCATAAGAGCCTCATGAAGTTGGCATATGGATAACAAAGATGTGATAAAATAGTTCTCTTTATTCATCACAGAAATGCAAATTAGACTAGAGTAAGGCACCCCTACGTATCTGTTAGGAAGACTTTAACAAAACACACACACACACACACACACTAAACCTGACAACACCAATCATTGAAAAATATGAAGACTAATAGGACTTTCATATATTCCTGATGGAAATACAAATATATTAGCTAAATGAACAGAAAAATGGGAATACTCCAAGTGTCCTCAGGCAAAGAATGGGTAACCAGCTTTGGTATAAGGAAATACTACTCAAAATTTCAATGGAACTACTGGTACAGGAGATAATGTGGATGATTCCAAACACATTAATAAAGTGAAAGAAAGTAGAAACAAAAGGTCACCTAAGTATGATTCTGCACAAACGCTACTGTCATTGCATTCCTGGAAAGGCAGAAGTACAGGAAACAAATACTTCAGTGATTGCAAAATGCAGGCTGAGGAAAGACTGAAAACAAAAAGACTTGTAGGGATTCAGGGGATTTTCCATGAATTGATCATGATCAGGTACACATATGTCAAAATCACAGAACTGTAAATCACCATGGGTGTATTTTACTATCTAAGAAATTATGCTAATTTATGTTAATACAGGGGCCAGAGCTGTGGTACAGTAGGTTAAGCATAAGCCTGTGGTGAGAGCATCCCGTATGGACACCAGTTCAAGTCCCAGCTGCTCCACTTCCAGTGCAGCTCCTTGCTGATGGCCTGAGAAAGCAGCAGCAGATGGCCCAAGTGCTTTGGCCCCTGCACCTGCATGGGAGACCCAGAAGAAGCTCCTGACTCCTGGCTTCAGATTGGCCCAGCTCCAGCTATTGTGGCCATCTGGGGAGAGAACCAGCAGATAGAAGACCTCTCTCTCTGTCTCTCCCTCTCTGTGTCTGTAACTCTGCTTCTCAATCAAATAAACAAATCTTCTAAAAAATGCTAACATAGAAGATCTACAGAAATGGAATGATTAATCTTAGAGATTCCACACATGCACAAATGCACATATATATATAATGAGTATATACTTAAATATGCATTTAATATGTACATCTACATAGACAGATGGATAATGTATGTGCTTGCATATCTATGTACAGGCAAAATGTTTAAAAATGTACAAAATATTAATATGATTATGATAATGTATCTGGATTAATTTTGCTTTTGATATAATTGTATTTCTTTATTTCATGCAATAAGCATGAATGACTACTTGCCTATATTGTTCATGTTCATTTTAAAAATACTGGTAAATATTCATTAATTTCATTCATGCCATACTAATTTGTTATGACCCACAGTTTTCAAAACACTACTGGATTTCATCATTCCATCTGTCACTTAATCCCTTTGTATACAATCCGTCCTGGTAGGTACTCGCATTTGCCATAACAAATGCCTCCAAGAATGGAATTGGCCACCTCCATGTCGTACAGCTTCAGTCATGCTTAATTGTAATACAATATTCCTATCACCAACCAGTCTGTCCCCTCAACCTTTATCAATTCAGGCCGATTCTCTTTTCTGATATCCCAGATATAAAAATCGATTATTCCTCCACATGTCAACTCTTTACTTTTTTAAAATCTACACTCTTTGCTTTATATATATATATATATTTGTAATATATAAATATATAATAAATATATTTTGTATATATATTAAAAATTAATAGACCTATAACAATTGCATGCATTTACAGGGTAACATGTAATGTTTTAAAATTTCATTTAAAATAGTAATTATTAATTATTATTGTAAAGGTAATTAATAAATTACATGCTATTATATTATTAATATATAATAATATATACTGATTAATTAATTGATTATTAATATAAAATAAATTTCTTGTATTTCATAGGTACAATTCTAAGAAAATGACAATACTTCTGTTCTTTACCCTTTCCCTCCTTCAATCTCTCCATTTCTTCCTTTCTTCTTTTTCTTTAATTTTTACAAAACCATAATTTCAGGAGCCTGCATTGTGGTGCAGCTAGTTAAGTTGCAGGCTGCAGCCTCAGCATCCAATATGGGTATCACTTCAAGTCCCGGCTGCTCCACTTCCAATCCAGCTCCCTGCTAATGGCCTGGGAAAGCAGCAGAAGTCGACACAAATCCCTGGGCTCCTGCCATCCACAGAGGAGACCCAGAAGAAGCTCCTGGCTCCTGGTTCCAGCATTATCCGGCCCTAGCCATTGTGGCCATTTGGGGATTGAACCATAGATGGAAAACTCTCCCCATCTCTCCCCCTCTCTCTTTGTAACTCTGCCTTTGAAATAAATAAATCTTTAAAAAGACTCATAATGTCAACCCACTGCATAATCACAGACTTACTGTACCACTATGCAAAGTTCCATCAGGTAAATATATTTATCCTCTCACACACTTACTTTTTCTTTATGCTGAAAGCATCTCAAATCCTATCTTCTACATATTAAATAGAGAAATATACAGTACATTACCTATAATCACCCTGCTGTCCTGTAAATCCCCAGAACTTCTTATCCCTATCTAGCTATCACCCAACAACCGTCATTCAACATTTCTCATCCCTCCTTCCCCACTTCCCTCTCCAGACTGTGGTCATCATTATTATATTTTTAACTTCTATGGGATGACTTGTTATAACAGCTAGATCATGTGATAATCGTTTTTCTGTGTTTGGATTATTTCACTTAACATAATGATGTCCAGTTTCACTCAAATTATTGCAAATGATAAGATTTCATTCTCCTTATGGCTGAATTATATTCCATTGTATAGAGATACTACATTTCCTTTAGCCATTCACTAATACATTGACTTATTTTTCATTTCCTGGCTATTCTTAATATTCTGCAATAAACATGAGCGTGGGACAGGCACCATGGTACAACAGGTTATGCCCTGCTTTGTGATCCCCACATCCTGTCTTGCAGTGACAGCTGGAGTCCTGGCTGCTCCGCTTCTGATCTAGCACCCTGCTGATGTGCCTGGTTATATATAGATGACTACACAGTACTTGAATTCCTGCCACCTATGTGGGAGACCCCTATGGAATTCCTGGCTCCTGGATTTAGCCTGGTCCAGCCTGGCTGCTATGGCCGTTTGGGCAGTAAATCAGTGGATAAAATATTTCATTCCCTTTCTATCTGTCTGCCTCTTTGTCTGTCACTTTGCCTTTAAATAAGTAAAATTATCTTTAAAAAATAAACATGGGAGTGCAGATGTCTCTTCAACAGGGGAATTTAATTCCTCATTGATATACACCGGGAAGTGAGCTTGCAGTAACATAAGGAGGAATTTCCACACTGTATTAAACAAGGGCTGTACTAGTTTGCATTTCCACCAACAGCATGCAAAGTTCCCATTTCACCACATATATATGGCCTTTAATACGTTGGGGTGTGTTCCTTCTATACCTAATTTACTGAGTTTTCAGCGTGAAGGATGTTGAATTTTATCAAATGACTTTCTTCTTCTATTGAGATGGTCATATGATTTTTGTCCTGCATTCTGTTGATGTGGTGTATCATATTTCTTGATGTGCATCAGTTGAATCATCACTGAGTCCCTGGGATGGATCTCAGTTTATCATGGTAAATGATCTTTCCAATGAGCTGTTGGACACAATTTGCTAGTATTGTGTTGAGGATTTTTTGACCTGTGATCATTAAGGAGCCTGTAGCTTTCTTTTTCTTGATGTGGTTGTCATGTCTTGTTTGGGTATCAAGGTAATGCTGGCCTCATAGGACATTTTTGGAAGAATTCTGTCCTCTTATATTTTTTGAAATAACAAGTAGGAATGGTGTTAATTCTTCTAATGTTTGGCAAAATTCAGCAAGGAAACCACGGGATTCTGAGTTTTTCTTCAACGGGAGATTTTCTTTCCTGATCCAATCTCGTTATTCACTACTATTCTGTTTATGAAAAGTGTTGCAATATTTCCAAGTCCCATATCACAACCTAATTTGCAAGTAATTTCTCCCCTTTTGCTTATTGTCTTCTACTTTCTCTACAGTGTTATTTGATGTACAAAGTTTTTAACTTTGATTATGTATAGATTAGCCATGTTTTTACAATTTCATATGTACATCTTCATATGCAACTGCTATGTATCAGGATCCCTTGGCAAATCCAAATTCATGACGATTAATTCCTATGTTTTCCTCTAAGAGTTTTCTATTTTGGGGCTCTTACATTTAGATTTTTGTGCCATCTCAAGTTGATTTTTGTTTATGGTATCAGGCGAGGTTCTGAATTCCGTTTTTTGCAAGTGGCTATCCAGTTGTTCCAGAGCTATTTGTGGAAATAACAATTGTTTTCCCACTAGATCACATTGGCATCCTTCTCAAAATCAGTTTACTAAGGACGTACAGTTTTGTTTCTGGCCTCTCAATTCTATCTCACTTATTTATATGCTTACCTGTTTGTCATTTTGCCAGTAACACAATGACCATAATGTTTTGGTTACTATTAGCATTCTATTACTATATTTTTAAAGGATTTTTTGGGACAAATTTGGATCTCCTGAAATTTCATATTAATTTTAGAGTTTTCTTGGCTACTATGAAAATTGGAATTCTAATTGGGATTGTATTCAATTAGTAGATCAGTAGACATGACTGTTGTTCAAATGTTCTGATCCAAGAACATCTATTTAGATCTTCAATTTATTTCAATGGTGTTTTGTGGCTTTTTAGAATATATATCTTACACTTCATTTGCTAAAGTTATTCTTAAGTTACCAATATTTTTATATTATTATCAGTGGTGCTGACTTCTCTTTTAGATTTATGTATTTATTTGAAGGACAGTTAGAGAGAGAGCAGAGTTAGAGGGAGAGAAGGGGGAGAAAGACAGAGAGAGAGAGTCTTTCATCCTCTGTTTCACTCCCCAAATACTGCATTGACCAGGGGTGGGCCAGGCTGAAGTCAGGAGTCAGGCACTTCTTCTAAGTCTCCCACATGAGTGGCAGGCATCTGAGTAGTTGGGCCATGTTCTGCTGTTTTCCCAGGCCATTTACTGGTAGCAGGATCAGAAGTGGAGCAGCTGGGACATGAACCAGCACTCATATGGGATGCCAGCATAGCAGGCAGTGTCTTAACCCACTATGCCACAATGCCTGCCAATGGATTTGTATTCTTAACTTTGTTTTAGGTTATTCATTACAGCCATATAGAAAATATAGCTCAGTTTTGTATAGTGATCTATCTATCACAGGACTTCGGTGAGCTCATTTATCAGT
This sequence comes from Oryctolagus cuniculus, assembly GCF_964237555.1. Lineage (NCBI taxonomy): Eukaryota > Metazoa > Chordata > Mammalia > Lagomorpha > Leporidae > Oryctolagus > Oryctolagus cuniculus. The sequence continues at coordinate 171,559,003 of NC_091435.1, read as the reverse complement.
TTTTATAGTTTTCGGGTCTCGTCATCCTCAAAACAGAGTCAGCTTGCCTTTTTTCTTTGCAATCTGGATGATATTTCCGTCTTTATCTTACCTGGCTTCCCTGGTTAGAACTTACAATATGATGCCAAATGTTAGTGGTGAGGATGGAGTCCTCTTTTGCTCCTGATGCTAAGGTGAAGCTGTCAGATCTTCACTGCTTAGGATTTTGTGGGTTTTTTGGCAGATGTCCTTCATCAAATTGAGGAAGTTCACTTTTATTCTTATTTTGACGACTGCTTTTAATAATGAATGGGTGGGGTATTGCCAAGCGCTTTTTGTGTTGAGAGGATCCTGTCATTTTTGTTTCTGGTTTACTCAGATGGCACTACATTAATATTTATAAATACTGAGATGTGTCCAATTTCCCTTGCTACTAACGCTCAATTTCGTTCAGTTATGGTAAGAACACCCTATATGATTCAGTAGTTACCCTAGCACACAAATTAGCACAGCTCCGTTTGCTGTACAAGGAAGTCGATCTGATCAATTAAGTTTCAACAATTGTCTCAGGCAGTTCAATGAGGAAATGAGTCTTTTCAACAAATGGTTCTGGGAAAACTAAATAGTTATATGTGAAAGAATTGGGATGCCTGTCTCAAATAACATACAACAGTTAACTGAAAATGGACCAAAGACATAAAAATAAGAGCTGAAATGAAAGCAGCTTGAGAAAAGTAGGTGTAAAATCTTATGGCTTGGGATTAAACAAGAATTTCTTAGTATGACATCAAAACATAAACAACAGAAGATAAACTGGACTCCTTCATAATTATAAACTTTAGTATTAAAAAGGACACAATTCCTTTTTTTTTTTTTTTTTTTTTTGGACAGGCAGAGTTAGACAGTGAGAGAAAGAGACAGAGAGAAAGGTCTTCCTTTTTCCATTGGTTCACCCCGCAAGTGGTCTCTAAGGCCAGCATGTGCTGTGCTGATCCAAAGCTAGGAGCTAGGTGCTTCCTCCTGGTCTCCCATATGGGTGCAGGGGCCCAAGCACTTGGGCCATCCTCCACTGCCTTCCCGGGCCACAGCAGAGAGCTGGACTGGAAGAGGAGCAACTGGACAGAACCGGTGCCCCAACTGGGACTAGAACCTGGAGTGCCGGCGCCACAGGTGGAGGATTAGCCCAGTGAGCCACGGTGCCGGCCAAGGACACAATTCTTTCTCTTTTTTTTTTGACAGGCAATGGACACAATTCTTAAAAGGAAAATTCTCAGAGGAGGAGGGAAATTATTCAAATATATATGTGTGTGTGTGAGTGTGTGCGTGTGTGTGTGTGTGAGAGACAGTGTGAGAGTCAGAGAGAGAGACAGAGACAGAAAGAGAAAAAGAGACTTGGTCCTAAAGAAAAGAAGAAATATACTTGATAATTAAAAATATCTTATTAATATTTATAGGGGCCGATGCTGTGGCATAGTGGGTAAAGCCGCTGCCTGCAGTACCGGCATCCCATATGGGTGCCGGTTTGAGTCCTAGCTGCTCCACTTCCAATCCAACTCCCTGCTATGGCAGTAGAACAACTCCCTGCTAAAGCAGTAGAAGATGGCCCAAGGAGTTGGGCCTCTGCACCCATGTGGAAGACCTGGAAGAAGCTCCTGGCTCCTGGCTTCAGCTCAGTTCAGTTCTGGCTTTTGTGGTCATTTGGGGGTGAACTAGCAGAATGGAAGACCTCTCTCTCTCTCTCTCTCTCTCTCTCTCTCTTTCTCTCTGGCTCTTCATCTCTCTGTAACTCTGTCTTTGAAATAAATAAAAATAAATCTTTAAAAAATACTATACAGAGCATTTGAGTAAACATTTCTTCATAATGGATACACAAACCACAAGATAGGTGGTGGGTGTTTGATCTACTATTTGAATCTCTGCATGGGACACTTGCATCTCAAATTGGAGTGCCTCATTCAAGTCTGGGTGCTCTCCTTTTTAGTTCACTTTTTTTTTTTTCAAGATTTATTTAGTTATTTGAAAGCCTCAATTGAAAGAGAAGGCGAGACAGAAGCAGCGAGAGAGAGAGAAAGAAAGAGAGAGATATCTTCCATCTGCTGGTTCATGCCACCAAATGGCTGCAATGGTCAAGGCTAGGTCTGGCCGAAGCCAGGGACCCAGAGCTTCATCTGGGTCTCCCAAGTGGGTGCAGGGGCCCACCGACTGGAGCCTCCTTCTGCTACTTTCCCAGGTGCACTAGCAGGGAGCTGGATCAGAAGTGGGGCAGCAGGGAAGAGTTAGGAAGAAATCTGCCATGGAAATTCCACAGAAGGGAGAGAGATGCTGGGTGCACGTGGAGGATGTGGAGGGAGACGCTGTGGGTCCATGTGGAGGATGTGGACATGCCGCACGAGCATGGACACAACACAGGACCCTAACACCCGAGAGCCTCAGCACTAGGTTTTGAGAGTAAGGTGTCAGGCACTGCCTCTGGTTACAGGGAATACAGGCAGGCACATGGGAGAGGAAGAGTGGAGTAAATTCATAGACCGGGAAGGTAAAAACAAGCATGGGTCCTGGGTGAGAAGTGGGGAGGGACGATTTAAGCAGCACCAAACTGCTTCACGTGATCTGGGGTGCACGTGAGATCCCCTCACTGGCTTTGGATCCACTGGGATTCCACTGTAACAATGATCATGCTTGAAACAGGAGATTCATGTTGTCGAAAACTTGCAAAAAGAATCCATGAACCATTTGAAAGTGAAACAAGAAGTGGAACAGCAGGTACTCAGACGGCTGCCCATATGGGATGCAGGTTTCATAGGCAGTGGCTTTACCCGCCACACCACAGGGCCAGCCCCAGCTCTCCTTCTGATCCAGCTTCCTACTAATGTGCTTCTTTGAGGCAGTGGTAATTTCTCAAGTAGTTAAGTCTCTGTCACTCAGGTGGGAGACCAGGGTTGAGTTCTGGGCTCCTGGGTTATACCTGGCCCAGCACAGCTGTTATGGGCATTTGGGGAGTGAACTGTGGATTGAAAGGCTATGTGTGACTGTCTTTTTTTCAAACTAAGTGAAAACAAATAAATTTTAAAAAATGATATCAATTTATGTCTACTGTGATAGCTGTAATTTTAAAGATTATTAAAATATAATTTGGTATGGGTGTGGGGAAACTGACACCCTCAAATATTATTCTTCATAATGTAAAATTCGGCAATAGCTTTGGCAAACTATTTGAAGTAGGTAGTTCCTCAAAATGCTGAACATAGTATTTCTATATAACCCAGTAATTTCTGTTTGACTTATACACACAGGCTTTGAAAAAATCTAAGTCCTGGGGATTCTAAGATGGTGAGTTAGAGAAAGACATACTGCACTGTCAGGGGAGAATTGGAGAGGAAACTGCATTGGAAATCCTACAAGAGGAGATGAATGCTGTGGACCTCTGTGAAGGTGCAGACCTGTAGCATGAAAACAAACACAGCACACATCTGCGGCAGCTGAGAGCCGGGGTGGGCAACAGCTTGGAGACGGCGGTGAGACCGCACTACAGCAACCCGTGGTGCTGTAGCTGGAGGCGGTGCATGGCATGGGTCTGGACTGGAGCCCTGGGGGCTGGCGGCAGCTAGCGGTTGCCCTCGGACCCATTGGAACTAAAGGGGGCACGTTTATCTTGTGTATGCAAAAGGTATTGATTTTTCTGTGTTGATTTTATAGTCTGCTACTTTACCAAACCACTTTCAGAGTAGAGAAAAATGTAGGAAGGTAAGAGGTGTATGAGTGTGAAGGGTGGTGAATTAGAAGATGCTGAGACTGTCCTCAGAGACCAGCACGGTGAGGAGGGAGTGCTACCCACTCAGCCTTAGGAGTTCCTGGAACTGTCTGATCCACAAGGAGGAACAGCCTGGGGAGGTGCTACAAATTGGACTGGGTCTGGTAGGCTGGGCTCGGCGACCTGCTCGGGCAACTCATTGAAGTCATAGCCTATAAGCCCTGTTGGATAATCGAGGTTTTAATACATGACCTACTCATTACTGGACAGCTGGACGCTGAGCCAAGCTCGTGGATAAGAAGGCATTGTGCACACTGGAAAATGAAGTGCTGGGCTGAGTTGTTACACCTGTAACCTGTAATTGACATTATATCACAGTTTATAGTATCCCCGGCTAACATCTCTTAGTGATACCCACAGTGGAGGGTCCTATTATCTCAAAAAGAACAGGGCTTTATGTCATTAAAACAAGGCTTTTCAGCCTATTTTTGCACTCTAACCACCCTTGTAAGAAAATTTCTTGTCTTTCCTGCTTCCAAGCCAGGAAGTGACTAGCGCTTTCTCCTCTGTCTTTCCCACAGCTTTGACTCACTCAGCTCATTAATTTTGCCATTGCTTGTGAGGCAGGGCAGTGGTCCAGCTTTTTTATCTTTGTTCAGTAGATAAAGGGCAGGGAGATAAGGAAGAGGTTAAATGAAACACAGAGGTCACTCTGCAAGTCACCATTAACAGAAAATGCTCATCTGAGGGCTTCCTGCACCAAAGTGAAAGTCGGAGTTTGTGAGAATCCCTTAATTATAATTTTGGAATTTTCACTTCTAATTACACATATTCCTGCTTTAAAGCTTTATTTATTTATTTGAAAGGCAGAGTGAGAGAGAGCCAAGGAGAAGGGGAGAGAGAGAGAGAGAGAGAGAGAGAGAGAGAATAAGAATCTTCCATCTGCTGGTTAACTCCCCAAATAGACACAATGGCCAGAGCTGGGCTCCTCTGAAGCCAGGAGCCAGGAGATTCTTCCAGGTCTCCCACGTCGGCTCAGGGGCCCAAGGACTTGGCCCATCTTCTGCTGCTTTCCCAGGCACATTAGCAGGGAGCCGGATTGGAAGTGGAGTGTGCAGGATTCAAATTGGTGCCCATATGGGATGCCAGTGCCACATGTGGTGGCTTTACCTGCTATGCCACAGCACTGGTCCCACCCACATTCCTTTTGCCCGAGATATTTTCTTCCATTGTTTATCACTGATCTATTTGAAAAATAGTTACATAGAATTCTGTTTATCTAAATGTGATATTTTTCAAAGAAATCTATTTTTCAGTAAACAATATCTTTGTCACTGAGAGCATACTAATAGGTGCTTGTCATCGTATAAGAAAAGTTCTCTATTGTTAAATCAATGACAAATAAATGTAAAATTATCATTTCCATTATTACTGTACCATAAATGTGTTTCATCTTGTTCTAATTTATTTTAGAAAGACTTACATAAAAAAGGGAGGAAAACTAAGGTTCAGATTCCCATGTGTGGTGCTGTGTTAGTCTTTCCAGCCGGGACTTGAACTGGCACCCATATGGGATGCTGGCACTGCAGGTGGTGGCTTTACCTGCTATGCCACAGTGCTGGCCCCACATTAAATGTTTTTTACCATGCACAATATGATGTTTTGCTGTATATATGTTGTAGAACGGTAACATATAACCATACTTCACCTAGTAGTCACTTTTGCAGTGAGAACAATAAATTTCCACTCTACATTTTTAAAGAATGCAATATGTTGGCGTGAATTGCAGTCATGTTTCTGCTCAATAGGCCTCCTCTTTCTGCTCCTAACTGTAGTTCTATGCCCTTCGACAAACATGGACACAGGCTTCCATCCCAGCCATCCCAGCCTGTAGTAACCAGTTCTCCACTTTTCATTTACAAGATATCAATCTTTTTTAAAAGATTTATTATATTAATTTGAAAGGCAGAGTCACAGTGGGAGTGGGGGAGAGAGAGAAAGAGAGATGAGAGGTATCTTCCACTCACTGGTTCCTATTACAAATGGCCACATCAGCTGGGGCTGGGACAAGCTGCAGCCAGGAGCCAGGAGCTTTTTATGGATCTCCCACCTGGGGTTCAGGGCCACAAACACTTGGGCCATCCCCTGCTCCCTTCCCAGGCACTCTATCAGGGAGTTGGATTAGAAGTGGAGCAGACAGAGCCGGCGCTGTGGCTCAATAGGTTAATCCTCCGCATTGCAGCGCCGGCACACCAGGTTCTAGTCCCGGTCGGGGTGCCGGATTCTGTCCCGATTGCCCCTCTTCCAGGCCAGCTCTCTGCTGTGGCCAGGGAGTGCAGTGGAGGATGGCCCAAAAGTGCTTGGGCCCTGCACCCCATGGGAGACCAGGAGAAGCACCTGGCTCCTGCCATTGGATCAGCGCGGTGCGCCGGCCACAGCGTGCCAGCCACAGCAGCCATTGGAGGGTGAACCAATGGCAAAAAGGAAGACCTTTCTCTCTGTCTCTCTCTCTCTCACTGTCCACTCTGCCTGTCCAAAAAAAAAAAAAAAGTGGAGCAGACAAGACTTGAACTGGTGCCCATATGGGATGCCAGTGCTCTAGCCGGTAGCTTGACCTGCTACACTATAACACCAGCCCCTGATTTCAACTTTTAAAAGTCTACATATGACTAAGATCTTGCAACATTTGTCTTTCTGTGCCTGGATTATCTCACCTGACATACTGCTCTCCAGTTCCATTACACTGTCACACATGTCAGGCTTTCCTTCTTTTCTGTGGCGGAATAGATTCTGTTGTGTATATATGCCACATTTTCTCTACCCATTCATCCACTGATGCGATTCAGGTTGATCTCAAATTTGACTATTGTGATAATGCTGCTATAAACAGGGAGGGGTGAAGACGTCACCTTGACATTTTAGTTTAGATGCGCACACAGTGGTGAGGTTGCTGGATCATATGGTAGCTCCTGTTTCAAGTTTGATTTATTTGTTTCACTTTATTGATTTATTTGAAAGACACACAGAGGGACCTCTGGTCAACTGTTTCATTCCCCCAAATGCCTGCATCAGCCACAACAGGGACAGGGCAAAGCCAGGGCTTGGAACTTCAGCTGGGTCTCCAGGATGGGTGTCGGGTAATTGAGTCATCACTGTTACCTCCTAGGGGTGCACATTAGCAGAAGGCTGGACTGGAGAGCAGAGCCAGAATCTGAACCAAGGCTCTCTAGTACGGATGTGGGCATTCCAAGCAGTAGCTTTATCACATGCTCACCCCCAGATTTCATTGCTTGAGGAACTCCTACCTTGTTTGTAATGCTGTACTGATTTGCATTCCCAACAGTAGTGAATTAGAGCATGCTCCTCATCAAAGCCTTGCTAACGCTTTTTTTTTTTTTTTTTTTTTGACAGGCAGAGTGGACAGTGAGAGACAGAGACAGAGAGAAAGGTCTTCCTTTTGCCTTTGGCTCACCCTCCAATGGCCGCCGCGGCCGGTGCACCATGCTCTTCCGATGGCAGGAGCCAGGAGCCAGGTGCTTCTCCTGGTCTCCCATGCGGGTGCAGGACCCAAGCACTTGGGCCATCCTCCACTGCACTCCCTGGCCACAGCAGAGAGCTGGCCTGGAAGAGGGGCAACCGGGACAGAATCCGGCACCCCGACCGGGACTAGAACCTGGTGTGCCGGCGTCGCTAGGCGGGGGATTAGCCTAGTGAGCCGCGGCGCCGGCCTTTAACACTTTTTATGTGTTGTCTTTTTGATATACCTAGTCCATCTGGAGTGAGGTGGTACTTCATTGTAGTTCTGATTTTCATTTCCCTGCTGATTGATCACCAACGTTTTCCCGGTGTTTTTCCATATACAGTTTGTCATGTACATGTCATATTTTGAGAAATGTATATTCAGGTCTTTTGCCCATTTAAAAAATACTTACATATATGAGAGGCAGAGAGTGCACTCTCCTATCCACTGGTTCACTTTCCAAATGCCCTCAATGACTCGACCTGGGCTGGGACCAAAGCCAGAAGCTGGAGCTCCGTTCAGGTCTCCCACATCTGTAGGAGAAACCCATCGATGTGGTACTACCTGCTGTTCCCGGAGGCTGCACGATCAGGAAGCTGAGACTGGAAGTGGAACTAGAGCTCAGACTGGGCCCTTCCTAGGTGGGATGCAGGTACCGTCACCAGTGACCTAACCTCTAGGCCAGATGCCCATTTCTTGCCCCTTTGAATTGAATTATTATGATGAGAAGGATGGAGATAATACCACCGAATGGGCTGCTGTACCCATTCAGTGTCTGGGCATCAGGGCCTGGTTCCGTGGAAAGTGTGCGATGATTTTCTCCCATTCTGTGCATTGCTTCTTCACTCAGCTGACTGCTATTTTTTAAACTATGAAGAAGGTTTTAGTTTTATCTAATCCAATTTATCTATTTTTGCTTTTTTGGTCTGTGGTTTTGAAGACTTCTGCAAAAAAAAAAAAAATACATCTTTGCCCAAATCAAAGTCATAAAGCACTTCTAGATTTTATTCTAATAGCTTCATGGTTTCCGGTCTACAAAACATCAACAGAAGTGTTAGTTTCTTTGAAAAGTTCGAGGAAGCTGAAAAGCTTTCAGCTAGATGAAATATGAGAAAAGAAAAAAGACTCAACTAGAATCCTTGATATAATTGAAGACAGTACAATGGATAACGTGGAAATAGAATAATCAGGGCCTGTGTTGTAGCGTAGTGGGTCAAGCTGCCACTTTTCATACCAGCATCACATGTGGGTACCGATAGGAAGCCTGGTTGCTCTCCTTCTTTTCCAGCTCCCTGCTAATGGGTTGAGAAAAGCAGTGGGAGATGACTCAATTACTTGGGCCCTTGCCACCGATGTGGGAGACCCAGCTTCGGTTCTTGGCTCCTGGCTTTGGCCTTGTGCAGCCCCAGCCATTGTGGCCACCTAGGGAGTGAACCAAGGAATGAAAGATGTCTCTTTCTTTCTCTCTTTCTATCTCACTCTCCTCTCTCTCTCATTCAATCAAATACATCTTAAAAATCTTAAAAAATAAAAAGGATCATAAGTGACTTTTTTGGATAATTATATGCTGATAAATTAGGGAGAGAGAGAGAGCAAGAAATGAAAGAAGGAAAGAAGGGAGGGAGGGAGGAAGAAAAAGAGAGAAATGTGGGGAGCAGCTCGGACTAGACTAAGTTACTGGAATTAAGACTTATTCTATGCATCTGCTCTCCTCTGTGGGGAGCAGCTCGGACTAGACTGTTACTGGAATTAAGACTTATTCTATGCATCTGCTCTCCTACAATATGGCGCTGGGAGAGGAGAAAACAGCTTCTACCCAGCTGCCTCCAGTTCAACCAATAAACTGTAGGACTTGCTCCTGATTGGAGAGCAGCGTACTCGGCGTGTGGGCAGCCGAGTTGGGATTGGCGGAGGAGGACTATAAAGGAGGAGAGAGACGGCATGCACCAGGAACATCTATGGGGAACATCTAGCTGAAGGAACACCCGTGCAGCCCCCGAGAAAGCCGGCCGGCGGTGTGCCGCTCCCCTGCAGAAGTGGGGAATGTGGCCAGGGGGAACTGCCCTTCCACGGAGGTGGAAGGGATAGTAGCCAACCCGGGAAGAACCAGCAGCAAACCCGGGGAGGGCCGAGCAGACGAAAGAACAGCGCAGGGTCCTGTGTTGCTCCTCCACGAAGAGGGGGAGCGACATAATGGTGCCGTGACTCGGATAGGAAACCTAGGACGGATAAAAAACTTAGGAGGGAAGAAACGGGAAGAAATAGGGAAAATATCGGAGAGAGAGACTAGCAAACAGCCTAGGGAAAAGCCGGACGAAAAAGGAGCCGGAAGAAGCTATTGAAAGCCTAGGCATAGACTCGGATTCGGACTACGGGGGGAAGCTGGGAGAAATCTCTAAGGTTGAAAGCGAAAGTGAAAGCTAGAACAAACAGACTCGGACGCGGACTGTGGGGAGAGGCCAGGAGAAATGAGGGAGGAGTATTGTTGGAGGAAAGCTTGGGAAACATACCGGGTAGAGAAAAATGTTAGGGAAATTGAAGCCGCGGGGGGCAGGCCGAGGCGGAAACGAAAGCCACTTTGGGGTTCTCAAGTTAGCCCGGGAATAGGGGGCGAAAAGTTGAAACCAGAAGCTGAGACGCAAGCCAGATTGGGATCCGTCTGATTAGCCCGGGGAGCAAAGGACGGGAAGCCAAATCGTGGGGCGGAGACGTACGCTGGGTTGAATTCGCCAGGCTAGCCCGGGGAACTTAGATTGAATCCTAGTGGCGGAGACGCAAGCTACGCTGTGTTACTCGCGGAAGCCGCCGCGTGCAGAGAGAGCACGGGGCGTGAGTAGATAGGGAACGGGGCTGGCGTAGGCCGTGGTTCAGACGCGAAAGGGTTAAGCGTGGAGACCGCGGAGCGCGCAAAGCCGGGAAGCTGCGCAGATGAGAGAGGCGCGCGGGCTGAAGCGGCGCAGAGCCGGGAACCCGCCGGCAGGGCGAGGCACCGGGAAGCCGCAGGGATAAGAGAAACAGAAGTTTAGAAGTAAGGTGAGAAAAATAGGAATGCTGGAAGATAGAAGTAAAATGGGAGAAATAGGAATGCCCGGAGATAGAGAAATAGAGAAATAAAAAGGCCTCCCTACAACACTGCAATGTGAGAGCTTGGATTCGGTCTGCCTAATCAAGTGAGGCGATGAGCACCTGCGGGCAGCTAGCAGCTTATGCGCCGCAGGTCACCGAAGACAGGCACGAATTAACATCAGTAAGGCTTCCCCACAATACAACAATATTAAGCTTGGATTCGGTCTGCCTGATTTAAGGCGGTAAGCGCCAGCAAGCAGCTCGACCAGAGTATGAGCTGCAGGTCACCGAAGATAGGCACGAACCAACACTAATAAGTCTCCCCCACAATAAGGCAATGAGAAGGCTTGGATTCGGTTTGCCTGATAGAGCTTGTAAGCCCCTGCAGGCAGAGCAGAGCATGCGCTGCAGGGCACCGAATACAGGCACGCATCAGCGCCTAAAAACCTCCTCACAACATGGCGAAGAGAGGACCCGGATTCGGTTTGCCTGATAGGACTTGTAAGAACCTGTGGCAACTCTAGCAAGTAGAGCAGAGTGTGTGCTGCGGGACACCGAAGACAGGCGCGTATCAACGCCAAAAAAATAAAAAGAAAGGGGGATCTGTGGGGAGCAGCTCGGACTAGACTAAGTTACTGGAATTAAGACTTATTCTATGCATCTGCTCTCCTCTGTGGGGAGCAGCTCGGACTAGACTGTTACTGGAATTAAGACTTATTCTATGCATCTGCTCTCCTACAATATGGCGCTGGGAGAGGAGAAAACAGCTTCTACCCAGCTGCCTCCAGTTCAACCAATAAACTGTAGGACTTGCTCCTGATTGGAGAGCAGCGTACTCGGCGTGTGGGCAGCCGAGTTGGGATTGGCGGAGGAGGACTATAAAGGAGGAGAGAGACGGCATGCACCAGGAACATCTATGGGGAACATCTAGCTGAAGGAACACCCGTGCAGCCCCCAAGAAAGCCGGCCGGCGGTGTGCCGCTCCCCTGCAGAAGTGGGGAATGTGGCCAGGGGGAACTGCCCTTCCACGGAGGTGGAAGGGATAGTAGCCAACCCGGGAAGAACCAGCAGCAAACCCGGGGAGGGCCGAGCAGACGAAAGAACAGCGCAGGGTCCTGTGTTGCTCCTCCACGAAGAGGGGGAGCGACAGAGAAAGAAAGAGAGAGGGAGAAAGAGAGAAAGAGAGAGGGAGAAAGAAAGAAAGGGAGAGGGGAAGAAGGAAGAAAGAAACAAAAGGGACAGCTGGGCAGCCAGGCCTGTGCTGTGGCACAGTGGACTAAGTTGTCGCCTGGGGTGCCAGCATCCCATGTAGGTGCTGATTCGAGTCCCAGCTGCTCCACTTCCGATCCAGCTCCCAGTTAATGCACCTGAGAAAGCAGTGGAAGGTGGCCCAAGTGATTAGGCCTCTGCACACATGTGCGAGACCCTGATGAAGCACCTGGCTCTGGGCTTCAGCCTGGTCTGGCCTTGGCAGATGTGGCCATTTGGGGAGTGAACCAGCAGATGGAAGACCTCTCTGTACTCCCCCTCTCTGTCTTTCAAATAAACAGAATAGACCTTTAAAAAATAAGGAAGGAAAACTACAGCAAATATTACTAATGAACATAGATGCCAAAATCCTCAACAAAATGTAAGCAAACAATTCAACAACACATCAAAAAAATCATTCACCATGAGAGAGTAGAATTTATCTCAGATGTGTATGTGGGGAGCAACTCGGACTATACTGTTACTGGAATTAAGACTTATTCTATGCATCTGCTCTCCCACAATGTGGCGCTGGGAGAGGAGGAAACAGCTTCTACACAGCTGCCTCCAGTTCAACCAATAAACAGCAGGACCTGCTCCTGATTGGAGGAGAGCAGCGTACTCGGCGTGTGGGTAGCAGAGTTGGGATTGGTGAAGAGGACTATAAAGGAGGAGAGAGACAACATGCACCAGGAACATCTAAGGGGAACATCTATCTGAAGGAACACCTGTGCAGCCCCCGAGAGAGCCGGCCGGCGGTGTGCCGCTCCCCCGCGGAAGTGGGGAAAGTGGCAGGGGGAACCGGCTTTCCACGGAGGTGGAAGGGACGTAGCCAACCCGGGAAGAACCAGCAGCAAACCCGGGGAGGGCCGAGCAGACAAAAGAACAGTGCAGGGTCCTGTGTCGTTCCTCCACGAAGAGGGGGAGCAACAGTGTATGCAAGGGAGTCTCAATATATACAAATAATTGGGATATATTATATTAACAAAATGAAAAAAATCACATGATTACTTCAATAGATGTAGAAAATGTGCTTGACAAAATTCAACATCCCTTTATGATTAAAACTCTCTCAAATAATATACAAAAGTAAGGTACCACAACACAATCAAGGCTGACTATGACAAGCCCACAGCTTACATTCTGAATGTGGAATAATGGAAACATTTTTCTCTAAGGCAGAGTGCACAATAAGGATGCCTACTTCCACGAATTCTATTAAATATAGTTCTGGAAGTTGTAGCCAGAGAAACTAGGCTAGAGAAATAAATTAGAGACATCAAATTTTGAAGAAAAAAGTTGAAGTGTTCCTGTTTCCAGATGACACACTGTATAAAAAAATCCTAATGACTATAAGAATACACACAAAAGTTCCTAGCATTTCTGTACAATAATAGCAAACTCCATAAAAAGAAATAAAAAATGTTATCCTACTTACAATGACTACAAAAATACCTAGGAATAAATTTAAACAAGGAGTCATGAAAACTTTGCAATAAAATCTATAAAATACTGATAAAATAATTTGAAAAATATACAGATAAATGGATACCCACGTTCATGAATTTGGAGAATTGACATTGTCAAAGTAATCTATAGGTTCAATGTGCTCTCCATCAAAATAGCGATGAGATCCTTCATCATTTTTTTTAAAATTAAACTATATGAAAATGCACAGACCAAGGACAGCCAAAGCAAATGTTGAAGAAAGAATGAAGAATAAAACTGGAGGCAACACATTAGCTGACTTTGTTCTACAAAGCTGTGGTAACCAAAATAGTGTGGCACTGACATTAGAAATAGCCACATAGACCAATGAAACAGAATAGAGGGTCAATGAATAAATTTAAACATTTATAGCCAACTTGTTTTCTTTAAAAATATTTATTTTTATTTATTTGAAAGACAAAATGACAGAAAGAAAAGGACAGAAATGGAGAGAAGAGCTCTTCCATTTGCTGGTTCATTCCCCAGATGGCTGCAATGGCCAGGCCTAAGCCAAGAGCCTAGAACTCCACTTAGGTCTCCCACATGGTTGGAGGAGCCCAAGTTCCTGAGCTGTCTTTCGCTGATACTCCAGGTGCATTAGCAGGGAGCTGGATCTGAAGCAAAGAAGCCAGGGCTTCAGCCAGTGCTCCAATACGAGATACCAATGCCCAGGCATTGGCTTAGTCTTGCTGCACGATATAGTGCTGGCCCCCTTGCTTTCATTAGATACCAACAAACTATTAAGAAAAGGGCAGCCGGTGCCACGCTCACTAGGCGCCCGCTCACTAGACCGGGTTCTAGTCCCGGTCAGGGCGCTGGATTCTGTCCCCGTTGCCCCTCTTCCAGGCCAGCTCTCTGTTGTAGCCAGGGAGTGCAGTGGAGGATGGCCCAGGTGCTTGGACCCTGCACCCCATGGGAAACCAGGAGAAGCACCTGGCTCCTGCCATTGGATCAGCGCGGTGCGCCGGCCACAGCACGCTGGCCTCGGCGGCCATTGGAGGGTGAACCAACGGCAAAGGAAGACCTTTCTCTCTGTCTCTCTCTCTCACTGTCCACTCTGCCTGAAAAAAAAAAAAGCACACTCTGATGTAAATTATGGGAAAACTGGATAGTCATGCGTAAAAGGATCAGATCAGATCCTTCTCTCATATCGTACACAAAAATCAACACAAAATGGACTAAAGATGTAGCCAATTTTTTCTTTTAGTATATGTCTTGAGTGCATGAAGATGTTGTATGGAGAAAAGGTAGCACCTGCATCAGTCAAGCACTCGTTGTGTTTGAATTATCTAAAATATTCCCTAAAGTCTGCTGATTTTACTGTTATGTGCATCTTCAACAGTTCTCAGCCTCGTTGTCCAGTTATATTAATCTTAAAATAACATATTCTCACTATAAACTGATATTTTCTACGTCAATTTCAACACCACTATCAACAATGTCCATTTTAAAATCCCAGTTTAGCCTCATACATTTCTGTGCAAGTGTCAATCTGAGATAAAATGTATCATTGTAGCAATAGTGCTATTTTTCTGATATCCAGTAGTGAAGGTACAATTAAAATTGTTAACAATCTGGAGTGCTTTTAAGAGCTCTGCTGGGAAAGCAAACCATTGTAGAGTATTAAATCTTTTTCTAATCTATTTTTAAATTACTATCTAAATATAAGCAAAAGACAAAAAAGGTACATCTTTAGTGTTTGTGTCACTCCCCGGAGTCAAATACCCTAAATAGCGAGAGGAGCGTGTGGTGCTGATAGCGTTTCGACAAGTGTGTTTTGTCAAAGTTCATTCCATTCAGCCTGGAAAATGATAATTAATGGATTCTGTGCCATTGTCCTGTTTGAAGGCCTGGGGGCTGCTGGAAACAGGCATTCTTCGTGATAATAGCTTAATATTTTCAAAAGAAAACTCACAAAGACAAAAAAAATGCTGCTGAATGCAGGAAAGTTGACATTGTTGACAATGTAAAAGTGTGAGAATCAGAAAAGACTTCCATATTGAAGTTGTTCACAGCTTTAAAAAAATCTTTATACAAGTTAAGCGACATGATGAGGCCTCCGGCATTCTGCCAAAGGAATCCTAAGTGGACATATTTATTCCTCACAGTGAACTTTCATGAGAACATGAACTTTATGAGTCTCACACTTCTAAATTACATTCTGTGTCATTTAAAAGAGGATAATTCCAGCCAGTTTCGAAGCATATGGGGTATTACTCTGCTAATGCCATCCATCAGAATCTTCAGGCAGTGCTACCACACGAGAGGCATAGAAGGGCAGCCAGCACCAGGTCTTCCGTGATAAGCAGGTTCGGGGCAACAGGTGGACATCTCAAGGTCACAGAATGGCAACTGAATATCCTTTTAAAAAAAAAAAATTGCTGGGGCCAGTGCCATGACTCACTTGATTAATCCTCTGCCTGTGGTGCTAGCATCCCATATGGGTGCCAGTTCTAGTCCTGGTTGCTCCTCTTCCAGTCCAACTCTCTGCTGTGGCCCGGGGGGCCGTGGAGGATGGCCCAAGTGCTTGAGCCCCTGCACCCACATGGGAGACCAGGAGGAAGCACCTGGCTCCTGTCTTCAGATCGGCATAGCTCCAGACGTAGTGGCCATTTTGGGGGTGAACCAACGGAAGGAAGACCTTTCTCTCAGTCTCTCTCTGTCTAACTCTATCTGTCAAATATATTAAAAAAAAAAAGTTGCTGTATGCAAACCGAATCAAGGAAGTCCTGCATTCCACATATACCTTTCTTTAGAGTAGATTTATTAATTTACTTGAAAAACAGAATAACATGGATAAAGAGGGGGGTGGAGAAATCTTCCATTCACTGGTTCACTCCCCAAACGGCTGCAATGGCTGGGGCTGTGCCAAGCAAAGCAAGAGCCAGGAGCTTTTTCTGGGTCTCCCGTGTTTGTGCAGGGGCCCAAGCACTTGGGCCATCTTCTGCTGTTTTCCAAGCGCTTTAGCAGTTAGCTGGATCAGAAGTAGAGCAGGTAGGACTCAAACTGGTGCCCCTATGGGATGCTGATGTCAAAGGCAGTGACTTAATCCACTTGGCAACAATGCCAGCTCCCACATATACCCTTTTTAACCCACCTACTTTAAAATGGAAACTAACCAAGCTAATAATGTGGATTTCTCTTGCGTTTACTAAGCTTAAAATCTATCAAATATATCCTTCCTGAAAAGATCCCAACTTGACTCTCACTGGGATTAAACATGACAATAGGTCTGCTCTGATTTCATCATCATTTAAAAAAATCATCTATTATTTTTCACTTTATGTTTCTGTGTGGGAGCAAACTGTTGAAATCCATACTTAATGTATACTAAGCTGATCTTCTGTATATTAAGATAATCGAAAATGAATCTTGATGTGAATGGAAGGGGAGAGGGAGTGGGAAAGGGGAGGGTTGTGGGTGGGAGGGACGGTATGGGGGGGAAGCCATTGTAATCCATAAGTTGTACTTTGGAAAATTATATGCATTAAATAAAAGTTAAAAAAAATAAACAAAAAAAAAGAAAAAAAAAAGAAAAAAAAAAGATCCCAAACCTTCATTTTTTTAAAGATTTATTTATTTATTTGAAAGGCAGAGTGACAGAGAAGGAGAGGCAGAGAGAGAGACAGAGAGAGAGAGAGAGGTCTTCCATCTGATGTTTCACTCCCCAGTTGGCCACAACGGCCGGGGATGCACTGATCTGAGCCAGGAGCCAGGAGCTTTTTCCAGGTCTTCCACGAGGGTGCAGGGGCCCAAGGACTTGTGCCATCTTCTACTGCTTTCCTAGGCCACAGCAGAGAGCTGGATTGAAAGTGGAGCAGCTGAGACTTGAACCAGCGTCCGTGTGGGATGCTGATACTGTAAGGGGCGGCTCTACCTGCTACGCTTCCCCTCACCTTCATTTTTGAAAGGTGAGAGATATTTGATTATTCTATGATGGTCGGCAACGTTGAGCCTGGGGAATGATGGTGGAAGCTGACTGTATGTGCTTCATTTCAGAGTGAAATTGCAAAATCTCCGAATGCTGCTAACGGCCAATTCCAGTAGACTAGCTATTGGCAAATTATTTTCCTGTCTCCAGAGCAGACATACAGAGGCATTATAAAAAAAAATGGGGCATATATTAGACTTAATCAGTTTTTTTTTTTTTTTTTTAATATGCCTTCCCTTTTGGAGAGAACAGGAATGGTCATGATTTGAGGACATGGCAGCAACCACTAAGAAACAATACCCAGAGAGTAATACTTTACACTTGTGTAACAGTTCCTTCTCAACACCTTCTCCTGTTTGCTCTCTAGTTTGTCTTCCATAATGACACTGTGTGATAAGTGTTATCAACCCATATTATACATGAAGAAACTGAGATTTGGTGCAGTTTAAGGGGAAAGTCACATATCATAAGGGGTAGATACGGAGCTGGGGTAGCATTTATGTAGAAATGAATCCAGATTTGCTACAAAATATATGAACTTATCACTCAGTATCTCAGGCTACTGTTTCCATTTCAGAAAATTATTGTAGTGGTCATCCACATAGTGTGGGGTTATTCTCAGGAAACTTTGTAAGTAGAGCATTCTGGTCTTTCTTGCCATTTTTTTTTCCTCAAGGGGAAGTAGGAGAGGGAGTCACATCTCACAAGAAAGAAAGGCATAGTCCATAAGGCATAGTATAGGCAGGTGCAAATATGACCGAGGACAATTTTTTACATGCCTTAAGCCCTTCACTGCCGGGTTCCCCATTCCACAGGAAGATTTCAAATACTCCCTGCTGTATCACCTCAGAATTGCCAAGCCTTTTTTTTTTAATACTCTGAATGACCCAATAATCAAACAGCCTCTGATATTATAACACATTTAAACTAAAATAGGCCGACGCAGTGGCTCACTAGGTTAATCCTCCGCCTTGCGTCACCGGCACACCAGGTTCTAGTCCTGGTCGGGGTGCCGGATTCTGTCCCGGTTGCCCCTCTTCCAGGCCAGCTCTCTGCTGTGGCCAGGGAGTGCAGTGGAGGATGGCCCAAGTGCTTGGGCCCTGCACCCGTATGGGAGACCAGGAGAAGCACCTGGCTCCTGCCATCGGATCAGCGTGGTGCGCCGGCCGCGGCGCGCTGGCCGTGGCGGCCATTGGAGGTGAACCAATGGCAAAAAGGAAGACCTTTCTCTCTGTCTCTCTCTCTCTCACTGTCCACTCTGCCTGTCAAAAAAAAAAAAAAACCACTAAAATAATGTGATATTTAGGTGATCTAAGTCTTTGCCACATGCAAGGCATTGTGCCTGCCACGTAAGTTATATAGTTAATCCACCTGAAAATATGGCTCAGTGCATATTTTGCTTGTTTCAAGAAGAAACTAAATCAGAAAGTCTCCCAAATTCTGGGACAGCTACAGTATAAACGCTTTGTGAATAATAAAGAGGTCCTACAATGTAAATAATTGTCTGGTGTTTACTGGAATTTCTTCAGCTTCTTTCACGAGCAAAACCAGGTGAATGTGGCCCCAGTTAAGTGAGGTAAGTACTGTCAGGGATTCTGGAAAAATGACGCCTTAACCTCTGAAGTGTGTGAGGTACCACAGACATCTTGGTTATCACATAAAGCTGTTGTTTGCTGATTGGAAACTAGGAATTACTCAAGTTCGGTTTGGCAGCTAGCCAAGCTGGCGGCATCGGGATATGTGAGCATTTTTAATTGTGTGGATGAATATAATTTTTAAGAGCTCACTTCACTTTTATAGTCCTTTATGGTACTTTTTATGCTAATGTAATATTAATACAAAGAACAAATTCAGTGAGGTTCACAGATACAATTCAAGCAATATAATGTTATTCTCTTATTCTTCCCACACTTCTCCCTCTCACCTTCCCTCCCTCCCTCTTTCTCTCTCTCTTCCTTCTGTCCTTCCTGCACTTCTTCCTTCCTTCCATCTCTCCTTTCTTCCTTCCTTGTTTGGTTTCTGGGTTTTGAGATGACATTTTTCATTAACATTACATCAGGGGCTTAATGCTTCACTAAACAAAGAGACTCAATGAGTAAGAACAAAAAGTCCACCCTGGAACAAGTAAATGGAAGCAGAAAATATTAATATCATCTATGGAGGATTTGCAAAGCAGTTTCTTTGCTATACTAGAATTCCTTGATTCTATTTGCAAGGGATCACTGGGTTTTGGGCAAGATGTACAATACAATAAGTATCAACACATGGGAGCTGGAAGAGAGCTGAAAACATCTTTAGTCCATACCCCCATCTTGGAATTGTGAGCTGTGAGGTCTAACACAGGCAGAGATTTCTCAGTAAAAATCAGGACCATGGGATCAGCATTTTGGCAGAGCAGGTTAAGCTGCTGCCTGAGACACTGGCATCCCACATGGGTACCAGTTCTAGTCCCGGCCGCACCTCGTTCAATCCAGCTCTCTGCTGTGGCCTGGGAAAGCAGTAGAAGATGGTTCAAGTGCTTGGGCCCCCACACCCACGAGGGAGACGCAGGAGAAGCTCCTGGCTCCCGGCTTCAGATTGGCTCAGCTCTGGCTGTTGCTGCCATTTGGGGGGTGGACCAGCAGATGGAAGACCTCTCTCTATCTCTCCCTCTCTATGTATATAACTCTCTCTCTCAAATAAAAATAAATAAATCTTTAAATAAATAAATATGTAAGTAAACATTTTTTCATGTGTCTGTTGGCCATTTGGATTTCCTCTTTTGAAAAATGTCTATTGAGGTCCTTGGCCCATCTCTTAAGTGGGTTGTTTGTTTTGATGTTGGGGAGTTTCTTGATTTCTTTGTAGATTCAGGTTATCAACCATTTATCAGTTGCATAGTTTGCAAATATATTTTCCCATTCTGTCCATTGCCTCTTCACTTACCTGTTCCTTTTGCAGTACAGAAACTTCTCAATTTGATGCAATCCCAAATGTTAATTTTGGCTTTGACTGCCTGTGCTTCTGGGATCTTTTCCAAGAAGTCATTGCCGGTACCTATATCTTGCAGGGTTTTTCCAATGCTCTCTAATAATTTGATGGTATCAGGTTGTAGATTTAAGTCTTTAATCCATGTTGAGTGGATTTTTGTGTAAGGTGAAAGGTAGGGGTCTTGCTTCATGCTTCTGCACGTGGAAATCCAATTTTCCCAGCACCATTTATTGAATAGACTGTCCTTACTCCAGGGATTGGTTTTGGATCCTTGATAAAATATGAGTTGGCTGTAGATGTTTGGATTGATTTCTGGTGTTTCAATTCTGTTCCACTGGTCTATCCATCTGTTTCTATACCAGTACCATGCTGTTTTGATTACAACTGCCCTGTAGTATGTCCTGAAATCTGGTATTGTGATGCCTCCAGCTTTGTTTTTGTTGTGCAAGATTGCTTTAGCTATTCGAGGTCTCTTGTGTCTCCATATGAATTTCAGCATCATTTTTTCCAGATCTGAGAAGAAGGTCTTCGGTATCTTGATTGGTATTGCATTGAATCTATAAATTGCTTTTGGGAGAATGGACATTTTGATGATATTGATTCTTCCAATCCATGAGCATGGAAGATTTTTCCATTTCTTGATATCCTCTTCTATTTCTTTCTTTAAGGTTTTGTAATTTTCATTGTAGAGCTCTTTAACGTCCTTGGTTAAGTTTATTCCAAGGCATTTGATTGTTTTTGTAGCCATTGTGAATGGGATTGATCTTAGAAGTTCTTCCTCAGCCGTGGCATTGCCTGTGTATACAAAGGCTGTTGATTTTTGCGCATCGATTTTATACCCTGCTACTTTGCCAAAATCTTCTATGAGTTCCAACAATCTCTTAGTAGAGTTCTTTGGGTCCCCTAAATAAAGAATCATATCATCTGCAAAGAGGGATAGTTTGAGTTCTTCCTTCCCAATTTGTATCCCTTTAATTTCTTTTTCTTGCCTGATGGCTCTGGCTAAGACTTCCAGAACTATATTGAATAGCAGTGGTGAAAGTTGTTATCCCTGTCTGGTACCAGATCTCAGTGGAAATGCTTCCAACTTTTCCCCATTCAATAGGGTGTTGACTGTGGATTTTTCATAGATTGCTTTGATTGTATTGAGAAATGTTCCTTCCAAACCCAGTTTGCTTAGAGTTTTCATCATGAACGGGTGTTGTATTTTATCAAATGCTTTCTCTGCATCTATTGAGATAATCATATGGTTTTTCTTCTGCAGTCTGTTAATGTGGTATATCACATTGATTGTTTTGCACACATTAAACCATCCCTGCATACCAGGGATAAATCCCACTTGGTCTGGGTGGATGATCTTTCTGATGTGTTGTTGCATTCTATTGGCGAGAATTTTATTGAGGATTTTTGCATCTATGTTCATCAGGGATATTGGTCTGTAATTCTCTTTCAATGCTGCATCTCTTTCCGGCTTAGGAATTAAGGTGATGCTGGCTTCATAGAAAGAATTTGGGAGAATTCCATCTTTTTCGATTGTTCTGAATAGTTTGAGAAGAATTGGAGTCAGTTCTTCTTTAAATGTCTGGTAGAATTCAGCAGTGAATCCATCCAGTACTGGGCTTTTCTTTGTTGGGAGGGCCTTTATTACTGTTTCAATTTCGGTCTCAGTTATGGGTCTGTTTAGGTTTTTGATGTCTTCCTGGTTGAATTTAGGTAGGTTGCATGTGTCCAGGAATCTATCCATTTCTGATAGGTTTCCCTGTTTGCTGGCATACAAGTCCTTGTAGTAATTTCTGATGATTCTTTTTATTTCTGTGGTGTCTGTTGTTACGTTTCCTTTTTCATCTCTGATTTTATTGATTTGGGTCTTTTCTCTTCTTTTTTTAGTTCAAGATCACTAGCAATCGGGGAAATGCAAATCAAAACCACAATGAGGTTTCACCTCACCCCAGTTAGAATGGCTCACATACAGAAATCTACCAACAACAGATGCTGGTGAGGATATGAGGAAAAAGGGACACTAACCCACTGTTGGTGGGAATTAAATTGGTTAAGCCACTATGGAAGTCAGTCTGGAGATTCCTCAGAAACCTGAATATAACCCTACCATTCAACCCAGCCATCCCACTCCTTGAAATTTACCCAAAGGAAATTAAATTGGCAAACAAACAAGCTGTCTGCACCTTAATGTTTATTGCAGCTCAATTCACAATAGCGAAGACCTGGAACCAACCCAAATGCCCATCAACAGTAGACTGGATAAAGAAATTATGGGACATGTACTCTATAGAATACTATACAGCAGTCAAAAGCAATGAAATCCAGTCATTTGCAACAAGATGGAGGAATCTGAAAAACATCATGCTGAGTGAATTAAGCCAGTCCCAAAGGGACAAATATCATATGTTCTCCCTGATCGGCAACAACTAACTGAGCACCAAAGGGGAAACCTGTTGAACTGAAATGGACACTATGAGAAACAGTGACTTAATCAGCTCTTGTCCTGATGGTTGATGTACAATGTAATACTTTATCCATTTTAGTATTTTTTTGTTCTAGTACCATTGGTTGAACTCTGTAATTAACACACAATTATTCTTAGGTGTTTAAATTTTAACTGAAAAGTGATCCCTGTTAGGAATTTGGAAAACATTATGCTGAGTGAAATAAGCCAGTCCCAAAGGGACAAATACCACTTGTTCTTGATAGGTGACAACTACCTGAGCACCAAAAAGGAAACATGTTAAAGTGAAATGTACACTGTGAGAAACGGTGACTTGATTAGCCCTCACCCTGACTGTTGATGAGCAACTTAATATGTTATCCTTCTTAGTATTTTTTTTGTTTGTTCTACTTAATACTTTTGGTTAAATACTGTAATCAATACACAATTCTTCTGAAGTGCTGAAACTTAACTGAAAAATGATCACTGTTAAATGTAAGAGTGGGAATAAGAGAGGGAAGAGATGTGGAATTCGGGACATGCTCAAGCTGACTTACCTCAAACGGTAGAGTTAGAAACATACAGGGGATTCCAATTCAATCCCATCAAGGTGGCATGTACCAATGCCATCTCACTAGTCCCAGTGATCAATTTCTGTTCACAATTGATCATAATGATAGGACTAAGAACCAAAGGGATCACATAAACAAGAGTAGTGTCTGCAAATACTAGCTGATAGAATCAAAAAGGGAGAGAACGATCCAACATGGGAAGTGAGATACACAGCAGACCCATAGAATGGCAGATGTCCTAAATGGCACTCTGGCCTCAGAATCAGCCCTTAAGGCATGTGGATCTGGCTGAAATGCCCATGAGAGTATTTCAGGCATGGAAAGCCAAGACACTCTGGGGGGGAAAAACAAACAAACAAACAAACAAAAAAAAAAAAACCAAAAAACACTAAACGAAAGATCTCTGCAAGTGAGATCCCAGTGGAAAAAACGGGTCATCAAAGAAGGAGGTACCTTTCTCTGAAGGGAGGAGAGAACTTCCACTTTGACCATGGCCTTGTATAAATATGATCAGAATCGGTGAACTCAGGGGGCTTCCATAGCCTTGGCAACTCATGACAAGAGCCTAGGGTGATTACTGATGCCATAAACAAGAGTGTCAATTTGTTAAGTCAACAACAGGAGTCACTGTGCACTTATTCCTCATGTAGGATCTCTGTCCTTAGTGTGCTGTACATTGAGATTTAATGCTATAACTAGTACTCAAACAGTATTTTTCACTTTATGTTTCTGTGTGGGTGCAAACTGTTGAAATCTTTACTTAATGTATGCTAAACTGATCTTCTGTATATAAAGAGAATCGAAAATGAATCTTGATGTGAATGGAAGGGGAGAGAGAGCGGAAAGCGGAGGGTTGTGGGTGGGAGGGACGTTATGGGGGGGAAGCCATTGTAATCCATAAGCTGTACTTTGGAAATTTATATTCATTAAATAAAAGTTAAAAAAAAATAAATATGTAAGTAAATATAATTCCCATATGATTATGATGCTCTGGCGTGTTTTAAAATGACCACTGTGGCAGAGATCAATTGCAAATATGACTTAGAGAGAAGCCGGCACTCCCGGAGGTACTCTTTGAAAGGGGACGTTCTCTTACCCATTCACTGAAATGTGACCTTCTAGTTGTAGTTACTTACTGTTCTAGAAAGCTGTATTTCCCTTTCAAGTAAATGCTATGGCTATGGTTTGGTTAATTAGAAAGTGTCTGACTTTCTCTCTTACCTGTAATGTAGCGTTGGGTGAAGAGTGTCCCTTTCATTGGAGACTGGAAGTTTCTGTCACTCTGGAAGGTTCTCCATATTCTGGAAGGGCATAGAAGGATTCCATCATTGTGTAGCAATGGGAGGCACTTTCCTATTTCTCTTTCTTTAGATACTCACAACACTTTTGTGGGTTACAGAAGCTCTGAAAAGTGAGCCATCAAAGACTGGTGTTTAGAGTTCCTGTCTAGAGTCCTGCAGAGCAGTGGTCTTTCTGCTTTTTGTTGGCTGAACTCTTTATCTAGTGGAGCATTATGCCTGCATTTATGAATAAAATAAAAATATGCTGTGGCTGGGGCTGGCACTGTGGAGTTGTAGGTTAAGCCTTTATCTGCGACGTGGGCAGACTTAACGTCCCAGCTGCTCCTCCTCCCCTGCACCCTTGTAGGAGACCCAGAGGAAGCTCCTGGCTTCTGGCTTTGGGTTGGCCCAGCTCCAACTGTTGTGACCATTTAGGGAGTGAACCAGTGGAGGGAAAATTTCTCTCTCTCTCTCTCTATGTAACTCCAACTCTCAAATAAAATCTTTAAAAATAAAAAATAAATAAAAAATGTTATTGCAGAACTGAAAGAAAAAAAAGAAGGAACAAGGAGGGAAAGAGGGAAGTATCATTACATTCTTAGAACTGTATCCATGAACCACATGAAATCTGTTCTCTTTATATTAATAAAAAAAGAAAAAGAAAAAAGGCTAGTGAATTTTATTCAGCCCTAAAGTATATCACATATCTCTCCACTATTCTTTAAGAGGATTTTTACTTGTTATCTTCTCTCACCTGAATAACACTGGCAGCATCAGTATGGATCTCATTTCCATTCAGATCTCTTACTATCCATGCCACAGCCAATAATTTCATATTTTATCATTTTCATGCTTTAAAAACACATGGCTCAATCATTTTCTATTTTATTTCAGATGAAAGTACGTCTTTACCAGGTCTTCAAGAAACTTCAATAGTGGTACTCAAGTTTGAGCCATCCATCAGAATTCCTTATTAAAACCCTGAGTGGTAGGCAATATGGATAGAATTTTTGGTTTCATTGAGTCTATGAAAGTGGGAGAATTTGCATTAACTCCCACATGCCGCTGAGGCTGACTCAAGAACCATACTATCAGAATCACTTTGAATATCATTGAAACTCTTCTTCGTGTCCTGGTAGCCAGAACTCTGTCCTCTCTCAGTAGGTGCCAGCCCCACTCACGCTTTCAGTCACATTTCCCTCCTAGAATCTTTTGCCCTTCACAATGGCTCAGTTGCCTTGGGAGCTCCGTAATGTGTCCTTAGACTCATACTTCCATACCACCATTTCTAAACTCTATCTCCCATCACAGCCTCTACCAATGTTTTTTTTTGTCATATTACCCTGATTTATTAAATTAACAGCATTTGTATCTCTTAAATTGTTTATTTTTTATCAACTTCTAAAATGCAACTCCTGTGAGGGCAGGGCCTTATCTGTTTTTCAATGCTATGTCTTTAAGACCAAATTTGGACATAGACCCTTGTTTTCAAGAACATCTATTGCAAGATAATAGTTGTTTGGGAAACTTTGCCTATCATCGATGAGAAACAAGGGCTCTGCCTTGACATATCTAACTGAAAATTAAGCAATAGTCTACAAACCCATACTCACTCCTCACACCAACTACAGAATCCAAAGGTCGCCCAAACCACTCTCAGATTGGAGAGTTTGCTAAAAAAAACAGACTCACTTAAGTGATTGAAAGCTGTAATACTCAGAGTTATGACTTGATACAGAAAAATGGTACAGATTAAGATCAACCAAGTGGACAGTGCCTTGGCAGTTCCATGAAAATGCCAGGCATGGAGACTCCCATTTTCGTTCTCCAAGAGGTCACGGACAGGATTAATTCTTCTGACTTGAGTGCTGTGTACTTGCATGCATGGAGTGTTGCTGACAAGGGACCTCACCCATAGCAGGATATCCAGAGTTCTTGTTGTGGCTACGTCAAATATTCATGGTTGGCTTTCCACGTGGCTGTCTTCCACTCTCCACTCTTCCAGAGGTAGATAATTCTAGAGACCCTTCTATAAATCATTGACTATTCTGTGTATTCCAAGGCCTTCAGGTAAACAAAGAGATACTTGCCAGGTAGAGTTTTCTAAGGGTCTAGAAATCTATAGATAACCTCCCAGGAGTGAGGGCAATGACCAGAACTTTTATTGTACAAGATCAATTATTTACTACATAGTAGTTCTAAAAATTGAATGTTAGCATGCAAAACCTTCAGCACAAATAAATACCTTTGAGAAAAACATTTACCAATTAAATCTTCATTTGCTCATCCATTTATTCGTTTTCTTGGCAGTGTGTTTATTATGTGTTAAATTGAACTCCATTTTCCTCAGAGCTCAAAATGTTATACAGAAGACAAAAATGTAAATGATTGCTATGTATGAAATGCAAGGTTTGGGGGGGTTGCACAAGTACTGAGCAACTAATTCCATGACCAAGGCAGATAGAGGGAGTCAAATAGAGTCACCATGGAATCATGACTTACAAATTGTGTGGGGTTCTTAGATTTTAGTTCTATTGTCTATGAAATGTCGCAAGGGAACTGTTAGATTACTGCAACAGTGTCCCCAGTTCATTCACATCTGTCTGCTGTCACTGATATGGAAGATCCTTTCACACACTGACATTGGCCTGACCATGTGAACTGCAGACTCACTCATTTTGGACTTCTTCTCTTACTGCTCCCTGAGAACAAGTTATAAACAAACTTGACCTAACATGCTAGAAAATGAAAGTCCATGTGGAAGAAAAGCAAGTCACGCTGCCTAGTAACCTCTCCAGTACCAGAACTATTAATGAGACCAACCTGGCTGATCCAGTCACCCATTCACCCACCTGACACAGACCCAGATTGACAAACCAGCAGAGCTCACACAAGTAACTTGGACCAAGATAATTACTCAACCACTCCAGATATGTAAACTAAATAAAATAGATGCTTCAAACCACTAGCTTTGTAATGTTTTCTTACGTGATAGAAGCGACATAAATACAAATTATGTGATAACACTGTTACTCTTAGATCATATAAAATATAGCATCATGCCCTGGAAAAGCAGTAGAAGATGGCCCAAGACCCGGAAGAAACGCCTGGCTCCTGGCTTCAAATCGGTGCAGCTCCAGCCATTGCGGCCAGTTGGGGAGTGAACCTGCATATGGAAGACCCCTCTCTCTTTGCCTCTCCTTCTCTCTCTGTGTAACTCTTTCAAGTAAATAAATAAATCTTTAAAATAAAATAAAATGTAGCATCATAGTGTTCTGTATTCCAAGGACTAAATAACTTTATTATAGCCTAGGCAGGTGAAGGGGATGAAATAGCTCAAAGATAAACTAATTACCAACCATACATTGATAATCAAAATTTATGATAGTTTGTACCCAATCGTCTTTTCATTGGGTCATTATGCCCTACCCAGAATGTGCCTGTACCTGAAAACAAATAGCAGGGTACATTAAAAAGTCCAAGAATACTGCAGTGGGCTTTGTGGTGCAGTGAGTTAAGCTGTCACATCCCATATCAGCATGCTGGTTCAAGTCTGAGCTGCTCTGAGTTTCCTTCCGGTCCAGCTTCCTGCTAATGCATCTGGGAAGGTAGGTCCACGACCGTGGGTGCCAGCCAACAATGTGGGAGGCCTGGTGGCAGCTCCAGCTCCTGGCTTTGGTCTTGCCCAACCTTGCTGTTGCAGTCACTTGGGAAATGAGCCAGCGGATGACATTTCTCTCTCTCCTCCTCTCCCTCTCTGTTTCTTCCTGTGTTTTTGGCCTTCTCCCTTTGAAACACATAAACCAATCTTGAAAAATTGGTTTAAAGTCCAAAAAAAATTTTCATAAAATGACATGAAGTGTTGCTTGCTTTCAGTTTTCATGTCTCATTGGTGCAAAGTTACAAATAAGAACATAGTACTCTGAATGCAATTAAAAATGTTCATCTTCTAGCCTATAGCTTATTTTGCAATGCACATTAATTAAATTATTTAAAAATTCACACACTGTCTCTAGTTTCACTCTGTTAACATGTTTTCTCACCCCTCAAGAATCGATCTGTAAAGAAAAGTGCCACAAAAGTTGCTAAAGAAGAAGAAAAAAAGTTTCGGTGTTATTTGTGTTGAGACAGAAGAAAATATTAAACATCTTGCAGAAAACACTTTCCAGAGAAACCTTGGAATCCCAAGAGGTCCCCCGGATAACTCTTGAGTAAGCATCTGAACTTTTCAAAGATTATCTAAGGTAAACTGAAAGCAAACCCTGAGAGTCTGCCCCACTTGCACTGTCTTCATCAGGGGTATCAGGAAGTGCTGACATCTTGGCTTTTATTGAATTTCCTACACGGATTTTAAAATGAGACCTGATCCCCAAAGCCTAAGAGAGGAGAGAAATAAGGCTTTCTGCAAAGCAAATTCAATGTAGGGAAGATTTCCCTGTGGCTTGAAGTCAACGTGGAGTCCAACACTGTGTCTCTTTGAAACAAACATCAGCTAACCATCTGCTTCCAAGATACAGTGACCAATTGTTGTTGTGGATGTTGTCATAAATTGGGAATTTCCAAAATCCACTTCACCATTTTCCTTTCAGACTAGCCTTGAAATGGCATATTGATTTGGTGTGTGGGTTTCTGATGATTGCAGAAAATGGTTCCTTTCAGCACACTTGTATTTTGAGTTCTTTGTGGTAATGAATGCTCTGTAAATCCTCTTTCTTCCCATTCTGATCGCAAGTGTCCCAGGCAGAGGCACATGGTTGTGTGAACAAATCAAGCTGCAGATCTTGGAATTTTTATTAAAATTAAAATACAGCCCAATGCTGTGGCCATGTGGAGTTTGAGAGCTAAAAATTTTCCTTTATTTTTAAGATTTATTAATTTTTAAAATCAGAGTTAGAGAGGGGGAGAGAAAGAGATAGAGAATCTTCCACCACTGTTCATTCCCTAGATGGTCACAATGGACAGCGCTAGGCCATGCACCAAAGCCAGGAGCTTCATTCAGGTGTCTCATGAGGGTGGCAGGGCCCAGACACTTCGACCTTCTCCCACTGCTGTTCCCAGTCAGGCAGGGAACTGGGATGGAAGGGGAACAGCTGGGACACAGACTGGCTCCCATATGGGTGCTGGTATCCCAGGCAGTGGCTTCACCCACTACACACAGTGCTGACCCCAGAACTTTCCTTTTTGTGAAGGAAAGAGATGAGCAAGTATGTGAAAACATTTCCAGTCCATTGAGTGTTACATGCCAGCCACTTTAGAATGCTTACTTTCTTCTTCTTCTTCTTCTTCTTTTTTTTTTTTTTTTTTTTTTTTTTTTTTTTGGACAGGCAGAGTTAGACAGTGAGAGACAGAGAGACAGAGAGAAAGGTCTTTTTTCCGTTGGTTTATCCCCCAAATGGCTACTATGGCCAGTGTGCTGCGCTGATCCGAAGCCAGGAGCCAGGCGCTTCTCCTGGTATCCCATGGGGTGCAGGGCACAAGCACTTGGGCCATCCTCCACTGCACTCCCGGGCCACAGCAGAGAGCTGGCCTGGAAGAGGGGCAACCGGGATAGAACCGGCGCCCCAGCTGGGACTAGAACCCAGTGTGCCGGCACCGCAGGCAGAAGATTAGCCTAGTGAGCCACGGCGCCACCTAGAATGCTTACTTTCTAATCCATTCCACACTGTCATGAAATATATTAGGATCAGAAATAAATAGAACAAGAAACTGTAAGGATTAAATAAGTAACTTCATCAAGTCCACAGATAAAGAAATACCAATAGCTGATTCCTATAAAGAATATACAGGACAATATCCCTCCAAAATATTTCATTAAAGGTTTAGAAAGTGAGCATTTGTTAATGATTTATCCTTTTTGTATTCAAAAAAACTGTAAAAGTATTTTTATGGTTAGCAATACATTTAAAAACTTACAGGGCTGGCATTGCGGCCTACACCAGCATCCCACGTGGGTGCCAGCTCCCAATCCAACTGCTCCACCCCCAATCCAGCTCCCTGCTAAAGTGCCTGGGAAAGAGTAGAGGATGGTCCACGTCTTTGGACCCCCGTACCCATGTGAGAGACCACTAGCTCCTGGCTCCTGGCTTTGGCCTTGCATAGACCAGGCATTGTGGCCATTTAGGGAATGAGCCAGAGGATGGAAACATCTCTCTCCCCACACACCTCTCTCTCTCCATAACTCTGTCTTTCAAATGAATAAAATAAGCCTTTAAAAAACTTATAAAAGTAAAAATTATATACAAACTAGCAAGTATTGAGGAAGTATAAAAAACATACATGCAGAAATGTTACATGAGGTCATATATTAGAAATTATATCATAGGAACATGTTCTAGCATTTTATTTGCTCAAAGCCTGGATTTTAGTGGAGGACATTCATTGTCTTTTAATTTATTATATTTTTAACTTTTTGTTCTATATGGGCACAAAATTACATGAAATTTCACAAGTGAACAGCAGCAAACCATCACCTGAGACAAAAATATAACATTTACTGTTCCCCTAAGCCTGCAGCATGTCTGTACAACCCCTACCTACTTCCTCCTGTCTGCCTTGTACCCCATTCTAAAATGACCCTCATTTATTTTAACTTTACAATTATGGAAACAGAACATATACATACTTCTGTTTATGGTCTTACTTGGCTGACATTATATTGCAGCTATAAAACGGTGTTGCTTTATCTAATTTTGCTTTATTTTCACTTATATACAATATTTCACACAATGGTTAGACTATAATGTATTCAATAATCCTACCTTTCCATGCTGTGTTAAAATTCTTCCACAAATATTCTGTTATATGCACACACACACTTGTTTGGAATATGTGTTGATGTGGAAACACTGGTTCATAATCCATGACTGTGTCCAAAATTAATAGACAATTTCAAAAAATAATAAAATAGTTGTAATGGTTTCTACTTCTGTCAGCAATATATTAGGATCCAGATGTTATTTTTCCCCAATTTTATTTTTCCTCCAATTGGTGTTATCAGTGTTTTTATTTTACCTGTTCTGGGAGGTATGTTTTAATATCTTCTTGCTGTTTATACTTTAATTCCTCGATTTTAAAGTAAAGTTGGGCATATGTTTACTCTTTATTGACCACTTGGATACATTTTTAAATTTTTTATTATTTATCTATTTGAGAGGTGCAGAGAGTGAGTGAGAGGGAGAGAGAGAGAGGGAGAGAGAGAAAAGGCAGAGAGAGAGAGAGAGAGAGAGAGAGAGAGAGAAGTTACACGTACATAGAGAATTCTCAATTACTGGTGCCCTCCCCAGATATCAGCAGTGGCCAGAGCTGGACTGAGGCTGAAAGCAGGAAGCAAGAATTGAAGAATTCAATCCCGGTCTCCCGTATGGGAGACAAGGACCCAGTTATTGCCACCACCACCAGCTGTCCCCTAGGGTCTGTGTGAACGTGAGGGAGGAGCGAGGAGCCCGAGGTGGGTGTGGAACTCTGTACCCCTCTCTTGATAAACATTGTAGTGTTTTGGAGGAACCTATTGAAGTTATTACTCATTTTTCCTATTCAATCATTGGTCTTCTCCATATTGGCTAATAACAGCTCTTTATATATTTAGAGTGTAGATTTTACTTGGTAATATGTGCTTCTGTTCTCAGTAGCAGGTGATGGAGAAGTGGTTAGGAAGCAGAGTAGGAAGACTTGGATACCACAGCAAGTTCTTGGTATTATGCTACAAGTATAATAGAAATATTTTGCTCATAGGAACAAGATGCAACAGTTTTGAAAGATCCTTTTGAATGCTAAATGGAATATAAAGATTAAACAACATAAAGTGGGGGCAAGGAGACGAGATATGGTGCAGATATTCTCAAATTCCTCTTCCCCAGAGTATTTTACATCTTGTTTCAAAAACCTGCACATGAATATTTTGAACAGCTTTTTTCACAAGCAGCAAAAAGTGGAAGTAGGCAATATATCCTTCAATAGGTGAATGAATTAACAAACTGCAGGACATCCAGACAGGACATATTCAAGAATAAAAATAAATGAGATTTCAACTTGCAAAAAGACATGGAAGAAACTAACAGGTATATTGCTAAGCGAGTAAATGTTTCAAGTGACTGACTAAACCTAAGTGTGAAAAAGCCAGTGTGAAAGGTTGCTTGCTACACCAGCCATATGATATCCTGGAAAAGGACAAATTATAGGGAATTAAAAGATTGATGGATTGAATGGAGAGGAATAGGAGGGAAGATAAGGAGATGGAGCACAGGGGATACTCAGGGTACTGCCAGTATTCTGGCTGCTAACATAATGGTGAATATATGGCACTTTGCATTTGTCAAAAACATAGAGCATACAACACAGAGAAGCCTAATATAAGCGCTGGACTGCAGTACATGTATGTCTGACCAAGAATAACAAATGTACCACATCAGTGAAAGATGTTAACAGTAGATGAAACGTAGGACTTGGGGAGAAAAGGTATATCCCAACTCTCTTTTCTACGTAAGCTTCATGTGAACCTAAAGCTGTTCTAAAACTAAACAATTCAAATAAAAATATATTTGTATATGTGTGCATGCTTGCATAGTCCTATTTATATATGGAAATAGTAGCTAGGTGGAAAGACACTGTAGAAAACTTCAACTGATAAACATGAGATTGCTAACTACACCTGAGACAAATTGAAATTAATATCTATGATGGGAAATGTTCAAAGAAACAGGTTATAAATTTTAAAAAATCAACAAAATGAAGAGAATGTGTGAATATCGAGCTTAATAAAGGAACAACCTTGTAGTCAGTAAACAGTTTTTGAATGTTCGGTCTCACTATTAGAAAAGGAAATGAAAATTAAACCAATAATGAGATATCGCTTAAAACCATCTGATCCACAAAAATTAAGAATGATCACACCTACTATTGAAAGTGATTGGGAAAATGGGTTTTCTTATACACTGTTGGGAAGAGACAATTGGTACAGACATTTGGGAAAACTATCTGGCAATATCTATTAAAATTAAAAATGCATCTAATTCCTTCTGATAGCCGAATAGAAATTCCTGGTGTCCATTTCCTGCGCCACAGAGGACAGCCAGAATGACAAGGAGGTAAGCGCCTGAGCCGCGCCTCAGCGCTCAGCGAGGAGCACGCCTTAACCCCAGATCTGAGATGACAGTGGGAAGAGAGGAAGGCAGTGCACTGGGACCCTGCCCTGCAGCTGGGGGGACCTCATTGCAGAGAAAAGGGTAAACGGGAGACCAGCGCGTCCCCCGTCTGCAGGGCTGCTGGAAGGACCCACAGAGGTCAAAGTTTGACACTGAGGGAGGAGAGTTCCCTGGAGTCCAAACACTATCCCTGCAAAAAATACAAAAAAAAAAAAAAAAAAAAAAATTAAAGGCATACAATCAGGAAAGGAGGAAGTCAAACTATCCCTGTTTTCAGACGACATGATTCTAAATAGAGAAACACATAGTGACCTCAAGAGACTATTAGAACTGTAAACGAACTCAGTAACCCTTTAGGAAATAAATCAGAATGCAGAAATCGACAGCATTTTATATATCAATAGCAAACTCACTGAAAAAGAAATGATAAGAGCAATGTCATTCACAGCAAAAAAAAAAAAAATTATCTTGAATAGATTTAATCAAAGATGCGATAGACCTTTACAAGCCAAATAGCAGAATGCTAATGAAAGCAATTGGAGAAGACACAAATATCAAAATATCTCTCATGCTTTGGATTAAAAAGGTTAACATTATTGAAATGTTCCTACTATCCAAAGCAATTTATAAATTTAACACAATCCCCATCCAGATACCAAGGACGGTGTTAACAGACCTAGGAAAAGCAGTCCTAAAATTCACCTGGAGACACAAAAGGTCCTGGAAAAGCCAAAGCAACCTGGAACAAAAAGAACAAAGCTGGGAACACTACAATCAATATCTGATTCAGTACACCAACAGAGCTGTTTTAACCAAGCCAGCATGGTACTGGCAGAAAAAGACCAACGAACATAATAGAGATCCCAGGAATGAATCCATGCATGCACAGCTAACTGATGCTCTCCAAGGTGCCAAAACCACACACGGGAGCAAAGCCAGTCTCTTCCGTAAACGATGCTGGGAGATTGTACATCCATACACAGAAGATTCAACCTAGTCATCTACCTCTCACCCTATGCAAACACCAACTCAACCTACCTCAAAGTTCTAAATGTTAAGACTTGGAACTATGGAGCTACCAGAATGAAGCCCAGGGTAAACACTTCAAGCTGTTTTCTAGGCAATTATTTTTTCGACAACTCCCCCTCCAAAAGCACAAGCAAAAAAAGACAAATGGGAGGAAACCAAATAAGAAGTTTCTGCACAGCCAAAGATATAACCTTCAGAGTGAAGAGACAACCAACAGAACTGGAGAAACTATACTGAAATTCATCTGACAAAGGATGCATATCCACAATAGATAAGAAACTGGAAAACCTCAACAACGACCAAAAATCCAATTGAAATGGAGAAAAGATCTGAAGGGACGTTTCTCACAAAAAGATACGCAAATGATCTACAAATGTATGAATCTATGCTCAAACTCATTAGCTGATAGGGAAATACGGATCAAAGGCATAATGAGGTATCATTTCACTACACTTAGAATTTTATGCAAAGCGATAAAAGTTAACAAAAGATGGTGAGCATGTGGAGAAGAGGGAACCCTTGTACTCTGTTGGTAGGAACGCAGTGTGTCTAACTGTTACAGACAACAGTATGGAGGTTTCCCAAAACACTGAAGCTAGAGCTAAGCTACGTCCCATCTATCACACTTGTGGATATGTTCAGTGCAAGTGAAGTCAGCACATGAAAGAGATACCTGCACCCTCTGTTCACTGGAGCACTGTTCACAATAGTGCCCATCCATGGATGAATGGATAAATAAAATGTGAGGTGCACAATGAAATTTCATTTAAAAATAAGCCCTCACATTGCAACAAAAAAGGTAGAAGCAGCCAGTGCCATGGCTCACTTGATAAATCCTCTCCCTGCGGTGTCGACATCCCATATGGGTGCCAGTTCTAGTCCCAGCTGCTCCTCTTCCACTCCAGCTCTCTGCTGTGGCCTGGGAAGGCAGTGGAGGGTGGCCCAAGTCCTTGGGCCCCTGTACCGGTATGGGAGACCAGGAGGAAGCACCTGGCTCCTGGCTTCGGATCGGCGTAGCGACCATTTGGGGGCTGAACCAACGGAAGGAAGACTTTTCTCTGTTCTCTCACTGTATATAACTCTACCTGTCAAAAAAAAAAAAAAAGGTTAGAACCAAATATCATCATCTTTTCTGAAATAAACTAGATGGAGAAACAAATATCGCATGTTCTCTTTCATGTGGGGACATTAAAAAAGTAGTGATGGGGCCAGCACTGTGACGTATAGTGGGTAAAGCTACCGCCTGCAGTGCCGGCATCCTGTATGGGTACCGGTTCAAGTCCCAGCTGCTCCACTTGCGATCCGGCTTTCTGCTATGGCCTGGGAAAGCAGTGGAGGATGGCCCAAGTGCTTGGCCCCTGCACCCACATGGGAGACCTGGAGGAAGCTCCAAGTTTCTGGCTTCAGATTGGAGTAGCTCCGGCCATTGCAGCCATTTGGAGAGTGAGCCAGCAGCTGGAAGACCTCTCTCTCTCTCTCTCTCTCTCTCTCTCTCTCTCTCTGCCTCTGGCTCTCTGTAATTCTGCCTTTCAAATAAATAAGTAAATCTTTTTTTTTTTTTTTAAAGTAGTGATTGGGGCTCATGCTGTGGTGCAGTAGGTTAATCCTCTGCCTGCAGTGTTAGCATCCCATATGGGCGCCGGTTCTAGTCCTGGCTACTCCTTTTCCGATTCAGCTCTCTGCTATGGCCTGGGAAAGTAGTAAAAGATGGCCCAAGTGCTTGGGCCCTGTACTCATGTGGGAGACCTGGAGGAGTGTCCTGGCTCCTGGCTTTGGATCATCCCTGCTCTGGCTGTTGCGTCCATCTAGGGAGCAAACCAGTGGATTGAAGACCTTTCTCACTGTCTCTCCCTCTCACTGTCTGTAACTCTACCTGTCAAATAAATAAATAAATAAATAAATCTTTAAAAAAATAAGTAGTGATTAATAGTCATTACTAGAGCCTGGAAAGGGGAGGATAAGGGAGGGAGGAGGGTGGTTCTGTAACAGGTACCAAAATGCAGTCTGCAGTAACAGGGTAAAGTGCTTTCCCAGAACAATGCTGTGACCTAATATCACAGTAAAAAATTATAGACTACATAACAAATGAGGAGAAAGGAGCTGGCGACCTCTGAACACAAATAACAGATAAGGTGATGAAAAGACTAGTTACCTGATTTGATTGTTTTTCCTTGTGTTGAAACATGTCCCTGTATCCCATAAAAAATACAAGTGTTACATGTTAGTAAGATTTAAGCAGATAAATAAAATAATTTGGCTATCCTTATTATCTAAGACTCATGCATTTCTCACCAACGTCAGTGGACATGAATAAGAATATATAGGAAATATGTTTCTGACATGCAGAGGGACCCACAACTAAGCTATCATGTTCTGGTGCTAGAGAAATATGGAGAGGCCGGCACCATGGTGCAGTAGGTTAATCCTCCCCCTGTGGCACCGGCATCCCAGACGGAAGCTGGTTCAAATCCTGGCTGTTCCATTTCCAATCCAGCTCTCTGCTGTGGCCTGGGAAGGAAGTAGAAAATGGCCCAAGTCCTTGGGCTCCTGCACCCACTGGGAGAAAGTTCCTGGTTCCTGGCTTTGGATCGGTGCAGCTCCGGCCGTTGCGGCCATTTGGCGAGTGAACCATTGGAAGACCTTTCTCTCTGTCTCCCCCTCTGCTGTAACTCTATCTCTCAAATAAATAAATAAAAATCTTAAAAAAAAGGAATATGAAATGCATTGTGGTAAGTTCCTAAACTAGGTCTAAATGTATAGAAATATTACAGAGAAGATCTCAACAATCAGAAAACAGATACACCTGTTTGCATGTGCTTGTACACGTATGGGGAAATTATATGAAGATATACACCAGATATAGCAGATTGTTACAGTTAGTTACAAGAAAAAGGTACATTATTGATAGAGAAGTTTAATTATCCCCACAGAAAAGAATATCTATTACAAAATTCCTCGTATTAATATATGTATCTGTATGTAACATGTACATATGCTTTATATACATCCATATATATGTATACAAAATTATTTTCCTAAAGAAGTATGTGAGAATATAGTACTGAAGATGTTAACACTGGTTACAAAAGTAAAGTGGAATTTCTGTAGATCACTTCATGCTTAACATTCTCATATAATGCTAATTTTATAATCATGAATATAAATATTACTTAGAAGATTATACCAAATAGACTATTTTGTGGCAAAGTATATAAAATGGATTTCAGTAGCTCTTTAGGCTTGAGAGTAAAAATAATATAGAAGCAACAGAAAGAAAACTGCTGGTTCTGCAGTTTAAAAATTCAATTGTGTGTCTTAAACGATTTCCATTGTCCTGTAAAATTATTCTATTATGTGGAAATAGTATTCCATGCATTCATTTTAATCTCTCTTCTCAAAGTATACATTTGTGGGAGAATTTTTAGCACTAATGCTTTGATGAATTGAAAACTATTTTTCTAGAATTTTATTGTATATGTATCATATTTTGTAATGTACTAAACACAGATGCAGGATGGATAAGGCACAGATGTGTGCCTTTCTGCACACATGGAGCATGTTGTATGCTGTTGTGTTGTGTTCTGATTATGAGCTAAGGAAAGCACTGAGTGGTCTGCTAATGATGTAATCATCTCCTTGCAATTAAGTGACTAGAGTCTAGAGCAATCGAAGTCTACCAGCTGGAGTCAGAGATGAAGGCAAATGCTGGCATCAAGAGGAGAGATCCCCCAAGCTCATGGTAGTAAGGTGAGATTGATGGAGCCACTAGAGGAAAGTGGAGATGAGAGGAAGGGAGAAAAGTGTTCCTGTCTGGGCTGGTGGTAGGAGCATCACTACAGTAGCTGTAGCAGGTGGCCCAGCATGGGTGGCTGATTCCAACCCTGATCCTCTGAACAGCCAAACCCAGCTCATTACAATCCAGATCCCAGCAGCCAGATGTCCCTCCCACAGGGGTCTCACCCTGAGCTGTGGAGCCTGAGGCCGAGAACGCGTGAGGACCAATTCCCCAGGGCCCCTTTGTGATCTCCTTGGTGTGCTAACTCACCGGTCATTACTGTGGGCTACTTCACTGGCCTTTTTTCTCTTTCATTAGCCCAACAACCACTAATTATTCCATATATTAAATCTTCCCTGTTTAAAACACTTAATATAATGCTAATTTTTCATTGTATGCTGTATGTATTGCATATTCATATATTTGGCAAAAACACATACATTTTAAAAAAGATCTGTTTATTTGAAAACAGGTGACAGACAGAGGAATAGTCAGAGAGAGAGAGAGATCCTCCATCCACTTGTTTTTTCCCAAATGCTGCCTCAGCTAGGACTGGGCTATGGCGAAGCCAGGAGCCAGGAACTCCATTTGAGTCTCCCGTGTGGGTGTCAGGGCCCAGCTACTTGGGCCATTTTCTGCTGCTTTATCAGGCATATTAACCTACAGCTGGATCGGAAGCAGAGCAGCCAGATCGCGAACAAATGTTCTGTTAGGAGATGTCAGCATTAACCTGCTGTGCCACGATGCTAGCTCCCACACATGCATCTAATTATGTTTTCTACTGCAGTTACAAATATGCGAGACAGCATACTGTGACTTCCATGTAACTTGGGGAAATGCAGTGCTATGAGAGTCCATTGTCTCATCAGAAAAACAAGGGTGTGAGCTGTGGTTACTTTTTTCATATATCAGTTGACTCTTCAACAGAGCCAAGAGCCTAACAGAGATGGGCATTACGGTGTGTGTGTGTGTGTGTGTGTATATATATATATATATATATAATCTATATATCGCCTGTATGTATATGTGTGTGTATTTTAAGCATAGTAGATCATAAGTGACCAGTCTCTATTACCACCTTCAATATATCTTGGATACATTGAATTAACACCTTTATGACAGTTTTTTTTCCAACATCCTCAGGAAATCTCAGTGAGGACCCCAATTCTGAATCCTTGGAACAGCTGTGTGCTATTCATACTCCTGGATTTGTGGTTTTCTAAGTGCAGTAAAGCTCTGCATTCATTCTGTCTCAAAGTAATGTGTGTTTTCCATGTGGGGTAAGAAGTCAGGGAAGGCATGCATTTATTTTTCCAGGAGGGTATAAAACATTTTAAAAACTGGCTGTACCTTGCGATTGCAGTAAACAAGTCCTATTTTTCCCAACTGCTTTCGTGCAGTTCTGTGTAGTTGTGTAGCTGTGACTTGTTTCAAATGCTTTACAGATTCCAATTAATATAATTACATCGCATATGACCCCCAGGCTTTTTATAAAAGAGTGGCATTTTACAGTTTGAGCAAACAAATAAACTATAACATTATAAAAATCCACCATGTTTTGGCATACACTCTTTTATTCTCACTCAGTGCAGTCATCCCCATATAAAAATGTTTTATTGGGTAACAGATTTCCTGGAGTGTAGAGTTTATGAGTCTATGTGTGTTAACTCAGGGGGAGGCCTGTGTGATTCAGGGTGTTTTTGTGGAGTGAATAGAAGTGGAAGGAAAGATAGAGGCTCTGTATATGCAGAAGAATTTTGAGAGACTCGTAGCTACCCTTGCCATGAGAATAGGCCCAGAACAGGCTGTTTACAAACTGAGTTTCTTCTCTTTGTCTTCCTTCCATATTTTGTTACCAAAATTTTACAAATAGCATTCAATGACTTCCAGGAGGCAGCAGGGACTAGAATCTAAAGGACTTTTTATTTGTCTATATAAAAATGGATTTTGGAATACAGATGTGAAGCAAAAAGTGTTTAGATAGGTTTTATGGTTCTATTCAACAGATTAA
Organism: Oryctolagus cuniculus; assembly: GCF_964237555.1. Classification (NCBI taxonomy): domain Eukaryota; kingdom Metazoa; phylum Chordata; class Mammalia; order Lagomorpha; family Leporidae; genus Oryctolagus; species Oryctolagus cuniculus. Next base: position 171,518,800 of record NC_091435.1, on the reverse strand, counting down.
GATGTGAATGTGTTGCAACGTGGCTCTACCATAGCTTGTTTTCTACTTCCCTGATTTCATTCAACCACATATGTTGAGGTATTGAGCTCCCAATCTGTGTGATGTCATTAATACCTAATTGGGGCTGTGTGAGGGTAGATCCTTAAATATGGGCCTAGGAGCTCAGTTAGGCAAAGGAACTTTGCAGAGGAGGGACAAGCAGGCAGAGAGTTTGATTGATATGTGATCAGAGATGAATTTGGCTCCAGGGAACCTTCCAAACAGAACCAATCTCTCCTCTGTCTGTTCTCTATTGGATTTTTTTTGTGCACTAAGGCTTTGAGTGAACAAAGGGAATTTATCTAGAAAAGGAGGGACATCTCTTACATTCTCATCAACCTTAGAGGATAGAGGGAAGGGACTGTAATAAACACGGGGTACATCTTGCCCTCAACACATCTGTAACTAAAGTTGAATTGAGTAAATAAAGCTTCCAGTCAGCTCAAGAAACTCACTTTCTGGTTGAATTGTGATGATCTGTGTATCTGATAGTGGAAAGGCTGTGTAGTCTTATGGTCAAATGAAGTGGAGCTGAAGTTTGACGTTCCTTTTATATGTAGTATTCAGCACATAGTAATAGCAATAACAAGTTTGAAATAATATATGGAGAATAAGATACTGTAATAAAGCTACAATTCTTTCAAGCAAAAATTTCACAAAGGAGCAATTCTTGAAATACATAATGTCTGTATATCAACAAAACAAACACAAATTATCTGAAGAGAGGAGTGGGCCATTGTCTTGAAAGGAACGGCCAAAAATCATGTGGAAAATGCTGAATGTCATCAGGCTTTACATCTTATACTGGTTGCAGTATAAATAAATTCTTTTATAATTAAAAAATTCTAAAATGATCAACCATTACAAGAATATAAAGCGTGACAGACCCTTATGTGTTACTGTAATGTATCAGTGGACACAACCACTTTGTTAAATAGTTTTACATCTCCTAGTAATCGTGACAAGTTTCATAACCAATAACCTAGCAGTAAATCTCCTAGTAATATATCATAAACAAGATTTGCACGTGCTCAATGACAGACATACACAAGAATATTCAAAACAGTATTGTGTGTGGTGCTAATCTAAGCCTACCAACTCAACTAATTATCGATAGAAGAATGGGTAAACCAACTGTGATGCAGTCTGTTACCAAGCAGCACTGAAAACTAGGTTAAGGGGACAAGAGATGCAAGTTTTGACCACATTGATATAACAGAACAAAAAGCAAACAAATGGACAAATATTGAAGAAAAAATTAAAAACGGGCAGAACTAAGAATAAAGGCATTAGATTAATGAACTCCAAATTCAGGAGAATAATTACCTCTGTAGAAGAGATGGGAGAATATTATAGAGGAACACAGAGAGACTTTCAGAGTGTATTTTTATCATCCATTTCAAAAGATCACTGTTCTTTAAATCACTCCTTTAACATTACAGATTATAAATGAATCATTTTTTTTCACAAAGCAACTTCTTTGTACTGTTATAAACAGGAATACAGAAAACTGATACAGTGATTTCACTTTAGATTTGTTTGATTTGCAATCTACACAACACCAAAATTATAATGTACAAATAACATGATACCTATATTCCTTAATTATCTTCTAACATTGAAATAATAGCATTATTGTTTCTTCTAATACTATTGCATTCAAAGTACAACATGGTGCCTAGCATTGAGTAAGCACTTGTTATATGTTGACCTGTAATCCATGCTTAAACATTTAATAGTTCTACTTTCTAGTGTGTTGCACATCAAAGAACATGACTTCTAATTCACTTTATAAATCTATCCAAACCACAGACAAATTATTATGATAGGAATAACTCAATAATTCAACTGCTTAAGCAAGACAAGACATAACAGACCAAGAGCCTATAGGGATGGGTATTGTGGTGCAGCTGGCTAGGCCACTGCTTGGGATGTCTGTCCACTTCCCAATCAGAGTGCTGGTGAGAGTCCTGGCATCTTCGCTTCTCATCCAGCTTCTTGCTAATGCATCCCAGAAAAGAGTAGATGACAGCTCAAGTGTTCGCAACCAAATGGGGAATCCAGATGGAGTTCTGAGCTCCTTGCTTCAGTCTGGCCCAGCCCTGTCTGTTGTGGGCATCTGAGGAGAAAGCTAGCAGTTGGAAGATCTCTCACCATATGTCTCTCTCACACTGCCTTTCAGGTGGATGAAAACAATAAAAAATAAACGTTAAAAGTAACCAATTATGCCTCTCATTGGCAAATCTATAAGTATATTAAAAGATTACTACATCAAGCAAGCTCAATTCTAGAAACATAAAGGTAGTTTAATTTTAGCAAATACTAAGCTATTCAAATACTTTAAGAGATTCAGAGAGATTAAAGCGTTTGATGTTCTCAATCAGATGCCATCAGCAGTAACACAAATTTTATTTTACTAACTAAAAATAAAGGAGAAATATGTATCTTTCCTAACTTCATGAAGATTTCTTTCCAGAAATTTAAAGGAATAAAAATTTAAATACCCATGATCAAAATCATATAGGAGGGGCATAAGAAATACTCCTATTATCATTTTGCATTTGCCAAATCAAGAATGACTTGGCTATAAATATGAGAGTCTGCCATAAAAACTAGCAAAGGACAGCACCATATCTCTCCATGAAAGAGAATGGAACACGTTTCTTGTGCAGATAGTCTTTGCATCAATTATCCAGCCAACGGATTTAAATATTCAATTCAATTTCATTCAAAATCCCAACATACTTTCAGATATTCAGCAACATATTAGGATATTTTATCTAAGAGATAATATGAAAGAGACTCATTGTATTATGATAAAATAGTAAGAGACAGGGTAGATCTTTCAGGTTTTAAAACATTGGTGTAGAGCTTAAACTAGTCTACTGTTGGTGAAAACTAGATGTTAGAACAAAATGGAGTTCAAAATTAGCCAATTAGTTCATACTGTTTTAATTTAATATGTAAACAAATTTCAAAATATTATTGAAAATATGAATGTCATTAAGTAGTCTTGTGATGAAGTTAGCCTATTATTTCATGTGAGAAAAAAAGAACCGGAGAGATGGTAAATGATAGATAGATGGATAGATAGATAGATACTTAAAAGCTAGTTGAAATAGAAGCAATATGGTATGTGTGGTAATATGCAAACATCTATGGGGATAATATACACGTAATGCATTTCGAGACGAGGAGTCCTAAAGTAAAACAGTGAAATGCTGGCGGAATAGACTCACACGTATCACACACGTTGTAGAGTGTGGCATGTGACAGATGTCAACACACATTGGTAACGTAGATACAAAATGAAAACTCACGTTTATAATTGTGAGGAAGATCAAACTTGGGAATGAAAAACAGAAAAAGGAAATGGAACATACACAACAACCATGAAAATAATACAGTAATGCAATAGCCATGAAAAGACCATTACCACTTCTGACTCTTTTCACAAAGCTTTTCCTACCCAGCTTAATTTTAAATTAATTTTTAAATTAAAAAAAATTATCTAAGAGGGAGAGTGATAGAAGGAGAGAGACAGAGATCACATCCCCTGGTTCGTGCCTGCAATGGCCAGGACTGGGCCAGAGCCGAAACTGAAAGCTGGGAATGCAAGTCTCCCAAGTGGGTGGAAGGAATCCTGCTGCATCCCAGAGTACCCATCACCGTGAGACCAGAGTTTGGAGCTGGACCAGGAGCCACATTCTAGTATGGGAAACAGGCATCGTAACCACCAGTTTAAATGACTGCTGTAATGATTTTAATTTTTTTATAATTCAAAATGTCATTTTGCTCCTTTCTGTATGGAATGATTCAGTTGACAATAATATATTTTGCAATATAAGTAATTCATATTCAGAATCTCTCTCTCATGCATGATCTATGTTATATATATATATGAGTGTAATTGATGATTAATTTTAGCTATTAACTATGCTGGATAAGGAATACCTAGACATGGAAAATAATTATTTTGGGTGTACCTGGGAGGGTGTTTCCCAACAAGTTTAGTATGTTAATCTGAGTGGACGAGTGAGGAAGACGAGGCCTCATGTGGCTGAGCCCCATCAGTCTGCTGGGACCTGTTGAAAATAAATATAAACGCTGCCTCTCACTCTGAGAATGGGGGCACGCGTGACTTCTACCTTGCATGTCAGTTGCTGGCTTTTAATCTCCAGGACTTACATTGCAGCCCCCTTGCTGATACTCAGGCCACAAATGGAGAGTTACAACTTCTCATTCCCTGGTTCTGAGGCTCTTGGACTTGGATCCAGCCAAGCTAGAAGCACCACAGAGTCCCCACATTGCAGACAGCCTGACATAGGACTTCTCAGATGCCATAATCGTTAGCCAGATAAGCCTCCCTTTATATATCTATAAAATATCCTATCAATTATGTTTCTACAAATTATGTCTCTAAAACCCCAACTAACATAATATGTCATCATCATTGCTTCTGCGAGGGTCTTGTGCTAAAGTTAAAGTATTGGCTAGGGGCCGGCGCCGCGGCTCACTGGGCTAATCCTCAACCTGCGGCGCCAGCACTCCGGGTTCTAGTCCCGGTCGGGGCACCGGATTCTGTCCCGGTTGCCCCTCTTTCAGGCCAGCTCTCTGCTGTGGCCCGGGAGTGCAGTGGAGGATGGCCCAAGTCCTTGGGCCCTGCACCCGCATGGGAGACCAGGATAAGTTCCTGGCTCCTGGCTTCAGATCAGCACAGTGCGCTGGCTGCAGCGCACCGGCCGCGGCAGCCATTGAAGGGTGAACCAACGGCAAAAGGAAAACCTTTCTCTCTGTCTCTCTCTCTCACTCTCCACTCTGCCTGTCAAAAAATAAAAAAAAAGTATTGGCTAGGAATAAATAGATGACTTCCTATTTAGAATGAAAACATGTCAACAGGTACACAGAAGTTGGGGACATTTTCTTTAAGATTTACTTATGTATTTGAAAAGTAGAGTGACAGAGAAAGAGTGGAGGAGAGAAGCAAGGGGAGAGAGAGAGAGAGAGAGAGAGAGAGAGAGAGAATGGGAAAGAGATCTTCCATCAACTGATATTCTCCCCAAATGACAACATCAACCAGGTCTAGTCCAGACTGAAGCCAGGAGCCCATAACTCCATCTGGGTCTCCAATGTGCCAGGCAGGAACACAAGGAATTGGGCCATTATCCACTGCCTTCCTCAATACATTAGCTGTAAGTTGTATCAGCTGTGGAGTAACCAGGACTCAAACCGTATGGGATGTGGATGTCTCGAGTGATGGCCTGATCTGTTGTACTGCAGTGCCCACCCCAAAGCTGAGGACCTTCACCTGAAAATCCTCCTGGATCTCCTTGGCCAGCAGTAGCCTCTCCATAGTACCAGAGGATGCTGACTTTATATTGTTGGAAGATCTTTCCATGACTTTAACAAAGGAGCTACTTCACAAACGGATGCTTTACTTCTGGACCACCCTCCACTGCCTCTTGCAGTACAGGGTGAAATAAATGTGCACACAACCCAGAGGGATAATTTCTCTCTGTACTGGAGGAATCTGATGAAAATTGGTAGAAATGTTCTTCTGAGGAGTTTACAACCTGAAAGTGGATGCAAACATTTTGTAGTTGGCATGTTAAAGCTTAAATTCACTGTTGCACTGAATTCAAGATGGAAATTCCAGAACTTCTTTGGCATACAGTAAAGAAAGGAATTTTGAAGGTCAGGGATATAGGAATCTTGGGATAGTCTCCTCATGGAGACTTGGAGGAAATTGTCTTCACTGAGCACTGAAAGTTCACTTTCATGGAAGAAGGCATTTGGTTACCTATATTCTGGGGCCAGTGCCACGGCTCACTTGGTTAATCCTCCGCCTGCAGCACCAGCATCCCCTATGGGCGCTGGGTTCTAGTCCCGGCTGCTCCTCTTCCACTCCAGCTCTCTGCTGTGGCCCGAGAGGGCAGTAGAGGATGGCCAGGTGCTTGGGCCCCTGCACCCGCATGGGAGACCAGGAGGAAGCACCTGGCTCCTGGCTTCTGATCGGTGCAGCGCCAGACGTGGCAGCCATTTAGGGAGTGAACCAACAGAAGGAAGACCTCTCTCTCTGTCTCTCTCTTTCACTGTCTATAACTCCACCTGTCAAAAAAAAAAAAAAAAAAGCCTACATTCTGCATCAAAATATGTGGGTTCACTTCCTGGGTTCTGACTCCAGCTTCCTTCCAGTTTAGATCCTGAGAGGCAGCAGCTGGTGGGTCAAATAATTAAGCTCCTGTCACACTCAAAGGAAACCTGTATTGAATTCCAGTTCCTGGTTTCAGCATGGCCAAGCCCTTGATACTGTGGCATTTCAGATGTGAACCAGTGGATGAGCGCTCTCTCTCTCTCTCTCTTTCTCTCTCTCTTAAATTTTAAAATGCTTTTTTGAGGAGAATACCAACATTTTGTACATCTCTTTGGTTTTTCTCTATAGTCTCTCAATCAGGATATAAGGAAGGAATTTGGACCCCATTTCAACATTATGAATTTGAGGTCTGTATTTCAACAAGAATAATAAGATCTGAGAGTGGCAAATATCACACAGTAACCCTTTATATTTCCTAGCAAAGGGTGTGCAATGACTCTCTTAATCCACAGAGACAGAGATGTTTTGATTTTTCAGGAATATGTGACAACTTTCACAAGACCCATAAGCAGAATATAGATAGGCAACCTACTAGGATGCTGCTTGATCTATGTATTCAAATAAATTCTACATCAATTGATTTAAACTTGATTTGGGTCTCCAAAGTTACTGAATAACACTGGAAAATCAGTGTCTGAGAATTTTAGGGAAGAAGTACATGGATGTTTCTCTTATAAGAGTCATAGAGAAAGAGCAAATCTGTGTTCAATGAAAATGCTTAGAGTTTGCATTTGCTGTGGTTCCAGCTGTCAACAACCCATGGACAAGAAGCCTTATTGTGGAACTGACAGTAAGCCTCTTTGTTCAGCTCTCCCAGGGCTTACTTAATGGGCTCATGAACAAAGTGGCCATTTCGGCAGCCATGAAGGTTCCATCCACGTAGAACAACATGAAATCCCCCTCACCAAAGCTGATGTGATGCTGCACCTGCTAAGTATCCAAATTGCCAATAACAGAGGTCAACTCAAGCACTGTTATGGCAGCATTCCCTGGATTCATGGGGAGGTTGGGTCAGCCAGCCCCCTAGTGAGAGGTTGATTACATTGGACACCTTCCATCATGAGGGACACAGCAATCTGTCCTTGCATAAATAGATACATATTCTGAATGCAAATTTATCTTTCTTGTGGATAATTCTTGCATGATCTCCATCCCAGATTAATAGAATGACTATTCTCCACCATACCTTCAACAGTAATCTCCACCATTCCACAACAGTGAAGAACGTCATTTTATAATGAAAGGGAAGAAAGCAGTGAGCTTGACACTCTTAGCATTTATGGATCTACCATGTGTCCCATCATCCATAGATAGCTGGCTTTCTACAATGGTGAACTGCTCTACTGAAGAATAGTTCTAGCTGGGAGATACCACCACATAAGGTTGGGCTTCTGTTTGAAGGATATGAAATATTATTTAAAATATTGCTGAATATGAGGCGGCATCTTCTTATAATAAGAATATATTACTTGAGGGTTTAGGATGGATATCCACTTACTAATAAGTAATTTAAATAAGTTTTGATTCTTACCCCTAAAATCATGCACTGGGTTAATTTGGATTTCCTAGTTCCTAAGTGAGGGACATTTTCATCAGAGAACTTATCAAGTCTCTCTCAAAAAAATGAAACATGAGAATATTCATTTGCCAAGTTGATCTTTTTTTTTTAAGATTTATTTACGTATTTGAAAGAGTTACACAGAGAGAGAAGGAGGCAGAGAGAGAGAGGTCTTCTGCCTGCTAATTCACTCCCCAAATGGCTGCAATGGCTGGAGCTGGGCTGATCCCAAGTCAAGAGCCAGGAGCTTCTTCTTGGTCTCCCTCGAGGGTGCAGGGGCAAAGGACGTGATCCATCTTCCACTGCTTTCCCAGGCCATAGCAGAGAGCTGGATCTGAAGTGGAGCATCCAGGCCTTGAACCGGTGCCCATATGGGATGCCAGCACTGCAGGCGGCAGCTTCACCTGCTACAGCACAGTGCCTGCCCCTAGAGATGTTTTGAATCCTGGCTTCAGCCTGGCCCAGCCCTATTGGGAGAATGAATCAGTGAATGGAAGATGTCTCTCTCTTTCTGTGTCTCCTTCTCTCTCTGTAACTCTGCCTTTCAAATAAATAACTAATTTTTTGAAAAAAAAAAAAAAGTTGGTACAGGACAAGATAAGGAAGGCATAACAACATAAAATGTGGAGTTATAAAATGGGATAGGGTTGAGATACACTGTGGCTTGGTATGCAGTTACAACAGCAGATAGGGGACAGGTAGGTCTGCAGCCTCTATTCTAATCAGCAGGCTACATTCTGAAGATAATGAATAACCAAGCAGAGAAACAACAGGATCACATGTGCATTTTAAAGAGATTTCTGGGTGCAAACACCTGGGATGTTAATAAACATTCATCAAATGAATAACTAAATAATTGGAGGAGTAAGGGTGAAAAGAAAGACTACACCTAGAAGGTTATTAAAATTGTTCAAGGAAGATACACTGAAGCTGACAAATCATTCTCCAAAATATCTAATGGTACATCGCAAAATCTGTATGTAATCTTTAGTGGCCAGCAAGCAATGGAATGTCAGACACGACTCAGTCCCATTTTCTGCCACACATCTTTTAGAGCATCCTTATAACAGAGGACCTATAACTTTTAAAAAAGCAAAGACAAAAGACAAAATTTTAAAAAACTCCCTTAATTCTAAGTTTAAAAATGCAATGAAACATAATGTACCTTTTGTTCAAATGTTTAATCGGATTTATTATCAATATTGTCTGTTCCCAGAATGCTACACAGAACTAGTGGCTTTACTTTTTGCAATAAATTATATAATTACAGTAAACTTGACTAGGAATACCTACCCGTTATCGAATTACGGGTTCCAGAATGATATTTCAAAGAATCAAAAGGTCATAGAATTACTCGTATAAAGCAATATGAAGCAAAGCTACACTATTACTATTCTGAATAAATCTGGCATGAATTCTAAGGAAAGTCATTTGATTTATCCTGTGTTTGCTGGAGCTAGGGGGTAACCATCACAACAAAGATGAACAGCAATATTTATTTTCTGTTATCATGCGTGCCTCCCATTATTGTATTTAAACAGCATCTGACAACATTGATTTTGAAGCATACAGTACATGCTCTCCTACGTAGAATTTCCATAGGCAAATTAACCCAGCTGGGCCATGCTTCCTTCAATTGTAATAGGGAGATAATGACACTGTAGTATATTTAAGAGGATTAGAGATTGTTTTCAGTGCTAAGCAAAGTTCTTTTTGCAGAACTCCTGTTTTTCAGGCTCTAAATCTTGCAGAGTAAAGTGACATTCCACCTATTTAAAAAAAAAAAAAAAGGAGGAATGCCATGCTGTGCTAAACCTCTTGGAAAATGCCTACCCCTCATTATCCATGTGTTTGTGTCGACCCCTCCCATTACCTGAAGACTAGCTTGCTTACTTGTTTCTAAACAATCAAAATATGGCAAAAGTAATAATTTGTCATGCAATAAAAGAAACCTAATACATAGGTATATAAAAATTTACAAAGAAAGAAGGCTCAACTTGTTCATCAGTACAATGGGAAATATGCTGTGTTTGTAATACAACAATCAAATGAAACAAAAATGCTGGAACTTAAGCAGAAGTGTGGATAACAAGCAAAATGCAAAGTAGAAGAACAAGACACTAGGATATATGTGTACAGGGACACTTACATAAATGTCAAAGCTATACACTCTTTAGGGACTATCTTCAGGATTAATTGGAAGCTAGGCAAAATGATAATTATGAGGCTATTTAATATTATTCCAAAACTTTAACAAGGAAATGTAAGTTTATTTTATTAGACAAAGCTGATTTCAGCCCACAAGTTTTATAAGCCTAAAAATTTATATGTTATTTGTAAAAATAAAACAACACAAAATATAACTGTGGATTATTTTTCTGTATGGTAGAAAATTTAACACCCAAAGTTACACATTTTAAATGTACCTAAGCTATGTAGGGCACAATTTTGTTTTACATCTAAGTTAGTAATTTTCTTTGTAACCTTGATATTGTCAAAATGAAGCATTTTAAGATACATTTTATCTAAAGGACTATACTTTATGTGTTGGAAACAATACCATCCAAGTCTATTCAGGAAAGCAGATGGGATGTGGTCATTGTGTCTCATTTTTGTAGAAGTAAAGAATTCTGGAAGGCCAGAATTATTGGGAAGTTTTGGGAATCTAAAGAATAGGTGTTGCAAGTGAACCATAGTGACAGTGACGTGGATGGTTCCTGTTCCTGAAGTGGGAATAAAGGGACAGATTGGATTAGAATATTTGTGCCATGATAGGAATATTAAAAAGAATTAAATCTACCAAGAGTATTGAAGGCCCTACAAAACTTCTAAGTAGAATCTAACTGTCCTATCTAAATACCCCCATGGAATTTAGGCTTCTTAACTAACTAACGTTTCTTACTATATTTGGGAAAATGAATCAGGAAAACTATGTAGCAAACGTGCAGTAGCCAAGCATTGGTTCAGGTATCCCCGAAGTAGTTTATGTCATATTGCTGTCATCATGAAGGTTAGCTTTTGAATGTTTTCTTCATTGCAAAATTCATTTGGAGATGTAATAACAATTGTTTCAGAAGTTTTTGCTACATTTTAATTATTCTTACTCTCACTTTCTAATGCAATTTTTTTCTGTGTTTTCATTAGAGGTTCTTTTGTATATATTATACATGTGAGTTATTCTTTTGGATATATGGTTTGCAAATATTTTCTCTCAGTGCATATATTATCTTTCTCTTCTTAAAGAGTCTTTTGTCAAGAAAAGATAATTAGTTTTGGTCAAGTTCAATTTGTCACGTCTTAGTTTTATTGATCATGCTTTTTGTGTTGTGCTTAAATTGCTTCACCAACCCCTATACCCTGAGTATCTCTCTCATGCTTTCTTTTAAATGTTTTATGGTTTTTACATTTTATATTAAAATCAATTAGCTAATCTATCTGATAATAAATTTTGCAAAAAAATTGTGAGTTTTGGAATGAGGCCATGAATTTTGGTGTAGAGATCTATGAGTCATATGTCTTGAATGATTGTGCCCCCTAAAATTCATACATTGAAATCTGAAACAGCAAGGTGATGATATTATAGGTGGGTGGACACCACCATAGAGAATAAAACGAACCTCCTTCCAAGAGAGGCTTGAGGGAGCCCATTTACCCATTTGCCCTTGTGTCATATAGGATGCACAGAAGGTCCCTTCCATGAGGAACAGCCCCTCATGGCCATTGAATCTTCCTGGGATTTGATCTTGGACTCTCTACCCTCCAGAACTGTGAGCAGTACCTTCCCATTGGTTATAAATTATCCAGAATAAAATATTTTGTTATAGCAGCACCCTTGTTGAAAAGTCTGTCTGCTCAACATTAGATCTGGGTATGCGTGAATTTATTCCTTATCCTTGTCTCTTTTCTCTCTCCTTACCTATAAAAGTGACTTCTCTCCTATTTAACAATGGACTTCTAAAGCATTGTGCTTCTGTCTTCAGTAGTCTGTAAAATCAATAGTAAAACAGCTAACAACAGCTTTCCAACTTTCTACCATCCTCCTGAGTCCTTTCACCACAAAATAGCTGCTAACAAATCTTATAAAAGGCTTAGTGAACATTACTATTAGGATACCTGCAATAATGCGTTAATTAAAAATGAGTCTCTTTTTCACTTAAGATGTGATGGAAAAAAAATTGACACAAGCACAACGTCACTGTGAATTTTACTGAAAAGTAACTTAGGATTGGTCACATTTCTTGTTGTCATGATTGTCCCAACATCTTGCACACAGAATGCTTCCTTGATTTCATTAAAAACAGCACATTATAGCAGAAGATAACTATATGTCATAGAGCAATCTCTCACTCTTGATAGCAACAAACAAGTGTTACTATAATTATGAGTTTAATATTTAAGATTTGTTGATTTCATATTTGCATGCATGTATGCTAACTAAAATTAATTAATTTTAATTGCACACACCAGCTACAACATCAGGCTCATTTGCCACCGTATTATTCCTCACTGATTACGTATACTATAAGGTTGCTTTAATTTTTAATTTTGTACTTTAAAGTCAAATAATAATATGTGCTTCTAATTAAGCTCACTTACATATCTCAGTGCTGATTAAATTGTGTTTTAATATTTTATGACACCAGACACCTTTAACTCCCACATTCTGATCACTCTTTCCTCTCTGTGCCTCTTTGCCTTGACCTGTACTCTCTAATGTAACATCTAAGAGCATTTTCTTATTCTGTTCAACAGCAGAGAGAAGCTTGTAGTTCTTGGTCAGAAAACAGGTGGTGAGGAAATTTGTTAGGTTATATCAGATAAAAGTTAGTCCTTCTTGGATATATAGTTTTCAGATGGTGAGGACATTTATTATATTATGTCATATAAAAGTGTTACTTTTTTGGTTACCCTTGTTTCTAAAAGTTATATAGTTGAATCTTAGAGAAACCTCATGTAAATATTTTTGACTTCAATGTCTTGATTATTACATTATCAGCTCATCTTTCCTTTTGCAATAAGATCATAAAATAATAAAGTGAAATTTACATTTAGTGCATATTTACCATAGCAGAGCTTCACAATTATTATTTTATCGTGTCCTTATCAAATGTCATAGCTGAGGGGAAAATATCACAGCTGAGAGAACTGGGGACCAGAAGGGTTAAGAAACACTCGCCAGGGCACTCTGCTCCTGAGGAGCAGTCGGATTTCAAAGGCAGCTCTCCCTAAAAGGCCCTCCCTACACTGCATTCCATCCTACTAACTACCTGCCCTGATGTATCTTAAAAATTAAATTGAGATGTAAGGAATTTCCTTATACTGAGTGCATTGGGATACATTGTTGCTAGGCTGCTGGGCCCCAAGAGATTTGAGGTGGGCTCTTTCCCTCATTCTCTTCTTCTTCCCTCACATTCCATGTCTGTCCTAGTCAGTGTACAAGAAAGTCACTGCAAGTCATGAAGGAGAGGAGGGGAGGAACCATCATGGACAAGTCAGCTGCTAGCCTTCTGCCAACTTGTACGGACTCTAGTTTCCTCCCTACGAGTAAGGGAGTTCTTTTCAATAGTTAAAAGATGAAAATGACAATGTTAAATGGATCTTGGATAGATAAACATAACTAGAAGAAAATGATGAAAATGGGGGAAAAAGTGAAAAGACAGAGTATACGTGGGAAATATCATGAGGCAAGCAAAGCAGATGTGGCCGCTGTGTTTATAAAGAAGGGAAAGAAAGACAAATCTGCTTCAGAAATGAAATTGGGCCTGCGTCGTGGCACAGCAGAGTCAGGCACGGCTTGCAACACCGGCAGCCCATGTCACAGTGCCAGTTCCAGTTCTGACTATGCCACTTCCAATCCAACTTCCTGAGGATGCACCTGGGAAAACAGCAGAAGATGGTCCAAGGGTTCAGGTCCCTGCCACCCATGTGGGAAACCAGAATGGAGTGCCAGGCTCCTGATTTGTCCTGGCCCAGCCCTGGCTGTTGCAGGCATTTAGAAAATGAACCGGTGGATGGAAGGATGAAAAATTCACTCTCTTTTTTTCTCTCCCTCTCTGTGGGTGGCTCTGTGTTTCAGATAAATAAATCAATTTTAAATAAAAATGAAAGCACACAAATAAATATAATTGTTGAAATACAAGAACTCTGTGTATTTCAGAGTATAGGAATGTGGTACCAGGAAATCAACTGAATTGTGGTAGAAATTTTTCCAATGAAGAGCTACAAATGGCCAGCAAGTACATGAGAAGATAGGATTAGTTACTGGGAAAATGCTAGTAAAAACTACAATGAGCTACATCTTCAAAGCCACTGGGACAATGATACTAATTTTTAAAATATGATGTAGTGTTTGCAAGGATATGGAGAAACTAGAAACCTTGTTCATTGCTGGTGAGAATGGCACATACTACAGCTGCTATGGACAACATTTGACAGTCCCTCAAAAAAGCCAAGCACTGAATCACCGTGTGCCTCAAATATGTCCCTTCTTGATAGATACTGAAAGAACTGACAAAAGTTCTCAGACAAATACATGTGCAATCCCAGTCACACTGGCATTATTCACTGTAGCCAAAAGGTGAGAGCAAGCTAAATGGCCAGCAAGAGATGGATGGATAAACAAATCATAGTGTGCTCATACAATAGAATATGAGTCATAGAAAGGGATGGAGTTCTGTGCATGAATCTGAAAAACAGTATGCAAAGGGAAAAAACCCAGACCCCAAAGGTTACATGAAAGTGAATACTGAGGCCGGCACTGCAGCTCACTAGGCTAATCCTCCGCCTGCGGTTCTAGTCCCAGTTGGGGTGCCGGTTCTGTCCCGTTGCTCCTCTTCCAGTCCAGCTCTCTGCTGTGGCCCAGGAGGGCAGTGGAGGATGGTCCAAGTGCTTGGGCCCTGCACCCGCGTGGGAGACCAGGAGAAGCACCTGGCTCCTGGCTTTGGATCGGTGCAGTGCACCAGTCGTAGTGGCCATTTGGGGAGTGAACCAACAGAAGGAAGACATTTCTCTCTGTCTCTCTCTCTCAGTGTCTAACTCTGCCTGTCAAAAAAAAAAATAATAATAATAAAGTGAATACTGAATGATTACAGGGTTTCCTGTGGGGTGACAGAAATATTTTGGAACCAGATAAAGTGGAGCAACATTGTGAATACATCAAATGCCATTAATTGAATATGTTAAGATGGTTCATTTTATCATATGTGAATTATAGCAAAGAAAGGGGAAGACTTTATTATGTATTCCAGAAAAAAAAAACATACAAATAGGTTAGTAATGTGGGAAGAAATTAGGTCAACATTTTATGTTAAAATATTCTTTTTTAATAAAAAATTTCTGAAAGCCAATGATCAATCAAAAATTTTGCAAATAAGAAAGCTACAGAAAAGCAAGTACAATAAAATGCTAGAGAAAAAAAAATATCAAAAGAAGGAAGTTAGTCAGGAAAAGTATTAGTCCTTTTTGTATTACTCAAAGTGTTTGAGGTCGGATAAATTATTTTAAAGATTAATTATATTAACTTTTAACTGAAATTAAAACTGTGCATACTTATGAGGTACCATGTGATGTTTCTATACAGATGTACACTACAATCAGGGCAACCAAACCGATTTCCTCAACCATTCAAAATTTCTTTTTGGTGAAATATTCAAAACCCTTTCTTCTTTTCTTTTTGTTAAAGATTCATTTATTTGAAAGATGGAGTTACAAAGGCTGAGTCAGGGAGAGAGAGAGAGAGAGAGAGAGAGGTCTTCCATATGATGTTTGCCTTTCTGTATTTGGCTTTGAATTGTATGGGTATAGGTACCACATTTTCTTTACACATTCATAAGCAAAGTTGTTCCCATTTCTGCCTATTGCGGACTGTCCTGCAATAAGTATGGAAATCTGGCTGTGTCTATAACTAGCTTATTACACCTCCCTTGGATAAGTACCCAGGAGTGAGATTGCTGGATCATACAGTAGCTAACTTTTTGGTTTTGTGTGGAACTTCCATATTGTTTCCCACAGTGGCTGTACTGACTGAATTTCCCGCCAGCAGTGTGCAAGGGTCGGTTCCCTTTGCACCACATCCTTCCTAACACTTGTTCTGTTTTATCTCTTTGATTATAGTTAATCTTCCCAGAATGAGGTGTTTCCTGATTGTGGTTCTGCTTTGCATTTCTCTGACGATTACTAATTTGGGTGTATCTGTAGTCCATTTGGATGTCTTCCTTTGAAAATTTTGTTCCAATCTACTGCAATATTTAATTGAATTATTTGGGGGAATGATATTGATTTGCTTAGTTCTTAATATATTCTTGAGTTAAATTACAAACATTTTCTCCCATTGTGTAGGTTGTCTCTTCACTCTGTTGTTTCCTTTGCTGCTCAAAGTCACGAGTTTGAAGATATATCATTTGTTACTTTCTGCTTTTTGAGATTCCCTGTGCTTTGAGGTTTGATGATCAAAAACAATTTTTGTCCATTCCAATGTCTTGAAGCATTTTCTTTGTGTGCTCCTCTAGGAGTTTCAAAGTTTCAGGTTACATTTGGGTATTTAATCTGTTTTGAGCTGACTTTGGTATATGCTGAGAGAGGTCATTCTTTTGCATCCAGATGTCCAATTTTCCCAGCACCATTTGTTGTAAAGATTGTCCTTTTTCCAATACGCATTCTGAGTGCCTTGGTAAAAGATCAGTGAGCTGTAGATGCGTGAGTTTCCTTTTAGGATCTCTATTCTACTCAATTGGTTAATGTCTCTCTTATGCCAATCATCTGTCTTTTAACTACTATAGCTTTGTAATATATTTTAAGTTCAGGTAGGATAATACCTCCAGCTTTGTTCTTTTTATCAAAAATGTTTGGCTCTTAGGGTCTTTTGAGGGCCCACAAAATGTTGGTAATGTGTTACCTAGTTCTATGAAAAATGTCATGGTAACTTGTTAAAAATGTCATTGAATTTGTAAATCACTTTAGATAGTATGAGAATTTTAATGATATGGGTTATTCTAATCCAAGATAGATTGTCTTTTTATTTCTTTGGGTTCTCTTCAATTCTTTGCATCAATGTTTTAGCATTTTCATTGTAGAGATCTCTCACTTATTATATTAAATTTATTCCTAAGTACTTTAATTTTCTGTAAATATTTGAAACAGGATTGCCTTCTTAATTTCTTTTTCAGATGATTCACTATGAGTATAGGTTTTGTGTGTGTGTGTGTGTGTGTGTGGACATTGTGTCCTGCAAGATTTCTGAAATGTTTATTAGATCTAGGAGGTTTTGTGGGGTGTGACATTTTCTATAAATAAATTATCATCAGCAAACAAACACTGACAATATTACTTTCTCCCTTTTTGGGGGGATTGCCTTTTATTTCTTTCCTTTGCCAAATTGCTAGACTTTCGGAACTATGTTAAATAGAAGTGGTAAAAACAGGCTTCCTTATTTTGCTCCCGAGCTTAGGAAAAAAGTCTTCCAGTATTTGGTTAGCTGTTATTTGTTCTATATATAGCCTTTCTTATGTTAAGATACACTTCTCTATATCTAACTTTTTTTTCACAAAGGAATGTTGTTTTCTTTTTTTTTCTCAAGCATTTATTTATTTATTTGAGGGTTAGAGTTACAGACAGAGAGAGGGAAAGACAGAGAGAAACGTCTTCCATCCACTAGTTCACTCCCCAAATGGCCGCATTTGGAGCTGGGAAAATCAGAAGCCAGGAACCAGGAGGATCTTCTGGGTCTCCCACATGAGTGTAGGGGCCCAAGTACTTGGACCATCTTCTGCTGCTTTTCCAGGCCATAGCAGAGAGCTGGATCCAGAGAGGAGCAGCCAGGACAGGCACCAGCACTCATACGGGATTCTGGTACTGCAGAAGGAGGTGTAGCCCACTATACCCCAGCACCAACCCCAGGAATGTTGCTGTCTATCAAATGCTTTTGTGTATCCACTGAGATCATACTTTTTGCACTTCATTCTGTTGATGTGGTGTACCATGCTTATTGATTCGTGCATACTGACCCCAGGGCCATCTCTGCCAATAGCTGTCATTTGATCATGGTGAACACTGTTGCATTCTCTTTGTTAGTGCTTCCTTGAGTTTTTTGCATCTGTATTCATCAAGAGTATCAGCCTTTGGCATGCTTTTCTTTTTGTGTCTTTGCCTGGTTTTGGTATCAATGTAACATTGCCCTCATCATTATGTTCTTAGAACTGTATCTATATATCACATTGAATCTGTTAAAAACTAATTAAAATTAAAATTAAAAAAACATTTAAAATGAGCTTCAAAGAATCTCCTCTTCTTCCATTTATTGAAATAATTTAAGAGGACTTGATGTTACGTCTTTAAATGTTTGGCAGAATTCAACAGTTAAGCCATCTGGTCCTAGGCTTTTCTTAATGGAAAACTTTTTATTGCTGACTCAATCTCACTTCGTGTTTTAGTATTCTATTTTTTTATGACTCAAACTTGGTAAGTTCTACATTTCCAAGAACTTTTCCATTGCTCTAGGTTATCAATTTTTTGCTGTATAATTATTTATAAACATCTGTAATAATCATTTGTATCTCTATAGTGTCAATTGTAACGTTTCCCTTTTCCTCTTTGATCTTATTCTTTTTAATCTTCTCTCTTTTCCTTACTCTACCTAACAATTTGTCAATTTTATCTTTTCAAGAAGTCAACTTTGCACTTATTTGATTTTACCTATGTTTTTAGTATTTATTTCATTATTTTTCTCCTGATTTATATTTATATATATAAGTAGATATATAATTTTAAGATTTTTTATTTGAACAACAGAGAGAGAGAGAGAGAGAGAGAGAGAGATCCTATCTGCTAGTTCACTCCCTAAGTGGTCACAACATCTAGACTGATCCAGGGCAAAACCATGAACCCAGCACTCCATCTGAGTCTCACAGGCGGATGGCAGCGAGCTCAGGTACTCGGGCCATCTTCAGCTACTTTCCCAGGTGCATTGTAGCAGGGATCTGGATAAGAAGCAGAACAGGTGGGATTCAAAAAAGTACTCAAATGTGGATTTCACCATACTTACCCAGCTTAACTTGCTGCACCACAATGCTGGCCACTTTCTCTGGATTTTTATTCTTTCTTTCTACTAATTTTTTTTTGTTTTGATTTGTTCTTGTTTTCTTAATTTCTTTTTTTTATTTCTATTTTTTATTTTTTTAACTTTTATTTAATCAATATAAATTTCCAAAATACGGCTTATGGATTACAATGGCTTCCCCCCCATAACGTCCCTCCCACCCGCAACCCTCCCCTTTCCCACTCCCTCTCCCCTTCCATTCACATGAGGATTCATTTTCGATTCTCTTTATATACAGAAGATCAGTTTAGCATACATTAACTAAAGATTTCAACAGTTTGCTCCCACACAGAAACATAAAGTGAAAAATAATAAATGATTTTTTAAATGATGATGAAATCAGATCAGACCTATTGTCATGTTTAATCCCAGTGAGAGTCAAGTTGGGAATTGATAACTTCTTCTTTTTTTTACAGAAGATCAGTTTAGTGTACATTAAGTAAAGATTTCAACAGTTTGCTCCCACATAGAAACACAAAGTGAAATATACTGTTTGAGTACTCGTTATAGCATTAAGTCTCAGTGTACGTCACATTAAGGACAGAGATCCTACATGAGGAGTAAGTGCACAGTGACTCCTGTTGTTGACTTTACCAATTGACACTCCTGTTTATGGCATCAGTAATCTCCCTATGCACCAGTCATGAGTTTCCAAGGCTATGGAAGCCCCTTGAATTCTCTGACTCTTATCTTGTTTAGACAAGGTCATAGTCAAAGTGGAGGTTCTCTCCTCCCTTCAGAGAAAGGTACCTCCTTCTTTGAAGACCTGTTCTTTCCACTGGGATCTCACTCACAGAGATCTTTCATTTAGTTTTTTTTTTTTTTTTTTTTTTTTTTTTTTTGCCAGAGTGTCTTGGCTTTCCATGCCTGAAATACTCTCATGGGCTTTTCAGCCAGATCGGAATGCCTTAAGGGCTGATTCTGAGGCCAGAGTGCTGTTTAGGACATCCGCCATTCTATGAGTCTGCTGAGTATCTCGCTTCCCATGTTGGATCACTCTCCCCTTTATTTATTCTATCAGTTAGTATTAGCAGGTACTAGACTTGTTTATGTGATCCCTTTGACTCTTAGTCCTTTCATTATGATCAATTGTGAACTGAAATGGATCACTTGGACTAGTGAGATGGCATTGGTACATGCCACCTTGATGGGATTAATTGGAGTCCCCCGGTATGTTTCTAACTCTACCATTTGGGACAAGTCAGCTTGAGCATGTCCCAAATTGTACATCTCTTCCCTCTCTTATTCCCACTCTTATGTTTAACAGGGATCACATTTCAGTTAAATTTCAACACTTAAGAATAACTGTGTATTAATTACAGAATTAAACCAGTCATATTAAGTAGAACAGACAAAAAAATACTAAGAGGGATAATGAATTAAGTTGTTCATTAACAGTCAGGGCTATGCTGATCAAGTCACCATTTCTCATAGTGTCGATTTCATTTCAACAGCTTTCCTTTTTGGTGTTCAGTCAGTTGTTACCGATCAGGGAGAACATATGGTATTTGTCCCTTTGGGACTGGCTTATTTCACTCAGCATGATGTGTTCCAGATTCCTCCATTTTGTTGCAAATGACTGGATTTCGTTGTTTCTTACTGCGGTATAGTATTCTAAAGAGTACATATCCCATAATTTCTTTATCCAGTCTACCGTTGATGGGCATTTAGGTTGGTTCCAGGTCTTGGCTATTGTGAATTGTGCTGCAATAAACATTAGGGTGCAGAACGCTTTTTGTTTGCCAATTTAAATTCCTTTGGGTAAATTCCAAGGAGTGGGGTGGCTGGGTCGAATGGTAGGGTTATCTTCAGGATTCTGAGGAATCTCCAGACTGACTTCCATAGTGGCTTGACCAGTTTGCATTCCCACCAACAGTGGGTTAGTGTCCCTTTTTCCCCACATCCTCGCCAGCATCTGTTGTTGGTAGATTTCTGTATGTGAGCCATTCTAACCGGGGTGAGGTGAAACCTCATTGTGGTTTTGATTTGCATTTCCCTGATTGCTAGTGATCTTGAACATTTTTTCATGTGCCTGTTGGCCATTTGGATTTCCTCTTTTGAAAAATGTCTATTGAAGTCCTTGGCCCATCTCTTAAGTGGGTTGTTTGTTTTGTTTTTGTGGAGTTTCTTGATCTCTTTGTAGATTCTGGTTATTAACCCTTTATCTGTTGCATAGCTTGCAAATATTTTTTCCCATTCTGTCGGTTGTCTCTTCACTCTCCTGACTGTTTCTTTTGCAGTACAGAAACTTCTCAATTTGATGCAATCCCAATAGTTGATTTTGGCTTTGACTGCCTGTGCCTCCCGGGTCTTTTGCAGAAATTCTTTGCCTGTGCCAATATCTTGAAGGGTTTCTCCAATGTTCTCTAATAACTTAATGGTGTCAGGACATAGATTTAAGTCTTTAATCCATGTTGAGTGGATTTTTGTGTAAGGTGAAAGGTAGGGGTCTTGCTTCATGATTCTGCACGTGGAAATCCAGTTTTCCCAATACCATTTATTGAATAGACTGTCCTTGCTCCAGGAATTGGTTTTAGATCCTTGATCAAATATAAGTTGGCTGTAGATGTTTGGGTTGATTTCTGGTGTTTCAATTCTGTTCCATTGGTCTATCCATCTGTTTCTGTACCAGTACCATGCTGTTTTGATTACAACTGCCCTGTAGTATGTCCTGAAATCTGGTATTGTCATGCCTCCGGCTTTGTTTCTGTTGTACAAGATTGCTTTAGCTATTCGAGGTCTCTTGTGCCTCCATATAAATTTCAGCACCATTTTTTCCAGATCTGAGAAGAAGGTCTTCGGTATCTTGATTGGTATTGCATTGAATGTATAAATTGCTTTTGGTAGAATGGACATTTTGATGATATTGATTCTTCCAATCCATGAGCATGGAAGATTTTTCCATTTCTTGCTTTCAGTTGTTTATTTGAGATTTTTCTGTTGTTTGTCATTCATTTAAGGGGTATTTTAGTTTCCTCTTTGATATTTTTTGTTCAGGAAAATGTTTAATTTTCATGCATTTCTATAGCTTATAAAGTTCTTCTTGTTATTGAGTTCTAGTTTTATTCCATTATGGTGAGATAGTCCATATGATTTCTGTTTTTTAATAGTTGATATTTGTTTTGTGACTTAGCATATGGTCTGTTCTGGAGAATGCTACACATGTTGGTAAGAAGAATGTGTATTTAACTATTGTATGTAATGTTTTATGGATGTCTACTAGGTCCAATTGCTGTAGGGTAAGATATCAACTAATTAAATCAGGAAAGGAGGCTGCCACCGCGGCTCACTAGGCTAATCCTCCGCATTGCGGCACCGGCACACCAGGTTCTAGTCCCGGTCAGGGCACAGGATTCTGTCCTGGTTGCCCCTCTTCCAGGCCAGCTCTCTGCTGTGGCCTGGGAGTGCAGAGGAAGATGGCCCAAGTGCTTGGGCCCTGCACCCCATGGGAGACCAGGAGAAGCACCTGGCTCCTGCCTTCGGGTCAGTGTGGTGCACTGGCTGTGGCTGCCATTGGAGGGTGAATCAACGGCAAAGGAAGACCTTTCTCTCTCTCTCTCTCTCTCTCACTGTCCACTCTGCCTGTCAAAAAAAAAAAAAAAAAAAAAAAAAAAGCAAGGTGTTTCTTTGTTGATTTTCTATCTGGATAATCTGTCTGATGCTGAAAGGGGGGTATTTAAGTCTCTGGCTATTGTTGTATTGAGTCTAACACTGTCTTTAAGTATGTTAATGTTTATTTTATGCATTTGGTACTTTGAAATTCAGTGCATTTTTTAAAGATTTTATTTATTTAATTGAGAAGTATTTACTTAATTGAGAGAGGGAGAGGCAGAGATAAAGGTATTCCATCCACTGGTTTGCTCCCTAGAGCTGGGCTGATCAGAAGCCAAGAAACAGGACCTCCTTCTGGTTCTCTCATGTGGTGCAGGGGCCCAAGCACTTGGGCCATTTTCTGCTGCTTTCCCAGGCTGTAGCAGAGAGCTGGATCTAAAAGAGGAACAGCCAGGACTCGAACTGGCACCTGTATGGGATGCCTGTGCCACAGGCAGAGGCTTATCCCACTACGCCACAGCATGGCCCCTGTGCATATATGTTTAAAACATCATTTCCTCTTGCTGGATTGAACCCTTTATCTTTATATCATGACTTTCCTTGCTTCTTGTTAAAGCTTTTGATTTCAAATACACTTCATCTGATAAAGATATGAGTAATCCTGCTTACTTTTGTGTCCCATTTGCTCGGAACATCCTTTAATTAATCCTTTAATTTTTAGTCTATGCAAGTCCTTAGAGGTGAAGCGAGTTTCCCATAGCACCATATTGTTGGGTCTTTTTGTTTTTATCTGTTTGGTCACTTTTTGTCTTTTAATTATTCCTCTTTATATTTAAAGGAATTATTGGCAGTTAAGATCTTATTACTGCCATTTTGATACTTTTTTTTTACTAATTTTATTACAGTTCCTCTCTTTTTCTCTCTCTTTTACAATCTTCCATTCAGATTAAATGATTTTCTGTTGCCGTGTACTTTGATTCTATGTTACTATTTGTGGTATGTCCACTATAATTTTTGTTTTGTGGTTACCATGAGGCTTATAAAAATATCTTTTGGTTATAACAATCTGTTTTTAAATGGTAGCAAGTTGACAATGGTTACTAATAGAGAATAAGAAAAAAAGAACAGATAAGAAATAATAAAGAACATTGTGCTTGTATTAATTCCTACATTTTCAATTTTGTATATAATACTTCACATTTTTCTATAATGCCTACCTCAATACATTAATATAATAATTATTATTTTCTTTAACTTTTATTTAATGAATATAAATTTCCAAAGTACAGCTTATGGATTACAATGCTCACCCCCCCAATAACGTCCCTCCCACCCACAACCCTCCCCTTTCCCACTCCCTCTCCCCTTCCATTCACATCAAGATTCATTTTCAATTCTCTTTATATACAGAAGATCAGTTTAGTATACATTAAGTAAAGATTTCAACAGTTTGCTCCCACATAGAAACACAAAGTGAAAAATACTGTTTCAGTACTACTTATAGCATTAAATCTCAATGTACAGCACATTAAGGACAGAGATCCTACATGAGGAGTAAGTGCACAGTGACTCCTGTTGTTGACTTAACAAATTGATACTCTTGTTTATGGCTCTTGTCATGAGCTGCCAAGGCTATGGAAGCCTTTTGAGTTCACCGATTCTGATCATATTTAGACAAGGTCGTAGTCAATGTGGAAGTTCTCTCCTCCCTTCAGGGAAAGGTACCTCCTTCTTTGATGACCTGTTCTTTCTACTGGGATCTCACTCGGGGAGATCTTTCATTTAGGTTTTTTTTGTTTGTTTGTTTTTTTTTTTTTTTTTTTTGCCAGAGTGTCTTGGCTTTCCATGCCTGAAATACTCTCATGGGCTTTTCAGCCAGATCCGTGTGCCTTCATTAATATAATTATTATTTTTACTTGTTTTGCTTTCTAAACTCCATGCAAAAGATATGAGTGGTTTACGCCCCATGTTAACTATATTAAATCATTCTGAACTTGTTTGAATGGCCACTCTTACCAGTGAATTTTGTACTTTCTGATACTTTCTTCTTGCTCATGAGATCTCTTTCTTTTGGTTTGAGAAATTCTTTAGCATATCTGGAAATACAGGTCTTAGGGTGATGACCTCTCTTTGCCTTTCTCCTTCATATCTGAGGTATTACTTTGCTGAATACAGCGATCTTGGCTGGCAGGTATTTTTCTTCAGTACAATGAAAGTCTCATCCTATTCCCTTGTGACTTGCAGGGTGTCTACTGACACATCTGTAGTCAGGAGAGTTGGAATCTCATTATGTTTTTATTTGTTCCCTTTCTCCTACAGCTTTGATAATTCTCTTTGTATCTTTAATCATTGAAACTTGATTATGTTTTGGGGTAGACTTGGTTGATTTCAATTTAACTGATGATCTCTGACCTTTTTTTCTTCTATTTACTTTCTTTTTTTTGCTTTGTTTTGTTTTTTGACAGGCAGAGTGGACAGTGAGAGAGACAAAGAGAGACAGAGAGAAAGGTCTTCCTTTGCCGTTGGTTCACCCCCCAATGGCTGCCGAGGCCGGTGCACCGCACTGATCCGACGGCAGGAGCCAGGTGCTTCTCCTGGTCTCCCATGGGGTGCAGGGCCCAAGCACATAGGCCATCCTCCACTGCACTCCCGGGCCACAGCAGAGAGCTGGCCTGGAAGAGGGGCAACCGGGACAGAATCCGGTGCCCCGACCGGGACTAGAACCTGGTGTGCCGGCGCCGCAAGGTGGAGGATTAGCCTAGTGAGCCGCGGCGCCGGCCTATTTACTTTCAAATAAATACCTTGTCTTAGAGCTTACTGGTTATTTCTACTGTTGGGTATTTCCTGCTTTGAAACCTTCGTTTGCACTTTTAATTTCTCTTAGTGTAGTTTTCTGTTGCAGAATTTCAACTTAATCTTCTTCAGTTACTTCCATTTCTCCATCAAGTTTGTGTTAGAGTAGTAAATCATTTATCTGTGTTCTCTTGAATTTCATTAAGCTTTCTTAAAACAGCTACTTTACATTCTTCATCTGAGCGTTAGAGAATGTCAAACCTTTGTTGATTTTTGGCATTTTGTTTTGTTGTTAGTTGAGGTTATGGTTTCTGAGCGTTCTTGGCCCTCGTTTGTGGTTGAGGATGACCACCTGGTATTTTTAGTACAGCTGGATCCAACATGCTTACATGAGAGTGGACCTCTCTCATAAATGGTGTGGCTCCAGAGACTTCAATGATGACAGAGACCACTCCAACACCTAGGCATGTCTTAACACTCTCCATTTATACATCAAATATATATATATATATATATATATATATATATATACTTATATATAGATATAGATATAGATATAATTTTGGGATTGTTTAAAGACACATTAACTTTCTCCTATACCTGCACTTGAGTTAAAGGTTTATACCAATACAGACAGACAGACAGCCCATAATGTGCACCAGGTATCATCTTTGTTTTTTCATTAGCAATAAGTAGCTGTCACTGATCGCACTGAGGGGGTCTATGGTAATGATGAGCTTAGTAGCTGATACGTCCTCACATAGAGCTTTACAAAGCAAAACACACTCACTTTCACAGACCATTTGCTCCTCATAATAGCTTTGTCAGGAAATGAGGAATTATTACCGACATTTTCCATCAGAAGAATGAGAAACAGAGTGGTTAATGTGACTTGCGAATGTTAGCCCTTCTAGCAGATGCCAAAAAGGTGTCAGCAGCCCGTGACTGCAGCACCCGCATCCTGTGCAGCACATGCAAGTGTTGGAAATCCACCGTTCCACCTTTGGAGACAGGCTTGCTTTATGTCTTACTCATATAGACAACCAGGGTAGGGAAGAAACTGAGAGCAGCCAAGAGGCTCAGAAGTAGCGCAACTTCAAAGTGTCCAGAGGCAAGTTGAAGATACAGTTGAGCTAATGAGTATCTTCCTAAACAGCTGTGCAGATTGCCGACGGCTGGAGAGAAAGGAGAGCCTTACCAGAAAGAATCAGTCTTCAGTCTGGGGCATGGCAGTGCAGGGCATGACCTGACAGCCCTTCCAAGACTGGAGTCACATCTCCAGAACACGGGCTGAGTAATGGCCCACCCCATGGGATTTCCCTGTGGGTCAGCAGATGGACCTAAATGATAAAACACAAAATGATAAACTATACAACACTCTGTAAATGAGAGTTAATTATATCTGTCTGTTCACAGAATTTCAGGAAGAATACCAACACTTTAGGTAGGACAAGCATAACCTGAGGGAGAGAAAGCATCAAAATGCTAATCCCCAAATTGAAATTTCTAGAGCTGTATATTTGCATATAGCCCCAAATCCCTTCAAAAATAGCTGCAATGCATTTAGTTACTTTTAAAAACCACATATTGAGTTGTTATTAATTTATTATAGATGAGGCAATGTTTTCCTTTTAAAAAGTTTTCTTCTCCATTGTGCCAAAGGCACCAGCAGAAAATTTAGAGTGGTTTATATTCCATAGAATATGCATAGTGTTATCAATAATAAATAGCATTTTCCACAGTGGAAAGTCTGAGCCACTCGCTCAGAGCAGAGCCACCACTTTTGGGGAGCTAAAAATACCTCAGTGACAAATCTCAGGGTAGTAGGGAAAAGAAGAAACTTCCGTGTTCATTACTCAGGTGTAGAACTTCGCCAGGATGATTTGCAGTGTCCTTGTTTGCGCTGGTCAGTGATGCTGTACATTAAAACCCCAGTCCCCAGGACTCTGACACCCTCCTCCCCAGTTCAGTGTAGCTTTAATCTTCATCACAGGAAGGTTATCACATGCAAAGTGCTCCCGTTTATCTTGCAGGAAAAATCATGAACAACCTTGGGTAACGGAAGACACAGCAGTTACCAGTAAAATGAAATGCTTACAGCAAGAACAAATGGAAAAACCTCAGTGAGGTCCTGCAAATGGATGACACACTGATTTGCACTGAGTATCTCCTTCCATAAGATTTTGTCTGAGCACAGGGAGGGCTAGGTGGATTACAGTCTCACCAACATATTTCACAGGAAAACTCAAAAAAGCAGGAAACTCCATGCAACATGGAATCATGAAGGCAATGGAGACCTAACTGATAAACCAACCATGGGAGAAACCTGGACCTGAGGAGATGACACTTAATGATTCTATGATATGACAAATACATTATTAAAATTTATTTCCATATGTATGCTCTGTAGGGATTGATTAATTATAATTAGGTGGCCAAAATATATTCAATTATGTAGGGAATTTTGATGATGACTGAGGGAAAAAATAGTGCATCATTTGGGCAACAAAATACTTGAATTCTTCAGATTTTTAACTTTTTTTAAAAGATTTATTTATTTATTTGAAAAGCAGAGTTACAGAGAGGCAGAGGCAGAGAGAGAGAAAGTCTTCCATCTGCTGGTTCACTTACCAAATGGCCGCAATGGTAAGAGCCGGCTGATCCAAAGCCAGGAGCCAGGAGCTTCTTCTGGGTCTCCCATGCAAGAGCAGGGGCCCAAGGACTTGGGCCATCTTCTACTGCTTTCCCAGGCTGTAGCACAGAGCTGGATCAGAAGTGGAGCAGCCAGGACTCGAACCGGTAGCCACGTGGGATGCTGCACTGCAGGTGGTAGCTTTACCCATTGTATCAAGCACCAGCCCTAATGCTTCAGATCACAACCTTCAAATCCTGCCTGAAAATCTGGTGGAACATCACCAGTGAAGCAAAGAAAAACCAACACAACCAGCTCAGAGCATATCTTCTAAATATGTAAACTAAAAACAGGGAAAAATGAATTTATGGGAATGTAACAAAAAAAAATAGAGGTTATATAACTTCCATTGGGAAAAGGTCTACCTCTGTTGGGAACTAAACATTGGAGCTCATGTCTTGCCTCAGCATATCACTTAATGGACAACTTTGGTAAGTTCCTTCCTTTAATGAACTTCAGTATCTACTTACTTTTAAACAGACATGACAGCAATTGCACTGTCTATTCCAGAGTGATATTAAAAAGTTGACCTCAGGGCCGGCACCACGGCTCACTAGGCTAATCCTCCGCCTGTGGCACCAGCACACCGGGTTCTAGTCCCGGTCGGGGTGCCGCATTCTGTCCCGGTTGCTCCTCTTCCGGGCCAGCTCTCTGCTGTGGCCCGGGAGTGCAGTGGAGGATGGCCCAAGTGCTTGGGCCCTGCACCCCATGGGAGACCAGGAGAAGCACGTGGCTCCTGCCATCGGATCAGCGTGGTGCGCCGGCCGCAGCAGCCATTGGCGGGTGAACCAAAGGCAAAGGAAGACCTTTCTCTCTCTCTCTCTCTCTCTCTCTCTCTCACTGTCCACTCTGCCTGTCAAAAAAAAAAAAAAATTGACCTCAGAAGGTACAGAGGAAATATTCTTGCAAATAAGTTGCTGTGTGTGTGTGCAAAAGTACATAGTATTCCTGTTTCCAAATCAAGATTAACTTAATTAACTGATATCTGGTGAAATTTCCAACAATTAGATAAGAAGGATTATTTCCATTCTGTTTAAAATTACGCATGCACAATTAATACGGTTTGTGCCTTGTTAAAAGATAATGCATCAACTTTTTTTTCTATTTGGTATCACATATTGAATTTAAAATGAAAAAAAATTCTAAATGATGCAGCAGAAGAATATATACTAGTATGTAGTGTTAAAAATACTGAGAATTTTTCTAATTGGCTTTAAAGTCTTTCTTGTCATGAATATAAAACTAGATAGCACCTGTCTTCACTAATGTATGATTTTTCTGTTTCTCAGAAAACTACTTTGCAATTCTATACTGTTCTTTGTGCTTGGGCTTGAATCCACTTGATTCACTGATTTGTCAGAATTCATTTATTTGTTTTTCAAAAGTTAATTGGAGGCTTGCACTGTGGCATAGTGGGTATAGCTACTGCCTACAGTGCTGGTATCCAAAATGGGCACCGGTTTGAGTCCCGGCTGCTCCGCTTCCGATCCAGCTATCTGCTGCGGCCTGGGAAAGCAGGAGAAGATGGCCCAAGTCCTTGGGTCCCTGCACCCATGTGGAGACCTGGAAGAAGCTCCTAGCTCCTGGCTTCAGATTGGCTCAGCTCTGGCCATTGCAGCCAACTGGGGAGTGAACCAGTAGATGGAAGATTCTCTGTCTCTCTCTGTCTCTCTGTCTCTCTCTCTGCCTCTCTGTAGATATGCCTTTCAAATAAGTAAATAAATCTTTTTAAAGAGTTAATTTCTTATACTCCTCTTTATGCAAGCTTCTGCATTCTCTCCCCTTTTCTTTCACCTAAGGCCAAATATGTGACGTCACCCTTACTTTCCTCAAATACTGTCCATTCCATGTACAAAGTAATCCAGAAATTAGCACCATCTCACCACCTCTACCGCCACTTGCCTGATCCATCATCATCTCTCACCCAGATTTGGGAACACTTCTCCGAACGATCATCCCTTTTCTTTCTCAGCCCTTTGTAGTACATTCGCAGTTCATAGTCACAATGATCTCTTTAAAACTTAAGTCACTTCAGCCCCGTGTACCGAACCTTCCAACAGATTCTTCTTGTACTCACTCTCACTCTTGCCCTTGAACACGTTGCTGTAGCCACTCCAGCCTGTTTGTTACTCCTAGAATCCACTACCATGCTCCCACATGCACGTCCCAAATGCCCTTCCTCCAAACACCTCCACCATAGTGTCTCAAAAAGTTGTCGTAGGGGCTTGCGCCATAGCATAGCAGATAAACCACTGCCTGTAGCATCCCATATTGGTGCTGGTTAAAGACCCGTCTGCTCCACTTCTGATCCAGCTCTCTGCTATGGCCTGGGAAAGCAGTAGAAGATGGCCCAAGCCCTTGGGCCCCTGCATCCACATGAGAGACACAGAGGAGCCTCCTGGCTATGGATCGGCACAGCTTTGGCCATTGCGGCCAACTGAGGAGTGAACCAACGGATGGAAGACTCTCTCTCTCTCTGCCTCTCCTTCTCTCTCTGCGTAACTCTTTCAAGTAAATAAATAAATCTTTTTTTAAAATAAGTTGTAAAAATAGAATTAAAAGGGCAAGCACTGTGGCATAGCAGGTTAAAGCCCTAGTCTGGAGCGCCGACATCCCATATGGTCACCGGTTCTAGTCTCAGCTGCTCCACTTCGATCCAGCTCTCTGCTATGGCCTGGGAAAGCAGCAGAAGATGGCCCAAGTGCTTGGGCCCCTGCACCCACATGGGAGACACAGAGGAGGCTCCTGGCTCCTGACTCTGGATGGGCGCAGGTCTGGCCGCTGTGGCCATCTGGAGGGTGAACCAGCAGATAGAAGACCTCTCTCTGTCTTTACCTCTCTGTGTAACTCTGTCTTTCTTTCTATCTTTTTTTTTTTTTTGACAGAGTGGACAGTGAGAGAGAGAGAGACAGAGAGAAAGGTCTTCCTTTTCCGTTGGTTCACCCCGCAATGGCCGCTGTGGCCAGCGCACCATGCTGATCCGAAGGCAGGAGACAGGTGCCTCTCCTGGTCTCCCATGGGGTGCAGGGCCCAAGCACTTGGGCCATCCTCCACTGTCTTCCTGGGCCACAGCAGAGAGCTGGACTGAAAGAGGAGCAACTGTGACAGAATCTGGCGTCCCGCCCAGGTCTAGAACCTGGGGTGCCAGCATCACAGGCGGAGGATTAGCCAAGTGAGCCGTGGCGCCAGCCAACTATGTCTTTCAAATAAATAAAAATAAATATAAAAAATAGAATTAAAATATAGATTTATGTTGGTGCCAAACATTTTTTTTTGATAGGCAGAGTGGATAGTGAGAGAGGGTGCCAAACATTTTTAAAATCAAGGAATTTCATAACATACATTTTCTTTTTTTGCCATTTTTTTTTTAAATTTTATTTCAGATAAACAAATTTTCTGTATACAGATTTAGGAACATAGTGATACTCCTCACCCTACCCTCCCTCCTGCCCAGGCTCACACTTCTTCCTCTTTCCTCTCCTATTCCCTCTCTTCATTTTTACAATGATCTAATTTCAGTTTACTTTATACTCATAAGACTAGCCCTACACTAAGTAAAGAGCTCAAAAATAGTAAGAAGAAAAAAAAAACAAACAAACACTGTTTCTCAACAGCAGAGACTAGCACTCCAATCACTGAGGCTGAAAATGAATTTTCCATGAACTTGTTGAATATCTACTGGTATACAAGAGTGTCAAAAATATTTTCACCAAATAAGCTTATCCTTTCATTCCATTTTCCAAAAACTTTTTTAAGCGTCCACGTATATCTCCCTTCTTCACTTGCTCCATGGCTTTGCTTGATGTTAACTTCTCAATGATATATATCCAGACTTAAAATTGCAACCTCTTGAGTGCCAATTGTCTCCACACACTTGATATCTGGTCTGTACAGTCGTAAGCAACTCAGGTTTCCTATCCACGACGTGAGGATTGTATCACCAGATTACCTACACATAGAGGAGTCCAGATGTAAATCTCTATACTGTGTATAAAATGAAAGCTATTCTTGAGAGTAAGGTGACAACAGATTTCTATTTCGGTGCTGGAATAGTGGTCATGAGCACAGATGGTGGAGCCAGATCTCTGAGACACGTCACTCACTTTTTGTGTGAACTTGAACAAGTTACTTAACTTTTTGTGTCTCGGTGCTCTCCTTGGTAGATAATTATAATACCACCCTCACTGGGTCATTGTACAGTTCAGCTTTCATTCACTCATAGATACAGGGTTTAGAGACTACTTGAAACATAATAAGTTATACAAATTTAATTTTTAATTTAATTTCAGGAATGTCAGTTTCAAGCACCAGAACTTGTCTATAAAGGAGAGGGTAGAAACAAAACAGCTAGAATCCTACAATGCTGGGTCCACTTGCAGGGTGGGAGGGGTGAGAATTCTCAGGTGTAATCTGAAGTGGGAGCTGTCATCAAACCCACTGAGGAGAGTGTGAAATAGAAAATGCTGGATCCAGAAGATTCTGGGCAATGAAAAAAGTTTTTAATAGAGAAAGACCCTGCTCAATATCTGTGCCTGGAAGGAAATTATTAACTCTGACCAAGCAAATCATATTCATGTTTTGTTTTTTCAAAGCGTGACTGATAGAACTGGCAAAATAGGCTCAGTAAAAGTGATCTTTCTGGATATTTATTTTTACTTTCTCTGTAAATTCATACAGCAGCACAGAAATCTCTGAGCTGTCTCATTATATAAGCAACTCAAGATATTTTATGTGAAGAACACAGAGCTAACAAGGGCAGAGGGACCCAGCCTCTTTCTTTCTTATAGAGATAATTTGTAAATTGTCAAATCAGCAAAGTGTGACCTCAAAATAGCCCATTTCCAAAAGTTCAAGTACTAGAGAAATGTGATTAACTATGCCTGTTCACAAATTTTGGGAAGGATTGGCTTGATATTTCCTTTTAATCTTGGGTTCTAGAAAATTTGGCACTTACATGAAAACAATTGGTCCTGAAGTCCAGTGAATATGTAATTCTTTTTCAAAAATTCTCTTCTCCTGTGAATCCCACAATATTCATATGGGTGGCAGAAAGCATAGCAAGTACCATGAGTTTGAAGGCATAAAATCACAGCTAAGAAGCTGAAATCTGGGAAATGTTTAAGAAAAATTAGTTTGGAATATCCGTGAGACTGTTTGAAACACCAGGAAAAATAACTTTCCTTCCAGGGGCTCCTGTATAATTAGGAGTCAATCGTCCATTGTTGAAAGATTAATAAAGAAAGGGTCTACCCTAAGAGAAGCTGTGCATCTGTATTTAAAATTAAATCTGTATTTAAAATTAGAGTCTGATTTGGCCATTCTTCTGCTTAGCCTCCTTTGCCGACTTTCCTTGCCTATGGAAAGGAGTCTCATTCCTTTGCAAGTAGCCCTGTGTCTTCCTTCACAAGGGCTCCCGCTTGCCTGGCCAGGGCCTCCTTCCCGGGCACTCACTCACACTCTCTGCTTCCTGCATGGAGAACTTGCCCTTGGCCTGTTTTGCATGACTTCTCCATGCTAACTTCCACACCCTGGCTTCCTCTGCCTCAAAGGTCTTAGAGCCCATCTCCTTCACCACCTTGCATTGGCTACCATGGCCACCATAGGCGTTGTTGCCTGATGGACCCTACACATCCTCAAGTGCTGAGTCCAGCTATTGTTCTCTAGAGACCTTTCCCAGCCCCCTTGTTCTAACCTGCGTAGATTCCGTGGTCTCTGAGAGAGACCTCGTAATGAGAGGCATGGAGTGAATTCTGTGAGCACTCATTGATCCGCCATCGCCGAAAGCTCTTCTCTTGTAGGAAAAACGCTGCTTCAGTTTTATTTGTATTCCTGGTTTACAAGTGCTTGGTGTAAAGTAAGTACTTTCTTACTTGAGAATACTTTATGAAACGTAAAGATAAAAGTTTGTATAGGAACATAGTATTTGCTTGTACGTATTTACTCTTGCAAGAATCAGAGGGATATTTTAATTATGGTCCCTCCTTCAATGATTTTCATAATCAAGCATTTGGGTATAATTTTGTGGAAGTACCAATGAGTCCACTGGACTTACTTAATTGTCATATAATAGTTTATTCTACTGAAGGCACCTTACTTTTTGCTGATGTGATAATGACAGTCTATTATGAATCCATTAGGGTATTCCTTATGGAACCAGCACAGGAAATAAATGCTATAATTTGCAGATTAATGTTTGGTTATGAAACAAAAGACTTACTCTTTCTTCCAGATGATGCCGTGCTATTTGGTGTATGTCGTGGAGAATGGGACAACAGGGAAGTCTGAAGTGCAATCCTAGCAGGTCTGAATACTCACTCATCTGGGAGCCATTTCAGATTCAGTGTATGTTGACTCTCTCCACTGGTTTGTGCCATGTCCTTTTCTAGGTTAAATTTCCGAAGTGCTCCATGACCTTGGTAACAGGAAATCCATATATTTGTTTTAATCTGAGGGAATCCAGTCTTCTTAAAATTAACCATCAAACAAGAAATAAAAAGATGTATCTACCACTAAAACTAAGGTTAGTCTGCATTGAATTCTACAGTGCATAAAGATGTCCCTAAGAAGTCTTTGGCATCCGGTTATCTTAAAAACAAAACAAACTTGTTCACCGAAACAGAATAGCATGCCGTTGTCGGTCACAAGCAGCATCAGAGGAAAGTGTTCCTCGGCTAAATAGGAATTCACAGATGGAAGTATTTACTGCGACGTCCTCCCTGTCCAATGAGCAGCACATCGATATGGCTTTCCTCGTTTCCATTACTGAGAATATCTCCTACCTGTCTCAGTTCTGTTTTATCTTCTTCATATTCTGCCTATAGTCTTCCCTGCTCTGTGGAGATTTCCTGACATCCTGTCTCTCCCGTCCTCCAAATGTTCAGTGCTTAGGTATTACGCCATGTATCCTGACATCTCATCACACTTCCTTTAATATTTGATAATTTGAGGCTCCATGAAAGCAATATCTTATCCATTTTCAGGATGCTGACAAACTCTCCCATGATATATCAAGCATGATGGAGTACACAACAGCCCCTTGATAACATATACACAGAATTGTTATAACAGAAGTAAGCTAACTACAAGTGTGACTAAACCATGGCCCTGGGGGGAAGCTGAAAAAATGAGTAAAAACAAGCTTATAAAATGAATTTCATGTAAAGCAAAATTCTTTTCTAAAAAAGTTGTAAAATAGATGTAAGCAACCATTTGGGAAAATTTAGTTAACATATACCTGAATAGAGGTCCTAAGTGTGTGACAAAG
This sequence comes from Oryctolagus cuniculus, assembly GCF_964237555.1. NCBI lineage: Eukaryota > Metazoa > Chordata > Mammalia > Lagomorpha > Leporidae > Oryctolagus > Oryctolagus cuniculus. The sequence goes on along the minus strand of NC_091435.1, from coordinate 171,483,656 downwards.
AATGTCAATTCTTCTTTAAGAAATTCCAGACCTATCTTGAGAACTAAAAGTTTCATAACATTACATTTTGTGAAAATATAATTCATGGTACTTGCATATTTTTCAATAAAATATAAATGTCTTCAGTTATCAGTTTTAAGGATGATATACTTTACTTTCTCCAAAAAATTTCTTGTTTTATACAATTTTTTTTAAACATTTATTTACTTACTTGAATGGCAGACTCAGAGAAAGAGAGAGAGGTAGAGAGGTCTTCCATCTTCTGGTCCACTCACTAAATGGCCTTAACTGCCAGCGCTGGGCCAATCCAAAACCAAGAGCCGGAAGCTTCTTCCAGGTCTCCCACACGGGTGCAGGAGCCCAAGGACTTGGGCCATCTTCCACTGCTTTCCCAGGTGCATTAGCAGGGAGTTGGATTGGAAGCAAAGCAGCCAGGACTCATACCAGTGCCCATATAGTAAACTAGCCAGAAGGATAGTGTCCATCTGAATAACAACCATAGAAATGTTCTCTAAAGAACTAATGCTATATATTGGCAATAGCACAGCATCGCCATGGGAATGCGTGTGACATAGCAGCCGAAGTGTATCAGAGATGTTGAGGCAAAGGGATGTGTTGAAGGCAAAATGAAAAGGATTACATAAGATATTCTAAAACAGTAATCTTGGGCCACGAAGGTTAGTAACAAGGATGACACCAGTCAACATTTGAACAGAGAGTTGCTTGAAATATGTCCTTATTGTAGGCCTTTTTGTGCAAGGTTGTGGTGGCCTTTGTGCGGGGCCATAGATCTGACAAAGTCTTTTGTGATACTCACAGGAAAACGGTGGTGGAGAAATAATTATTACCTCGGTTCTTTATCTCACATGGAAGCATTTCACAAGTGGACAATGCAAAGAGAAAAGTGAGATTTAAATGTTTAAGAGCAAGATTTATTAGCATCAAAGGCCTCCAGCCAGAGTGGCATGGAGGGGGGCTGCAGGACAAGTGAACCCAAAGACAGCATGGCGCTAGGGGTTTAAGTACAATTTTGAAGGGGAAAAAAAAAAAAGAACTTGACAATAATATTGACATTCAGTTACCAGGAGGGGATAAAATCCATCAAAAGTCCTGATTGACAATCCTTTGTCCTGCCTGGCTTGCTCACAAGCTAAAACCATTCAGAAAGTTCTGATAGGTAATTTGTTTTTACAATAAACTGTGAACTCAGATGGGTGGAGTCACCACTCCCTTGCTATTCTCAGGATAAGACTGGAAGTTCCTTAGGAGTGGGCAGGAAAGCACTTCTGACCTTGTTAAGGATAACTTTTTTGGGGGAGTGGGGGCATTTTCCACCTTCAATTTCCAGACTACCTATTCAACCCATTTGACTCGTCACAACACCGTTAGGCAGTCACGCATGAAACCCTTTGAGAAAAAAAGAGTGCTGGATTAGGAAGAGGCATGATTTGATGGGCTATGGATAAACAATGAGGAGAAAAGTGTTAAAGGTTCACTTTCAGTAGAAAACTGCTGGGGAGGCCCCAGGGCAGGAGGTGAAACAGGGAGCCTGAGTGGAGAGAGTGAACACAGGGCAGGATCCTGAGCACCGAGTGCAGCGGCATTGGCAAAGAGCCAGAGCCAGGAGCCCTTGGAGGTGGAGGTGAGGCCAGACTGCAGGAACCTGTGGTGACAGAGCCAGTGGGAGAGCATGGCTGGGGTCCAGACTGGAGTCCTGGGTGCTGGCAGTAGTTGGTGCTTGCCCACAGACCCAGAGGAAGAAGAGGGGGATGTTTGATTCCCTCCCAAGTCTCCAAAACAGAACCTACTGTCTGGGTGAAAGAGGGCGGGTGCCATGTTAGAATAGGGTAGCAGCCAAAGAACCCCTTGGGTGCACACCAAACAACTGAAGGAAACCTCTGAACCCAGCAACTTCGGGAGCCTAAATCTGAGGAACTGGGGATTCCAAGGTTACATGAGAAGGGGCAGCATGTTACGAAGTACTGAGTTCTACCACGCCCAACTCGGGTGCTACCCTGGAAACTCATCCCAACCTAGAGCATTGACCAGAGCTCCCTGGCCACACCCACCACACACCTCTTGGCATTTCCTGAAAGTGCAGACATTCCACTAAGCCATAGCATAGCCCAAAGGAAAAAGCCATAAGAAGGGAAAAATAAAAATAAATTACAGGGGGCCGGCGCCGTGGCTCACTAGGCTAATCCTCCGCCTTGCAGCACCGGCACACCGGGTTCTTGTCCCGGTCGGGGCGCCGGATTCTGTCCCTGTTGCCCCTCTTCCAGGCCAACTCTCTGCTGTGGCCAGGGAGTGCAGTGGAGGATGGCCCAAGTGCTTGGGCCCTGCACCCTTTGGGAGACCAGGAGAAGCACCTGGCTCCTGGCTTCGGATTAGCGCGGTGAACAAATGGCAAAGGAAGACCTTTCTCTCTCTCTCTCTCTCTCTCACTGTCCACTCTGCCTGTCAAAAATTAAAAATAAATAAATAAGTAAATAAATAAATTACAAAGATGCCTAAAAATAATTGCAGAAATACAAGAAATAGGATTAAGGAGGACACCATGAGCCCCTCAAAGAAGTGCAACAACATTTCAATATTAGAATGAGGAAATGCCAGAAATGGAATTCAAAAAATTAATCATAGGACTACTTGAAAGCAATCAGAAACAAATACACAAACTAAAGAAAACCATGCATGACATGAATGAAGAAATTTCCCATGAATTAAGATCTTAAAGAGAAATCAAAATGAAATATTAGAAATGAAGAAATCAATAGATCAAATAAAAAATGTGGTGGAAAGTGATGGAATATAGACATAAGCCTCAGCCGTTCTTGCTCACTTCCCAAAAGATCGATAAACTTTGGAATTCATTCCTTGCCCTTGAATCTCAACTGGGTCTCACACCCTATTGCCTTCCTACCCCATTCTGCATTATTTTCCAGGTTCCCAAGGCTCTGTCCAGTTCCAGGAATTCACCTCTCCCTGCTACCTCTACCCGACCCCTATCCCTCGCCCACCTGAAATATAAAAAACCCAGCCCCTTGGGGTCAGGGCCTTCTTCCACATGTTCTATCAATGTGCACACTGGCAGTTGGTCACCCACCTCTGCAAATTTATCTTCCTTGAGTAAATTTGGTCTTGCTGTAAATTTGTACACTGCCTCCTCTCTATTCTGTGCCTCTTTTCCTAACAGAATGACTTAACAGCAAACTTGGCGAGGCAGAAAAAAGCATAACCAAACTAGAAGACACATCTTTGGAAATCTTACAGTCAGAAAAAAAAATAGCTAAGAAGAAAATAGAAAACTTGAAAACAGTGTTGGAGATCTATGGGATACTATCAAATGACCCAACATATGGGTCTTAGGAGCTCCTGAAGGGATGGAAAGAATGGTCTAGAAAACCCTCTTAGTGAAATAATAACAGAAAACATCCCCAATTTCAAGAAAGAAAGGGATGTCCAAGTATAAAAAGTACATAGAACTCTGGACAGACATGACCAAAAATGCAAATATTTTCTCCCATTTTGTCGGTTGCCTCTTCACTTTGCTGAGTGTTTCTTTTGCAGTGCAGAAGCTCCTCTGCTTGATGTAATTTTATTTGTCAATTTTGGCTTTGATTGCCTGTGCTTTTGGGGTCTTTTCCAAGAGGTCTTTCCTATGCCAATGTCTTGTAGAGTTTCCCCCATATTCTCTAATGATTTGATAGTATTGGGTCTTAGATTTAGGTCTTTGTTCAATTTTGAGTGGATTTTTGTATAAGGTGTAAGGTAAGGGTCTAGTTTCACACTTCTGCACTTGGAGATCCAGTTTTCCCAGCACCATTTGATAAAGAGACTGTCCCTGCTCCATGGATCGATTTAGCTCTTTTGTCAAAGTTAAGTTTGATACAGATGCATGATTTGATTTCTGGAGTTTATATTCTATTCCATTGCTCTACAAGTCTGTTTTTGTGTCAGTACCAGGGTGTGTCGATTCTCACTGCTTTGTAATGTGTCTTGAAATCAGGTATTGTGATGTCTCTGGCTTTGTTTTTGTTGTATAAGATCCAATGTAACTACAGAATACCTGATATGTAATGTATTGGAGTGAAATACACATTTTGAGAATAGCGCCTTCTTCCATTGATGAACAAGGTTCTGTTTGTTTTGTTCTCTTTCTCTTCCTACTATTTGCTGAACTCCTTTACTTAGAGTAGGGTTAACTACAATATAATTAAATATACTGAAAATAGATCATTGTAAATTTAAGAATGGGAATCCTAGAGGGAGGAGGAGGAAGAGTCAGAACGTGGGTCGGAGGGAGAGGAGGGAGGGAAGTCCTACTCCATTCCTAAATCTGCATATGTGAAATACGTAAAACATGCATAACTTAAATAAAAGTTAAAAAAGAAGCGGTTTCGTCTTACATCTTATGTAATTACATTGGTAAGACTGACAGAAGTGACTCAGTTTGATGCTGACAGCGTCCCTTGTGTGGTGTTGTTGCTGAAATGTGTTCAAGGAAATAGAAGACCAGTACAAATGGATCTGAGAGAAAAAGGAGAAACCAGCACACATGCGCCTAAACACATAAGGCTTTGTGGAATCATGGTGAAATGTCAGATGTTGTTATCAGTACAGAAAGAAAGCCTTGAACCATTTTAAACAGATGAGTGATTTGGTCTGATTTTCCATAATTAAAAGTTTGCTCTGGGTGCTCCATAAAGACTAGGTGGGAGAAGAGTTGGGACAGAAAGAGTGAACAGATGAGGTGTTGGTTGTGACAGCCAGAGAAGGAAGCAAGGCCACCATCACAGGACATGGCCCTGTAGCTGTGAGGAGTGGCAGGATCCTAGCCGTGCGCCCAGTGTTAGAGCACATGGGACGTGCCAAACCATGCACTGTGTGAGGGAAAGACCAAAGTCAGTGGGGTCCTGGGTTTTGTCTAAGCACTTGAATGGTGTTGATGATAGTCCCATGTCTTTGCTATAACTGACAGCTGTCATTCTTACTATTTTGTTACTGTAATTGTGATATGGTTTGGTGATGGTTCATGTTTTCTATTTCCCAGTGAATGTTAGCTTTTGTTCTTTACTGCTGGGATAAACTAGAGTGCCCTTTGCCCTGAGGGACTTTCCTAAATCCCAGTGCACGTCAGATGGATTCCCGCACCTGTGGTAACACCCTCCAATGCTCTGGACGTTTTTCTGTGCAAATCTGGGAAACAGCTGCTCACTCAGCAGGGGGAGGGATCATCCATAGACTTGGTTCAATACTGAGTAAAGGTCAATAAACCTGCGCAGGATGCTTTAAACAAACAAAACTAAACAAAAACAGTCTGCTGAGACTGCTGGGTAATTAGGAAAACATCCCACTAAGGGAAGAGAAAAGGAAGATAAAAATGACCTTTACCTGAAGTGATGCAAGTCTTCAAGTAGGTAAACAATTTTTAATTAAAATGAAGCCTGTATCAAGTGTGTAAGCAGTACAGATGAGTAGAAAATTAACAATTCTCTATCTTTGGAGGTTACCCTTGGAGGTAATTAATTTTAGAATTTCTCTTTTTAGTTCTTCTGGTGGTTTTCTATGTGTGTGTATTACTCTACGTATTTTTTGAGATTTATATGTTTATTTGAAAGGTAGTGTTACAGAGAGAGAGAGTCAGAGAGAGAGAAATCTTCCATCTGGTGGTTCACTCCCCAGGTGACCCCAGTGGTCAGTGGGCTGGATTAGGTGGACTTCAGGAGCCAGGGGCTTCATCCAAGTCTTCCAAGTGGGTAGCAGGGGCCCAAGCACTTGGGCCATCTTCCACTGTTTCCAAGGTGCATTAGCAGGGAGCTGGATCAGAAGCAGGGCAGCTGGGGCTTGAAACAGAGCCCGTCTGGGATGCTGGTGTCACAGGCACAGCTTACCTTGCTGTGCCCCAACACCAGCCTGCTTTTCACCACGATGTTATCAAATTTAAGGTCTGCTTATTTGCGTAGGTGAAAATGTTGATGTTTCTGGTTTATTTCCCCTCAACCACCTCACAGATTCACATGATTTTACTTTCATAATCTGTTGGTCATGTTTATTTATTTTTTAATCAAGTAACTTTTTAGACAGTGTCATTAATTCTCCCCTTTACAAAGGATGTGTAAATTAGCATTCCTTCACTCTGACTTCTCTCGTTCCGTCAAACTATAAATTACTTCCATTAAACATTGTATTTGTTTTTCATAGGAGAAATTCGGCTTTAAGTTTCAGTGTTTGCCTCTAGTTTGATTTTTAAAATTGAAAATCAATAAGGAGTGTTTCTTTCACTATTGCTATATAACAATTATTCCATGTAACCCACTGGCTGCCTAGAAAAGGAGAAGCAATTTTTTCACAGTGACACCATTCTCTACAAAAATTTCTCCAAATGCTAGGGTTAAGAGTATGTTTCCTCCTCTCCATTACTCGCTTAAAATGTCATTTTCTGGTTTTTGAGCCACAATTCTCACATAGCATTTTTTTTACTGTTTCTAATTGCAGATGTTGCTGTTGAGAGATGAATAATGTGTATTCTTTTTTTTTAAAGATTTATTTATTTATTTTGAAAGTCAGAGTTACACACAGAGAAAAGGAGAGGCAGAGAGAGAGGCAGAGGTCTTCCATCTTCTGGTTCACTCCCCCATTGGCTGCAATGGCTGGAGCTGCACTGATCCGAAGCCAGGAGCCAAGAGCTTCTTCCGGGTCTCCCATATGGGTCAGGGGCCCAAGGACTTGCGCCATCTTCTGCTGCTTTCCCAGGCCATAACAGAGAGCTGGATTGGAAGTAGAGCAGCTGGGACTCGAACCGGCGCTCATATGGGATGCCAGCACTGCAGGCGGTGACTTTACCGCCTACGCCACAGTGCCGGCCCCATAATGTGTATTCTTTATCTTTCTCCCAGCATCACGTTTTCCTCTTAAACACGTTATTTGTTGAAGGGGCAAAGAACACAGAACCTGAGATATACTTTCACAGTCTCATCATCTGATGTCTTGACACAACATTTTGTTAATTTCTCTCTCTTTTTAAAATGTAGCTACCTAGCCATGGAGAGAGTTCTGTGGCTCAGGATAAGGTTGGGCGCTAGCAGCTATCTTCCCTTAGTGCTAAGACAGTGGTTGGGTTAAAATGTTGCTGTGCGGACGATGAGATTATTATGCAGTTCTGTAGTTCTCTATACTTCTGCTTTCTCCCTGAAATCCTCAAAGCGGTCACTGCCATGTGTCTGAATCTTACGCCTACGTGTAATTAAATGGTGTTAGGTGTAGATGAGAAATCTGGACTTTCAGTAATCTGACTTTCAGGCCCCACGGAGCTTCCTTAAGAATGTAATTATAATAGAACTCAGCTTCATAGTACCTGCACTTAATGTAGTAACTTCTTAACATCTTACCCTCTAGCCTTAGAAAATCTGATAAAGCAATTGCCCTTATCATCAGTTTTCCCATGAAGAAACAAACGCACACCGAGATTTTCTTAAGGTCTCGAGGCATTACCAGAAATTGAATCTAATATCTGAGTCCATGTCTGATATACGTTCTCCCTTATCACAGTCTCTGTACCTGATCATGTGCTCTGGAAACTGAAGACGTGAGACGGATACATTGTAGTCATGGCCCCTAAAATGGGTGGGTTGTCTAGTAGATGGTGCAAAATTAAATGTTAACAGGGCCGAGTTGTGGTGAGGTCAGTTAAATTGCCACTTTGAACAAGGGATTCCCATAGCAGAGTGGCAGTTAGGGCCCCAGCTGCTCTGTTGCCTACACAGCTGCTGCCAACGTGCTTGGGAAGACAATAAAAAATGACCCACATGCTTCCTATGTCAGAGACCAGAGTGGAGTTCCTGGCTCCTGGCTTTGAAGCCATTTGGAGAATGAACCAGCAGAAGGAAGACCTCTCTCTCCCTCTCCCTCCCTCTCCCTCTCTCTCTCTCTCCCCGCTCCTGCCTTTCAAATAATAAATAAATATAAAAATATTATCAAGCAATGCGTATTATGAGAATTTGGTAGAATTTATTATATACACAATGTTATTAAGGTCCTTGCTGCAGACCAAGATTTTGCATGATGTTTGTAAAATCCTGATTGTGGCATCTTTAATGTAATGTTTTGCAAATTGTGTTCCAAAAATATTTCTTCCATAGGACATAAAAGTGTATTAATACAATACATACTGTATTTCAATAAAAATGTTTAAAAAAGGTGATATCAAAACCAAAACCAGGAACTAATGCTAATCCAAGCAGGGTCTATACTTGAATTGATTTAGGACACATAAAGTCAAAATAAGCTGCACAGTTTTGTTATTACCAAGTCTTGAAGTCATACATACATGCCATCAGTGTGTGGAGAAGACATAACTGGAATAAAATACTCCCCAAAGTGTGTCATTTTGGGATGGATGAACATCATGCTAGATGAGCGTCCCACGAAACCCACTGGGAGCCATGCATCGTATCCCACACTGAGACAAGATGACCTCCCCAGTGCAAACGTAAAAGGCCTCACAAGATACTCAGAGTTACAAAAATGGAATCTTCTCTAGTCCTACATGGTAAAAAATAAGAAAGTTTCTTTCTAGATGTCAACCACATCAGAGTTACCTAAAGTTACCCATATATTTTTGTATGGAGTAATTTTACTTCATATTGCTGTGTTTGTTACCCAGTACTGACTCTCTAGTAAGCAAAATCTAGGAAATCATCAGGATGTAGAATTGTCTAACTTTAGCAAACAGCTTTGAGCTTAAAAATGGAAGCTGGCAGTTACAGTAGATTTGAGAGTGGGGTGGATGGTAAAGTGTGTATCTCCCAGGTAGGGTAATATTTAACCAAACAATGTACACTAGTGCCAGGGCACAGTGGAGATTAGTGTTCACTGACAGAGCATCACCATTTGCAATGTGAACTGCTTCCACGTATAATTTCTTGCAGGATTTTGTGATGTTAATCGGGGGTCATTTGCTTTTCCATACGCTTGGCTGACGGTGGTTTAGCAAATTCCTGCCATGAGGTGCTGCATTTTGTTCAGCCAGCAGAGCATGCTCCTTGTGTTTCAGACTCGATGAGCAATCCCCATCCTCAAGGACTTCTGTGTTGAAGGAGGAAGCAAGAGACTCACTGCACGTGGAGGGAAAGAAAGAGAAAAGAGCTGATGGTAGGTCTGCTATGGGGAGGTTAAGAGAGGGCAAATGAGGGAACTTCCAGCATAGAAAATTTACAGAGTTAAAAGTCTCTGCAGATGATTAAACAGTCAAATTTCACACCTTCTCCAGTCAAGCAGGCTGCTGTTTCTCTAATTCTGAATATGAGAACGGCACGTTCGTCAAGTGCTTATAACACGCTGTGATCAGTGGCATATAGCGAGACATTTTACAAATTTCAGTGAAACAGCAAAAGTAATATTCCTAAAAAACAATATACATTAGAAAATACTACTTCATTTTTGCTAAAACAGGATTTTCCATTGATACGTTTTTTTAACTTAAAAAATAATTCATGATTATGGTTACAATTCTGATTATACAAGTAATAAACATTCATTAGACAAGCATAAAACAGAAAGTAGTCAGAAAAATGGCATAAGAAAAAAAATCAGGATGTATTTTATAATTTTATAACTCTTATTTAGTGACATATTTAAAGGGTTTTATTACAGAGAACAGTGAAATCTAAAAACTTACATGTAAAATTTTGGACAGATATGTGATTATTTTTGTTTTTTTTTTTTCTTTAAATTTTTACTTATTGGTTTGAGATGAAGAGAGAGCCAGAGAGAGAGAGAGAGTTTCTATCTGCTGGCTCACTCCCTAATTTCCTATAACAGCCAGGGCTTAGCTGGAGCTGGAGCTGGAGCTAGCAGCCAACAACACAATCCTGGTCTCCCACGCAGGTGACAGGAACCCGGTTACTGGAGCTACCACCTGCTGCCCCCGAGGGCTCACACTGGCAGGCAAGTGGAATCAGTAACCAAAGCATAGGTCAAACCTGGGTCGTCTGATGTAGAAATCAGGTGTTTCAATCCACATGTTAATCACTAGGCACAATATCTGCTCCCATTTCGTTTTTTTTTTTTTTTTTTTTTTTTTTTAATTTTTAAAGTTTCATTTATTTACTTGAAAGGCAGAGGGACAGAGAGAGAGAGACGGAGAGACAGAGACACAGAGACAGATTTTCCATCCACTCTTTCACTCCCCAAATGCCCACATCAGCCAGGGCTAGGCCAGGCCTAAGCCAGGAGGTATCTGGAAATCCCACATGGGTGCAGGGGCCCAAGTAGTTGGGCCATCATTTGCTGCCTCCAAGACACATTAGCGGGAACCTGGATCAAGAAACTCAGAACACTCAAACCATGCACTCTAATACGGCATGTGGCCATCTCAAGAAGTGGCTTAACCCCCAGCCCCTACACCTGCCCCTGTTTTGACATTTTTTTTTTTTTTTTTGAAAAGAGGTATTCATTTATTTGAAAGTCAGAGTGACAGAGAGAGAGAGAGGTAGACACAGATAGAAAGCTGTCTTCCACTTGTTGGTTCATTCCCCAAATGCCCACAATAGCTGTCGCTAGGCCAGGCAGAGACCAAGAGGAGTCAGGGACTCCATCTGGGTCTATCACATGGGTGACAGGGAGAGAAGTACTTTGGCTACCACCTGATGCCTTCCAGGTGTGTTTGTAGGAATTTGGATCAGAAGTTTAAAAATAACCAAGACTCAAACTAAGCACTGCAATACGGGACGTGGAGATCCCAAGCTGCAGTTTAACCCTCTTTTTTTTTTTTACAGGCAGAGTGGACAGTGAGAGAGAGAGACAGAGAGAAAGGTCTTCCTTTGCCGTTGGTTCACCCTCCAATGGCCGCCGCTGCAGCCGGCGCACCGCGCTGATCCGATGGCAGGAGCCAGGAGCCAGGTGCTTTTCCTGGTCTCCCATGGGGTGCAGGGCCCAAGCACCTGGGCCATCCTCCACTGCACTCCCTGGCCATAGCAGAGAGCTGGCCTGGAAGAGGGGCAACCGGGACAGAATCCGGCGCCCCGACCGGGACTAGAACCCGGTGTGCCGGCGCCGCAAGGTGGAGGATTAGCCTATTGAGCCACGGCGCCGGCCCAGTTTAACCCTCTTATGCTACAACTCCCATCCCTAATTTGGCTTTTTAATACTCATATAAATCATGTTATTTCTTAATTAAAAACTAATACATATACAGGATAAAATTTTATATAAAAATGAACATGGAAAAATAAATGAAAATTGTTATATCCCTAACCCAGGATTGTTACTAAATTTTTGTGAATTTCCTTCTCTTTTGCATTCTGCAAACCTAGACACTATCTAGTGGCTTGCATTTTCTGCTTATTGGAACAGATTTCTAAATCACTGAATCTTCTATATCATTGTCTCGATTTATTAGAAGACATTAATATATGTCTGTAGCCACACCACCCTGAAGGTGCATGATATCGTCTGACCTCGAAGCTAAGCACGGTCGGGCCTGGTTGGTACTTGGATGGGAGAAGACTTCGAAATCATGACCGCTGTTCTCAGCCTCTTTGAAGGATGGGAGACGCTGAGCTAGCGATCTAGTCTTTCTTGGAATATTTTACAAATCTGTAGAAAGGCTATGATGGATTTTTTTTTTATTGATTATAATTTCATTGGAATTTCTTAATGTATTTTAAATAAAATTTATGACTTCCTTTTTATTTCTTTTTTTTAACTTTTATTTAATGAATATAAATTTCCAAAGTACAGCTTATGGATTACAATGGCTTCTCCCCCATAACGGCCCTCCCACCCGCAACCCTCCCCTTTCCCACTCCCTCTCCCCTTCCATTCACATCAAGATTCATTTTTGATTCTCTTTATATACAGAAGATCAGTTTAGCATACATTAAGTAAAGATTTCAACAGTTTGCTCCCACACATAAACATAAAGTGAAAAATACTGTTTGAGTACTAGTTATAGCATTAAATCACAATGTACAGCACACTAAGGACAAAGATCCTACATGAGGAGTAAGTGCACAGTGACGCCTGTTGTTGACTTAACAATTTGACACTCTTGTTTATGGTATCAGTAATCACCCTAGGCTCTTGTCATGAGCTGCCAAGGCTATGGAAGCCCCCTGAGTTCACTGAATCTGATCATATTTAGACAAGGCCATGGTCAAAGTGGAAGTTCTCTCCTCCCTTCAGAGAAAGGTACCTTCTTCTTTGATGACCCATTCTTTCCACTGGAATCTCACTCGCGGAGATCTTTCATTTAAGTTTTTTCTTTTTCCTCAGAGTGTCTTGGCTTTCCATGCCTGAAATACTCTCATGGGCTTTTCAGCCGGATTTGCATGCCTTAAGGGCTGATTCTGAGGCCAGAGTGCTGTTTAGGACATTTGCCATTCTATGAGTCTACTGTGTATCTCACTTCCCATGTTGGATCATTCTCCCCCTTTTTTATTCTATCAGCTAGTATTTGCAGACACTATTCTTTTTTATGTGATCCCTTTCGCTCTTAGTCCTATCATTATGATCAATTGTGAACAGAAATTGATCACTGGGACTAGTGAGATGGCATTGGTACATGCCACCTTGATAGGATTGAATTGGAATCCCCTGGTATGTTTCTAACTCTACTGTTTGAGGTAAGTCAGCTTGAGCATGTCCTGAATTGCACAGCTACGATGGATTTTAATTTTACCATTATATACTTATTAAACACACAGGGTCTTTCAAAAGTTGATGAAAATATACATTATGAAAAAAACTGCATGGATTTCAAAAGTTGTTTTGCGCCAAGTTTAACTTGTTTTTTAATTCCATCTTCCACACTTAAGGAAATTCAATAAATGTTATGTAATTTTGCTATAGGTACTTTCCCTTGAGATGATGTAATCTCTGCTGATTTTTTTCAGCAAGTTTTTGGTTGTACAAATTGATTGCGAAAATATAAATAGGTGCATTATATATGTATATATATAAATGGTATATTAGTCAGCTTTGTGTTACTATTACAACATATTTGAGGCCATTAAATTTGTAAAGAGCAAAGATTCATTTAGCTCACAGTTCTGGAAGCTCAGGTCCAAGCTGAGATTGGGTCTGTGGTTTGGCTTCTGCTGAGGGTGGTGGACAGCTCTACAGAGCTTGTCTGGAAGAAGGACCACAGGACAAGCCAGGAAGCAGAGAGCAAGGCCAGACCCAGACTCGGGCTTTCATAACAACCCTCTTGTGAGAACTACCTTCCAAATGACCTCCACCAATAATTGAAGGACTTCCCACCAGGCCTGACTTCCTGAGGTGTCCACAGTCTGCCAATAGCAACACCATGGAGGCCACAACTTTAATGCAAGGGGCCTTGAAGGGCACCTTGACTAATGTCCAAATATTCAGTCAACCCTGCCCTGTATTGCAAGATTGCATGTTACCCATGATGCTCAGCTTTAGACCCTCATCATTATTTGAGATATTGACCGATCACTGAAGTAAATTGCTACATTCCCTGTTGGTATGGACAGTCTCTTGCATGTGGGGAACAGCTAAGCATCAGCTGAGAAAGGAAGTGTTGGAGTGTAGAGAAGCATGAAAGCAGCCAATCTAAGGGCTGTCACTGGAAGATGAAATACTCCAGCTCTGTCTACTCAGGGGTGCAACCATATATACTAAGACTCACTCAGCCGGCCCCACAGCTCACTAGGCTAATCCTCTGCCTGCAGCACCCGCACACCAGGTTCTAGTCCCGGTCGGGGCGCCGGATTCTGTCCCGGTTGCCCGTCTTCCAGGCCAGCTCTCTGCTGTGGCCAGGGAGTGCAGTGGGGGATGGCCCAAGTGCTTGGGCCCTGCACCCCATGGGAGACCAGGAAAAGCACCTGGCTCCTGGCTCCTGCCATCGGATCAGAGCAGTGCGCCAGCCGCGGCGGCCATTGGAGGGTGAACCAACAGCAAAGGAAGACCTTTCTATCTGTCTCTCTCTCTCACTGTCCCTCTGCCTGTCAAAAAAAAAAAAAAAAAAAAAAAAAAAAAAGACTCACTCAGCGATTATGCACAGAGTAATTTTGTCATTAATTCCTTTATTACTCCATTAGTCAACCAATGTGTACAGGCCTCTCAAAGGTATGACGTTAGAATGCAAGGATACTTTGGAGAACAAAGCTGAAAGTGCCCTGCTTTCGAAGCACAACTTCCATGCAGACACACCGCACATCTTTGCAATCACAGGGAGGCGGATGCATCCTGCTCCTGGGTCAAGGAGGAGATGAAGTTTCCATGAAGTCTTTTTAAAAAATTTTAAAGATAATTTAGATTCACACACAGTTGTAAGAAACAATGCAGAGAGATCCCAAACACTCTTTACCCTGTTCCCCAATGGCTATGTCTTATGAATCTGTAGTTCAATATCGCAACCATTGTAACCAAGCCACTCATGGTTCAGAGAAATTCTCTCTCCATAAGGGCCATATATTGCCACTTTATAGCACCCCACTTCACTCCTTCCGCACTCCCTCATTAACCCCGACAACCACTGCACATCTCCCTTTCTGTAACTCTGACATTTCAGAATGCTTTATAAGTGGAATACTGTGGCCATTAACCATTGCTCTGTCTGAGAATATCTTGACTTGCTGAAGAACATTTTCATCCAACATGGAATTCTGTTTGCCAGCTATTTTATTTTAAAACATCAATTGAAAAAAAATTGTGTAAGTTCAAGATCTACAACTTCATGATGTGATAGATGTATACATTATTACCACAGTGCAACTAATTGACACATCTGTTACTATCCATAGCGACCAATTGTGTGTGTGTGTGTGTCCCAGACTTTAAGTTCTGGGGCTTGAATGTGCACAAGATAACACTTGTTTTCCATCAGCAGTTGAGAGATGGTGCACCATTTCCTTACAATATCCTTGGTCTCTGATGAAAAGGTTGTTCTCATTCTAATTGTTGTTAGCATACTGGTGGGGTGGCATCCTGAGCCCAGCAGGCAGACAGAGGCTTGCTCCTTACTGCCAGCCGGTAGTGGACGTCAGGTTTGCACTCTCCGCCTCCATCAAGACCAAAGGGTGGGTGGTGGTTTTGGCTTTTATCGCATCAGGAAGTGGAGACGAGGCTAATCCCCTACTTGTCTGCAGAAGGGTCCCCCTGCCACCCTGGGAGCCTAATGGCTGCTGTGTGCTGCTGCAGATTGCGAACGTGCCCTTGACGTCTCCGACTCTCGTGAGCTTCCTTCATTAGATGAAATCTAAGCTCCTGAGATGGTCTCTGCAGACACTTGTGGCAGAGGTGAAAGGGTGCCCCTTGTCACCCAGGGGGCTGGCATTTGCCCTCCCTACCTGTCCTCCGAGTCTCCCCAGGATGTCCTGGTGAGGGTGACTGTGGAAGTCTAGTTCGACACTCAGGACTTGAGGGCAGGAGTGGAGTTACAGTTTTCTCACAGTGCTTGGCTAGAGTAGCACAGCCATTGTTTAGCAGTTTGTGAGTTTCCATTGTTTTGTCTTTTCTCGTGAAGCTGCCCCTTTAATGACTGGAGTATCAGCACGCTTGGGGGCTCGGGTGGTCCTCAGTGGCGTTTCCAGGGTGCGGGCTTCTTCAGCTTCCATCACAGACCTCATAAGAACGGTGCAAACCCAGGGAACGCGCTATCACGCCATTCCCAGCACTAAGACTCTAAAGTCTTTTCTCTTTTTTTTAAAGAATCATTTATTTATTTGAAAAGCAGATTTACAGAGAGGTATGGACAGAGAGAGAGAGAGAGAGAGAGAGAGAGAAAGAGAGAGAGGTCTTCCATCGCTGGTTCACTCCCTGAGCTGGGCAGATTTGAAGTCAGGAGCCAGGAGCTTCCTCCAAGACTCCCATGTGAGTGCAGGGGCCCAAGGACCTGAGCCACCTTCTGCTGCTTCCCCAGGCCACAGCAGAGAGCTGGATCGGAAGTGGAGCAGCCGGGACATGAAGCAGTTCCCCGATGGGAAGCCGGCACAGCAAGCGGTGGTTTTTACCCACGACACCCCAGTGCTGGCCCCAAACCCAGAGTCCTATGTTTGTTTTGCATGTATTGTATTTTTACAAAAGTAGGAGAAAGAGGAAAAGTGCTTCTCCATCTTCTTGGAATGCAGGTTGGTCAAAGTCTAAGTCACTCAGCTCCTAGCACAGACCGTCTCAGCCCTGGGACTAATGTCTTCCTTCTCCATCTGTGGAAACGTTTATGCTGTCTGTAAAGTAAAGGGTAGGAATCTAATTTTACTTAGTGGCAATAGTGTTGACATGAAAATTCCTTCAAACTTAGAGTAATTCTGAGCAATGAAGCAATTACCTAATGAAATGAAAAGAGATAAAATATTTAGGAGTGCAGATGTGCTTTAAAAATAACAACAAAAAAGTGGAGCTGGCACTGTGGCGTAGCAGGGAAAGCCTTCACCTGCAGTGCCACCATCCCATATGGGCGCCAGTCGAGTCCTGGCTGCTCCACTCCCAATCCAGCTCTCTGCTATGGTCCGGGAAAACAGTAGAGGATGACCCAAGTCCTTGGGCCCCTGTACCTGCATGGGGGACCCAGAGGAAGCTCCTGACTTCGGATTGGTGCAGCTTCCACCATTGCGGCCATCTGGGGAGTGAATCAGAGAATGGAAGACCTCTCTCTCTCTCTATCAATGCCTCTGCCTCTCTGTAACTCCACATTTCAAATAAATAAATAAATAAATAAATAAATCTTTAAAAAACCCTGTCCAGTTAATTCTCTGACTTGTTAATCTAGTCCTGGATTCTGTGTGGGTGCCAGCTTCTATATGCATAAGGAACCTATTGGTTTGTGTATCCGGAGATGTGATCCTAAGAGTATGTAGGAGGAAGAAATCCTTTAGTATTAAGTTTTTAACAACTGAGTAATTTGCATTGGATTTGCAAATTTTTTTGCAAAGTTTTTCTAACACTTAAAAATATCGCCTATGGTAGTTTTCATACTCATTTCCTCTGTCCAAAATAATTTTATGACTAACCATGGCAGTGTTATGTATTTGTTATTTAATAGCTCTGCTAATGTAATTTGCCATAAAACAGGCAGAACCGGAAGTGAAGCAGTATAAGGTTTGTTATAATGAGCTTATTTTATCGCTAGTTTCTTCTAATGGGATTATAGTCTATAAATGATCCTGTTACCATAGCAACTGCCTTAAAAACCACCCTGGGCAGTAAATGCAATAACAACACCTGTGCACCATCATTCTGTTGGGTAGTTTATATTATTTTTGGCCCAACAAAAGAAAAGGACATCCAAAAAATAACGTATTTTTTTTCAATCTTGATTTCTCATCACATTCATTCTCAATCTGAATCAGTAGTTCCATGTAGACTTAAGGAAAATTGAATAACCAAACATCCTGGCCCCTTCGCATAAGAAAAGCTTAATTTATTAAACTATTAAATTTCTCAGTGGAAGAAAGTAGCATATAAAAATGTTTTCCTAAATACGTTTTGGAACGTCTTGCCTTATGAAAAATTACCTGCGTTCTGCATTCACGTAAGCATGATGCAATAGGAGGAAACTATTTTCTGTGATAAAAACAATTTCTGTTAGATGTGAATTGAGTTTAGATTCATAAAAATAGTCTGACTTTAGTATTTGCCCTCTGAATTCAGTTTAACAATTTGGAATGTTACCTTCAAGTCTCTCATCTACAAGATGAAGACAAAGATTAGGTAGGAGGGGAAGAGATGTTACCAGAAAAAATGATGTCTAGTTCACAGCTTCATCCTTTGAATTCCTGCATTTCTGAGGATGGTGTAGGCTAGCTTGGGATTACTGGCAACTCCCACTTCTCAGGCTGAAGCAGCGAGGATGTATTTCTCCCTTCATCTCTTTACGTGGTAAGTGTTGTTTGCCAGTAATGTGGTGGCAGTGGGTTCATTCACTCTCCAGGACCAAGCTGATGGAGACCCTGCTCTCTGGAATGGAAACCACAAAACAGAACAGGAGATTCAAGAACCAGCTCCTAAATGCCTCTTCCCAGCAGTCACACTGGTTGCTCAAATGGCATTAGGCAGTGTAGGTTGTACAGCCACACCTAACTACAAGGAAGGAGGGTAAAAGTGCAGTCCTGCATAGATTAGGAACAAGAGAGAGTCCATGTAGTGGTGAACAGGTTCCAAGTTTATCAGGCACAATATAATAGTTTCATGACAAAATGCTTTGTAAATAAATTGGGGAAATTTGAAATAATATTTTGAACATCAACTTCATTTGAGGGACTGTCACATATTATCAATTAAATTCTCACAATTATCAGAAGTTTCCCAATGCATAATGTGCTATGAAAATGCAGTGTGTTTTTCCATTCCAAACAAGCACTTAAAACATAAAATAATATACTTCTCTTACATGTGAACACCCAGGTTAGAGGTTCAGGGCTGGGATAATGGCTCTATAATCTTGAGGAATCCAATATTGCTCTGTTTTCTTAAATGCAGTGATGCTAGTTCATGGTTCAAGAGGGAAATACATGAATTAAGTGAACATCAAGAATAAAAACAGTAGGGGGATGGGTATCTTCTTTTCTTTGAATGGTGTAAGAAGAATTTATTTACAATAGATACACATGCACCCTGTTGGCTGGGTCGTAGCCCAAGGCCACCACTAACTCCAATGGAATTGGGAAATGTAGCCATCCACTGGTCAACTCCATCTGAAATGAACAAATCTATCACTGTTAAGGAGAAGAATAGATACAAGGAACAGCAGGATGAAGGATATGCCTATGTTCAACTCTCCAGTGATGAGCTGCAAACCTGTCATTCCAAGAATCTATCTCAGGGCCAGCACCGCTGCTCACTAGGCTAATCCTCTGCCTGCAGCGCCGGCACA
Source organism: Oryctolagus cuniculus (assembly GCF_964237555.1). Lineage (NCBI taxonomy): Eukaryota > Metazoa > Chordata > Mammalia > Lagomorpha > Leporidae > Oryctolagus > Oryctolagus cuniculus. The sequence goes on along the minus strand of NC_091435.1, from coordinate 171,464,821 downwards.
CGGGGTTCTAGTCCCGGTCGGGGCGCCGGATTCTGTCCCGGTTGCCCCTCTTCCAGGACAGCTCTCTGCTGTGGCCCGGGAGTGCAGTGGAGGATGGTCCAAGTCCTTGGGCCCTGCACCCCATGGGAGACCAGGAGAAGCACCTGGCTCCTGCCTTTGGATCAGCGTGGTGCTCCCACTGTGGCAGCCATTTGGGGGTTGAACCAATGGAAACAGGAAGACCTTTCTCTCTGTCTCTCTCTCTCATTGTCTAGCTCTGCCTGTCAAAAAAAAAAAAAAAAAAAAAAAAAAAAAAAAAAAAAAAAAGAATCTATCTCACATGTCTTCTTACTCATTCCATGGAAACAGAAAGACCCATGTGAGGGATGCGTCTCACGTTTTCCGGTTGTGTGACCATCATCACTCGCTGACTCTCCTTCCCTTCTCCTTGGATCTAAATTTTTACTTCTCCTTAAGAATCCCTATTCAAATGCAATATCTTCTGTGAATGGCTCCCTTTTTCAACATTGTATTTGTTTTCTCCCTGGATTTCCCACTTCCCAATTTGCTTGTTTCATTTAGGCCTTGTATATGCTTTCTTCAGAATATTTTTGTTTTTTTTATGATGCTTTGGAAGGTGAGATAACCAGGCAGAAATTCTGGAAACAAAGTTGCCTACTCTCTTTTCACTAAGAATACGAGTCTTTAATAAGTTAATACACCTTACGTGCATTCAAATTCACATTAAATTTGGAAATAGGAGGACAAATCATAATGATAAGTACAATAGCTAACATTTGTAAGTGCTTGTCCATGCTAGTCTCTTGGCAAGTATTTTACATGAATAACTGTATCTTTTCATGACAACAACATAAAGTGCTGATGGTATTATCTGTCATCTATAGTCAAGGAAACTCAAATCACAGAGAGTCAGAGACTTATACTTATTCATACCTTTATTTTTTTAAAAAGATTTATTTATTTATTTGAAAGGTAGAGTTACAGAGAGCAGAGGCAGAGAGAAAGAGGTCTTCCATCCGCTGGTTCACTCCCCATATGGCTGCAACAGCCAGAGCTGAGTGGATCCAAAGTCAGGAGCCAGGAGCTTCTTCAGGGCCTCCCACATGGGTACAGGGGCCCAGGGACTTGGGCCATCTTCTACTACTTTCCCAGACCACAGCAGAGAGCTGGATCGGAAGTTGAGCAGCCAGGACTCAAACCAGCACCCTTACGGGATGCCGGCACTGCAGGCAGCGGCTTTACCCACTATGCCACAGTGCTGGCCCCTCATTCATACCTTTAGTAAACGGTTGGTGATGCAGTTTGATTCCAGGTATTTTATACTCCAGAGCACATTTGTGTGTGTGTGTGTGTGTGTGTGTGTGTGTGAAACTCACCTTTTTGTTTCACCAGAATGAGAATGATTATGTGAGAAGTGAATCAAAGTGTGGAATGACTAAATATCAGTCTGTTTAATATCATTTCCATTTATATCAATATTATTTCATTGTTAAGTTAAACACAACTAAATATGCAATTGACATTACAAGAGCCATAGCTGGCTGTAGAACGGCCAGCCCTGTAGCATTGCAGGTAAAGCCACTGACCGATGCCGGCTTCCCACCTGGGCACTGTTTTGGGCCCTGTATGCTTCACTTCCAATCCAGCTCTCTGCTAATGGCCTGGGGAAAGCAGCAAAAGATGGCCCTAGTACTCGGGCCCCTGCCACCATGTGGGATACCCAGATGGAGCTCCTGGCTCCCAGCTTCCACCTGGCCCAGCTGTTATTACCAACTGGGGAGTAAACCAGCAGATAGGAGACTCTCAGTCCCTCTCTCGCTCTCTCCCGACTCTCTTCCTCCTCTTCTCTCTGCAACTCAACCTTTCAAATAAGTAAAAAAAAAGAATATATATATATATACACACTAAAAACAAAACAAAACAAAACAATCTAATGCTTGATCTCTTCTTTCTGAGACACTGCAAAGCCCTTAGTCAGGGGTTTCTAAAGGAACGTTTCCACCAAATCTTGTCTCCTTTCACTTTCGCATCATCATTTAGTAACCTTTTCTGAACCCTCTGCATATGCCCTGTTGTATGCTGACCAATGCTGGTTTAAAATGAGAAGAAAAAAAAAAAAAAAACACCAAAAAACAAAACAAAGCTCCTGCAGTGAGAGTTGCTATGCTAATTGCTGAAAAAGCTAGCAGGGTAGAATTGTTCCCAGAAACACCAGAATGCCTGCAAAAAATCTCTGTGCTGTGATGGTTCTGCTCACCACACATTTCCTGCCCAAGGTGGCAGTGACATTCACCTAGACAGGCGACCATGGCTGATGCGGTCACCTGTGAATTCCCAAGTGCACTCTGCTTGATCTTGGAGATGACCCGCCTTGACTCTACGGAGACAAAAATAGCTTCCAAACCCAGTGTTCCCTAAATACCTCTGAATGTTCTACTGCATTCTTTCTTTCAATGCCAGAGCTGAAGCAGCAGTATTAAAACCATTCATTTATGGTCTTCTCACAGGGAAAGTTTGACCTGCTAGATCCTTTAATAACTATTTAAGTGTGTTACCTTTTATCCCTGAATCCTGTCCTAGCAGAGGCCAAACTCCTTGAGGGAAGGGACTTTGGTTTTCAATCTGCATTTTTCCTGTTTTCCTCTGCTTCTCACTACCAACATCTTCTGTTAAATTTACCCTATATATTTCATCATTCTTTTTTTTTAAGAGTCCTGAGTTAATAAAAAGTTGGGGATGTGTCAGAAAGAGGAGCTATGTGTAGCTCTAGGTGATGATTGTAGTGTAAGGTTGTGGGTTAAACTGAATTTTAACAGACTTGATGATTTGTTAAGTCTCTTATGATAACTGCTTACTCTCCTTTGGTGGCTTATTAGCTGTTGTATACAACAGTATATAGTGTGTATATCCATAATTGATGCATTACTTAAAGTATTCCTACTTTCTCTTCCTTGGTACACTGCATTGCCATAGGGTTTTGTGCCAATTCTTCTAAAATATTTTTGTTTTTACCTAGGAAAAATTCTGAAGTCACCTATAAAGTCAAATGTAAACAATTAAACTTTACACAGTATTTCATATGGGTATACATTTGTGTGTGTATGCATGTGTGTTTGAATATCTTATATAATGTTTAAAAATACTACACATGAGTCTAATTTCAAATAATTATAGTTTTCAAAATGGCAGAATAATCAGGGATTTTTATTGCTTTCTGTATCATGGTAGTTTTCAGAATATTTAAAGTTTGATTGTTGGATATTGCACTCAGGTTTTGAAAAGATTCCTAGCAACTGAAGCTGAAAAATCAGACTCTTAACATCCTTAGAGAATTCAGCAGAGAAATGAGACACAGCATGGAGCAAGCTGGGAGTTTGTAATACATGACATTCCAAGATCATTAAGCTTTCCTTGGAGAATTAAACATTATCCAGTAAACTTGAAGGTAAACTGTGAAGAATGGAGGAAGCCACTTTTTCTCTTCCATTTTAATAGAATTCTCTAACAAGGCATTAGGATTTAAAATGCTTTAATTTGGATGGTCTTGTTAGTCACTGGAGACATCAAATACCAAATGCTAATTAGATCATAAGGTATAATAACTAGCTAGATGAAAATGCCAAAATATTAAAGGTTATTTAGTCATCTAGAATTCAGAGTTTTCCCCAAAAAGACAGGATATGTACTAGTTTTTCTCCAGAAGAAAAATGGAACTAAGGATGGTTTTCTATGAAGAAGAGTTACCTTATATTTACAGTGGGAAAAATGTCATGTACAATCATAAATATCCAATAGAGTAAGTTATTCTGGCAATATTTGATATTTATATCAGTGTACATTATAATTACTAACACACATCTATTTATATATATTATATAATTTTAAGTATAAAATTCACCCCAATAAATATATATGATAAATAATTTAAGCAATATTTTGGAAATATTGCATATTAAATCCAAGTAGCTATTATAATGTAAACTAACTACAGACAATTTTATTTAAAACATACTTCTGTATACTTCTAATCTGGAATAGCTAGATGTCTTTATAATAAACAGAACATCAAATTTGTACTCATTTGAAATATTCTTTAGAAGGTTGCCTTGTGCTGTAAAATATATACCCCAATACCATTTTTTAGTGAAAAATTTTACAGCAAAGTCTGTCAAATAACTATTTTATTTGCCAAATCCCAACTGAAATGTAGGTAAGAGTGTTTGCCTACAGGTATGTGTGGCAGCATTATTTAAGTAACATGGCTTATTATACGTGAAACCTAGAATAAAAAAATATACTTACCTTCTCAACCTTCACTTGTTAAACGAAGCCATTATCTTATCATGTCAAGTTTGTGTCGTGAGAATGAATGTGGTATGTTAGGAACACAGTCTAAAACGTACTTACGATTCATTAGCAGTTATTATTTTTATTTTATAATTATTACTATTATTCTTAGTTGAGTACTTCAGTGACTTTTGTAAACTAGATTATTGAAGGGACTAGTCTTCATTGCAGTTTACCAAGTGCTGAGAAAAAAAAACAAAAAGAAAATTGATATCTCATATTAAATCAAAGATTATCCAGAAAAATCACATAGATACTGTAGTTCCTCACTCATATTGTCAGAATTTAAAGTAAGGTGTGTGTTCCTCTGGCTTTGGTTTGGGGCAGTGGAAATCTCATTGTATCTACTTCATAAGATATAAAATTGGTGCACACGGAGTCATGTATCATCTCTCAGATTATAATCAAGTTGGAGGAAGTAATGAGAAATATGCCTAGCTGAGAAAACCATCATCCCCCTGTCTCAGGGCTGCCAACTCAGAAAAGGTATATAAACAAGCCTGCCCAGCACAGAAGTCCTTGTATTCTGACAGAAAAAGAAACAGATGAAAAGTAATTTTAAAGATCATTAGTCCAAAACAAACCCATCCTCTGAGAGACTGGTTGGCACTCTAGGCAATTGCAGACTACAGGGAAGTTAATGAAAGAGATGTTTGGGTACAACTAATAAAATGTGGGGAGTAAAGTTGGGAGCCATAAATAATACTCATCCTTAACTTGGAGATGCTGATAAAATAGAATCATTGGTGCTTGTACCAAGGGAAGTTGTCAATAATTATAAGGACAGAAGAGCCTCAGTCAACTTCTTCAGACAACAGCAAACGTGTAACTACATTTTTACAAACACTAAGAAAGAGAATATTTACAGGTTTTTATGTCTGGGTATCGACCTTCCTTCCTTCTTTGTATCCTGGTTGTTTTTGTTGTTCTACTTTGTTTCCTCTCCAGCTCTTTTCTTTTCTTCTGGTGTACCCAACAAGTACATGATAAATTCCACATAATTAATTCCTTCTGTTTGAAATATCTGAAGTTGTTTCTACAATAATCATGACCTTGATTGCACCATTACTTAGTACCTGAAGCAGGCTTCCAAAGATTGATTTCCAATTAGATACTAAAATGATTGACAATAAATTGAAATATTACCCACCCAGTTGCCAATAGAAAATGAGTTACTAGGTGTAATTCACAACATTCAGTAACATAGAAATTAAATTATCATTTGTGTTTGCTCAAAATACTGTTCACATTGGGATAGGGCTTTCAGATACCAAGTGTTTTTTATTCTTGACTATTATAATATGATTACCACAAGGATTTTGTGATGTTTCAATGTATCTGGTTAACCAAAGAGCTTATAAAAAGAAATCACAAGAATGATCTCAAGACATGGTCAGAAAATTATAGACCTTCTATAGAATCTTCAAAAAATATTGTGACACATACTTTGAAAATCAGACCACAAGTTGAATATTGCATGTGTAAAATTTAAATATGTACATGTATTTTTAAATAGATTTAGGTATTTATTTGACAGGTAGCATTACAGAAAGTGAAAGGGAGAGACAGGGAGAAAGGTCTTCCTTCCGTTGGTTCACTCCTCAAATGGCCTCCACGGCCAGAGCTGTGCCGATCTGAAGCCAGGAACCAAGTCCTTCTTCCTGGTCTCCCACGTGGGTACAGGGGCCCAAGGACTTGGGCCATCTTCTACTGCTTTCCCAGGCCATAGCAGAGAGCTGGACAGGAAGAGGAGCAGCCAGGACTAGAACCAGCACCCATATGGGATTCTGGCCCTGCAGGTGGAGGATTAACCTACTGTGCCATGGCGCCAGCCCCATGTACATGTATTTTTAAAAATTTTATTGAAATACTATATACATACCAAAAATGCACGGAAGTGTACAAATAAGTGAGTTTTTTATCTGATCACACTCATAACCAGCACCCAAAATTAAGAACAAAGCACTACCAGTACCACAAGGTCCTCCTATTCCCCTCTCCATTCCTTTTTTTTTAGTTTATGAAATAAGAGTATATTGTCACTTGCAGTTAAATATATATTGAATTCAGGTTCACAAGTTTAAAAATTGTGTCAATTTAAGAAGATTTGGAATCCCCAAAAATCTCTGAGCCTTCCTCATCATGTCTGAATAAATTAACCTTCTCTTATTTGAAGATCCCATGTTGACCTCATAAGAGACACTTTTTTTGTAAAAAGAAGCCTATTTTTCTCACCTTGAACCTCCACACACCAGTGTTGAGAGCCTAATTAGAGTAGAATTCTAGTACACCATCAGGGATGGAGGGTGAATACAAAGTCCATATGGAGAGAGATACACTGGATGCCACAAGAAACACACAACTGTTCCAGTCTGTATTTTCAGAAATGTGTGCTGAATGTGTGAAAATACATTCTAGGAATGCATGTCAAATAAGACACAGCAGTGAATTTGTATAAAATATAAAATGGGTTTACATACCAGGCATTCTTGAATTAATAGTGAGCTAAGCAGTAAAAAGTTGCTCTAGCAGTTTACTTAGTTAGTTGATTAAAATATGGACAAACTACTTTCCTACATTAAAGAAAAGTAAGATACCACAATGCCACAAATTCTGTGACAAAACATAAGAGAGAGGAATATCAAGGTTTAGTATAACAGGAAAGTCAGAAAGAAAATGTATTATGTGGGACTTACACACTCACCTGTCAAATACTTCCCAGAGGTTCATCTCATAACAAAAACATGCATTAATGGAGGGAATGCTGGCACCCTGTAAATCATCGTGGTGGCTACTTTCTGTAGATGGGAGATGCTGTCAGGAGAGCCTGCTCTTGAAGTCAGTTATCTCATCTTAATTAGGCAATGAAATCCAAGAGCATCAGAGATCATTTGTAGCTTTTAACTGCAAGATATAACATAGGATCGACTGTAAAGATAAGTACAGTCTTACGCAATTTTTGCCTGAAGAGATCGTTGGCATTGATTGATTAGAGTATCCCAAGAACAAAGAACTAAAACTGAAAACAAAGAAATACACTAGAGTACTTGCTTTAAAATCCTTCCTCACATACACCCTTTACTCCAGAATCTATAAGAGGAAGGGATATAGCACTGAAGGCGTTGCTAAGGGGGTTGCTTTGCTTTCAAGCTTCTGTCTGCTTTGTACTACAAGCTGTAGTCACTGCTATAGCTCTTGTCTCCTGAGGATACGGTTGTACCATACACTGTCCTTCAACTCTCTAATAGGTCCCATGCATCTCATTGTTCAAGGGAAAATGGAACAACTTTCAAGTCCATTTTGTGTTGAACTAGATGATCATAATACATTTCAAACGTTTAGAAAGTTTTCAGAAAATTCCTTGTATTTTATCTACAAATAGAATACTCATTTGTATTTCCTATCAAGATAGTTGAAATCAACACTAGATGTCCATGCCTCACAGGCAAGGAGATACAGGTTGAAGTCAATTTGCTGTCACCAATTTTCAGGGTCAATGAGACTTTCTGATGAATGATCTGAGTCAAGTGTAGAGTTTAGCATCGGTAGAACTGTTTTAACTCAACCTAATTGTTCTAGACTTATGTCCAGTGTGTGTAGGCAGTGTTTTCCTGTTCTCAATTCTAAAGAGGGTGCCAATACTCCAGCTCCATTTGTTTTGGCTCATTTCACTATAAAAATGTCTCTGTTGCTGAAGACCATCAGCAAATATCATACAAGAATTCCCTCTTTGACTCATTTTAAAAAGTAGTTAATGTTTTAACTAAGACAAAACAAAAATGGATAAACTAAAAACCAAACCACATACAGTTTACATAAATGTGTGCTTTACAATGCATGTAAAGGCCTGGTGTTTCTCCAGTCCAAAACATTTCTATCAATCCCTGGACTTGAGAAGAAATGAACATAACCAAAGAAAAACACCAAAACAACCAAATAAATGCAAACTTTCCAAATCACCAACACCCAATTTCTTCAAAGTTACAAAGCATTAGTTTCTCCAGTTTCATACTCTCACACTTCTAATCATCCTATATATTTGCAAATATATTATGTGTGTCCACGTAAATTGGATATACAAATGTATGTGAAAACTGATATAGACTGTATGTCTTTAGAGAAAAACTAAAGATTTTGTGTTGTAATTAATGATTATTAGGATTAATTACTCTGTGTATCTTAGATCTGTGTGTTTAAAATAGCAATGCAGGCGATATATTGCGTACATACATACTGATCATAAGTAGAAACAATTAGCTTTAGTATATACACATGATAAAGTAACTTAAACAAGACAGAAGTGTTCACTATAATTTTATTTTTTCTCTGTACAGTTAACATTATATGTGAATACATGTATCTGTGTGTAAATGTGTACATGTGTATATCAATCTTAAAAATACATTTACTGAGCCCATAATATTTAGTATATTGCAGATGACTGTAAACCATCCTTGAAAAATAAAGATGAATAAAATGTCCACCATTCTTTTCCTGAACAAATATTTAATGGAAGGTGAGGGATGGGAAAAGATCAGACAGAGAAAAAAAAATATAGCCCAAGTAATATGACCCATAGGTTTAGAGGACAGAGTGCTGGGAGCATGGTGGAAAAACACATAATGCAATGCTAAAGGGAGCACAAATAGGTCCTTTGGTAGGTGACACTGGAGTGAAGTCTCGGAGGAATGTTCTGGGTTGCATCTTGTATGTCTGCATAGCCTGGCTTCTGTAAATCTGGGTGTTTGTGTCAACACACACACATACAAGCACTTCAGCCAGACAGAAATATTCATCTCTATCATTTAACCTGTCCATTTGCCACCATGCAGGACAGCGAAGGCTGTGTTCGCACAAATGGGCTCGGTAATATAAACAACTTAATTGAAACGGCTGGTCCCGAGGAGCTCATCTCGGAAGGATAATGCTTCCTGCTGGAGTTCGAGATGGTATAAAATGCATCAGTATTAAATCTTTGACATAGGCAACTCTGTTCCCTTTGGTTTACAGCTGTTTTAGGAGATGCAGCACCCATTTGCTTTTATCATTCCTCTGAAACTGCATTAGAGAAATTACAGGGTATTATCAAGATAAGAAAATAATTGCATTTTAATTTGACATGAAGGTTTCTTCAGAGAATAAAGTGGAAATTGGATCAAGAGAGAAGACTGAGAACACATGTCTACCTACCTCCCACGTACAATCACAGGAAATGACAGAAAAGAAATTTCAGAAAAGTTGGCATCTGTTATAAAACTGGTCAGCAGAAAAGGAGTGCAAAATGTGCCTGAATTCTTCTGTTCTGTATTTTTTTAAAGATTTATTTTACTCATTTGAAATGCAGAGCAACAGAGAGAGAGGGAGACACACGGAGAAAAACAGATCGTCCATTAGCTGATTTGCTTCTGCCAAAAGGCTGCAATAGCCAGGCCTGGGCAGGCCAAAGCCAGGAGCCAGAAGCTCCAGCCAGGTCTCTTGAATGGGATGCAGCGGCCCACGTTCTTAGGCCGTCTTCCACTGCTTTCCCAGAAGCACTAGCAGGGAGCTGGATCAGAAGTGGTGCCACCAGGACTGAAACCAACACTCCCATATGGGATGCCAGAGTTTCAAGCAGAACCTTAACAAGCTGTCTCACAATACTGGCCACCTCTTAAAAAAAGATTGATGTATCTGACAGGCAGAGTGACAGAGAAAGAGAGGGAGAGACAGAGAGAAGTGGGCCTTGCATTCTGAGAAATCCCTAAAAGACTAAAAGGATACCATGATACACTTTTGGAGATACAAAACTAATGGGTCTGATCTGAAACCCAATGCAGGGGACCGCTGTGCAAAGTATACTTGGTTCAGGACCCCTCCACGCTCGGAGTGTGAGTGAATTCAAGGAGCAAAAGGGAGAAGTTCTGCAGCCCTCTGAGTAGTGTCCACAACAGCATTCCCAAAAAGATGGAGTCACTGTACAACCGTCTTCCATCTTCACTTCCTATGCAGGCCTTAGGGATTTATGTGCTCTGACTAAAGCAGACACTGTCTGTCTTAAAATTGAGAGGTTGGGTAGGGTGTCTTGGTGCAGCCAGTTAACTGGTTGTTTGGGATGCCCACCTCCCATACGGGAGAGCCAGTTTGAATGCCAGTTACCCTGCTTCTGACACAGATTCCTGCTAATGTGCTGAGGCAGCAAAAGATGGCCCAAGTACTTAGGTTCATGCAAGACATTTGTGAGACCAAATGAAGTTTGGGGACCTGGCTTCAGACTGACCCAGATCCAGCAGCCTTTTGAAGAGTGAACTAGTGAATAGAAGATTCTCTCTCTCTCTCTCTCTCTCTCTCTCTCTCCCTATCCTCTGTATTATTCTGCCTTTTGAGTAAATAAATCTTTTTTAAAAAAATTGGGAGGCAGGGCAGAGAGTTTCCCAGCCCCTACTAACTCCTACCAGGCACCTAAATTTCACATCATTTATAATCAAAGGTAACATCTAAAGAATGGATCAGGAATTCCAAAGTGCCAATATGAGCAAATAGTTGGTAACTATAAAACTCAGAATGCCAACACCAGGGGAAAAAGAGTCTCTAAGCAGATAGAGAAACTAACACCAACAGCAACAGTTGAGGCAGAAAACAGAATAATTAGCGGGGAGCTTATCATGTAGTGTAGTGCAATAACACAGTTCAGGAAATTTGCATGCTTGAAAAGGTAATTATTCATTATTTTATGATATAAAAATGGAACCAACTAAAATAAAAATTTAAACAGATGGTTTCAATGACAAAAAAGTGGCTAGAGAATGGATTGATTATCTAGGACACTGAGCCCAGTGATCAACCTTGAATGAAGCATGAAAACAACAAATAGATGGAAAATATAACAGAAAAAACGTGTACAAACACAGAACTTACATGAGGAAGTTCTAACATCTGTGTGTTGTGAAGCTCCAATAGATAATGAAGAAAGTATGCAAACAGAAAAATACAATGAATGCAATTTTCCCTATTGTTTGAAAGAGTGCATGAAGCTCTTGTGAGTATTCATGGAGTAGGACTACTTAAAAACATTTGAGAAAGAATTAGATTGCAATGTGAATAGACTACAATATTTTAAAAGTTCTGAATAAAGAATTTAAAGTGGAAATAACAATGTGGAAATAAAAACTACAAATCAAGTGCAAAGGCAAGATGAAGACAATCATGAATTCCACGTCTCATGCACTTAACTCTCCAGGTTTTTTTTTTTTTATGCTTGAAAAAAAAAATTCTCACATGCTTTCTGAATACGTAAAATTTACATTCAGAATATAATACAAATATTTAGAGGATAATAGTTTTATTGTTAAAGAGCTAATATTTGTAAATCAATGGAAATTACAAACTTGAAATATTTAGATGTTAACTCTTGAAATGTAGGAAAGGTTGAATATTATTTCAAAATGCTTAATGGGTAGATCAACATAATCATTAAAAGACCATAGAGAGGACAGGTTTTTAATCGGACAGGCAGAGGCTGATAGAGAGAGAGAGAGAGAGAGAGAGAGAGTGCTCCATCCACTGGTTCCCTCCCCAGATATCGCAAAGGCCAGTGCTGGGAGCTGGGAACTCAATCCAGATCTCCTAGGAGGATGACAGGAACCCAATCACTTAAGCATCACTGTGGCCTCCCAGGGGGTCTGCATTAGCAAGAAGCTGAAGTCAGAGCCAGAGACCCCCAGGCACTCCAACACAGGACGCAATGTCTTCATTAGCATCTGCTAGGCTTCAACCACCCACTCAGGAAATCAGTCCAGCAAGTTCTTTCTATAGACATGTCTGCTGCCGCTCCACTTGAAGATCAATAAAGGGTGGCCTGTCTATTACTCTGAGAATATTGAAATGACTGTGAATCTATTTTGGGACTGGCACAGCAGGTTTAGCTGCTGCTTGGGACAGCAGCATCACATATTAGAGCACAGATAAGAGTATCAGTTAATCCATTTCTGATTCAGCTTCCTGCTAATATGCCTTGGATGGCAGGCTGGATGGCCCAAGTGCATGGGCCCCTGCCACCCATGTGGAAGACCTGGATGGAAATCCAGGGTCCTAGCTTCAACTTGGCCCAGATCTGACTGTTGCAGTCATTTGGGGAGTCAACTGGCAGATAGAAGATCTCTCTCTTTGTGTCTCTCACTCTCTCTGTGTCACTCTGCAGTTCAAATAAATAAATGATGTTTTAAGATTTTTTTTTTTTGTATTTGAAAGGCATGGTTACAGAGAGAGAGAATCTTCCATCTGCTGGTTCATTCTCCAAATGACCACTATGTCTGCTGCTGGATCAGACAGAAGCCAGGAGATTCTTTTGGGTCTCCAACTTGGATTCAGGGACACAAACTCGTGGGCCATTCTCTGCTGTTTTCTCAGGCACGTTAGCAGGGAGCTGCATTGGAAGTGGAGCAGCTGAGACTTGAACTGGTGCCCATATGGATTGCCAGTGCTGCAGATGGTGGCTTAACCCACTAAGCCAGTGCTTTGGCCTCAAATAAATAAATCTTTAAATAATAAAAAATAATTAATTAACACCTGTTTGGATGATAAAGACACAATGGATTTAATCGAAGCATTCCATGTTATAAACTAAAATGTAGGGAAAGTATCAGCTACTGTCTTTGATAGTTTAAGAATAGTTAACATACAACAACCTGGTGGATGATTTTCTTTAACATCAGCACCAAAGTTCAAGAAGTTAAAGTTTTTCCAACAACCATCATCACCTTTGGGAACTTCAGTAAACTTATAGTAGAATATTTGTGATTATTGTGTGCAGGGACTTAGCGGTCCCTGGAGAATACAGGGCAAGGGTTGTGATTTTCCACAGCCTTCCTGCCACTTTCTCAGCCTGCCTGACATGCAGGATCACCATAAGGTGTGACCCTGGCCAACCTCTCTTTACTCTTGCACAACCCTTACTGATGGCTACAACCCTCTTGGTGTTATGCTGATAAGGAAGTCTCAAATAGTTCACGGAAAAATTGAATTACATGATAAAATGTAAAAAAATAATCTTTGTTCCTCAATATAAGCATCATCAAGTTCAAGACACTTCTGTTTGCTGTCAGAAATTTAGTTCATTTTGAAACCTGAGATCCCTTGGGATTTTGCCATGTCAATGCAGGTTTTATTTTTTTTTTTTTTTAACATTGTTAACTGAAGAAAATTAGATGCCCTTTAGAATTTTAAGATTGGGAATAAAAGAAAACAGAAATCAAATGGAGCTCAAATCAGGATTGAAAGTCAGATGCCTAATGATTCCTCATCAAAACTGCAAGACGGCCCTCATTCGGCAGGAGAAATAAGCAAGAACATTGTTAGGATGGAGACTCTCTGGTGAAGAGTGTTTTTCTGCTAATGCTTTGGCTAAGTCTCTCAAAACACTCTCACAAAAAGCAGATGTTCCATTCTTCGGCCTTCCCAAAAGTCAAGATGCAAAATGCTTAAAGCGTCCAAAAAAAAAACCAACCAACCAAACAAACAAACAAAAAACAAAAACAAAACAAAACAAAAAAAACAAAAAAAGCCATCGCCATGTAATTGGCTCTTCACTGCGTCACTGTTGCCGGGGCTTGACCATTTCCGCCCCTTGGCCGTCAGTGCTTTGGTTTGCTTTGTTTTCAGGATCATACTGCTAAAGCCGTGTTTCCTATCTGGTTATCATTGTTACGATAAATGTTTCAGGCACATGTTCCAATTTGTTGAAAATTTAAGTTGAAAGATCTTTTCTTCTCCATAACTGATCTGCATACAGAGTTTTGAACCAAAACTTCACTTTACTGTAATTGGGGAATTATATAAACTGAATGTATGGGATTGGCTATTGTTTCTGCTGTTAATTATTAGATTTTTTTCAAATTAGCTATGAAAACATTAATGTTGTCCTCACAAATGGGTATGGATGGCTTATCACCTACCACCAGGGGATTTTTGAACATCATATTTCCGTCCTTCAAAACAGAGACCCATTTGCAAACTGTTGACTTCTTTGCAGCATTGCCCTTGTGAAGTTGTTTTTTTTTTGTTGTTTGTTTGTTTTTTTCGACAGGCAGAGTTAGACAGTGAGAGAGAAAGAGAGAGAGAAAGACAGAGAGAAAAGTCTTCCTTTTTCCATTGGTTCATCCCCCAAGTGGCTGCTACAGCCAGCGCACTGCGCCAGTCTGAAGCCAGGAGCCAGGTGCTCTCTCCTGATCTTCCATGCAGGTACAGGGCCAAGGGCCTGGGCCATCCTCCACTGCACTCCCAGGCCACAGCAGAGAGCTGGACTGAAAGAGGAGCAACCGGGACAGAATCCAGTGCCCCAACCGGGACTAGAACCCGGGGTGGCGGCACCACAGGTGGAGGATTAGCCTAGTGAGCTGTGGCGCCGGCCGCCCCTGTGAAGTTTTGTAAAGCTTACATGATTTCACCATTCTCCTACCAAAGCTTCATCATAAACTTCATATTTGTTCTTCCTTCAATTTTCACAAATTTCATGTTGTTCTTTGAGACTGTCTCTCCAAACTGATGATTTACTCTTGTTAGTGCTTCTAACTAGATCTGATTAGTTCGAGTTTATTTTCCTGCCTCTCTCTCCTGGGTGGTCACACACCCAGGCTTGTAATGGTTAGTATCAACTCAATAGTGTACAACATGTTTTCTTTTTGCTGGGACCCACCTCAATATAGCTGTTCTGTGGTCTGAACTGGTAACGTCTCGCATGGCATACCTGATGTCCTCTATAGGATCCCAGTGCTACACACATTTGTTGGGAAGTCCTAGATTACAAACAGCATGAGAGGTCAGCAAGGAAGGACCACATTCATGTGATGCTCTGTAGCACTGCTAACCTAGATCTGCCGTGACTTTGGGTCTCCATTCTGGCAAGAAGTTGGAATCCACTCTTCCGGAGCTTCAAGTCAACTTCCAGTCAGCTCAGTTTGACTAAGCACCTTTGACAGAAATAAATATTTTTAAAATAATAGAATAGCATCATTTTTTAGGATTTTAGAAACCTTTTATTTAATGGGTATAAATTGTATGAGTACATTTTTAGAAATACAGTGATTCTTCCCATGATACCCATCTTCCCACTCCCCTCCTCCCGTTCCCAGTCCCATTCTCCATTAAGATTCATCTTCAATTAACTTTATACACAGATCAACTCTATATTAAGCAAAGATTTCAACTATTTGCACACACACACACACACACACATACTAAATATAAAAAACTGTTTGAGAACAAGTTTTGCAGTTAAATCTCATAGTACGACCCATTAAGGACAGAGGTTCTGCATGCAGAGTAAGTGCACAGTGACTCCTGCTGTTAATTTAACAATTAACACTTACCTATGATGTCAGTGATCACCTGAGGCTCTCGCCATGAGTTGCCCAGGCTATGGAAGCCTTTTGAGACCACAGTGTCTGTCAGCATTTAGGCAGGGCCAAAGGCAAAGTGGAAGTTCTCTCCTCCCTTCAGAGAAACGTACATCCTTCTTCGACGGTCCCTTCTTTCCATTGGGGTCGCATTCACTGAGATCCTTCATGTAGAACTATTTTTTTTTCCCCACAGTGTCTTGGCTTTCCATGCCTGAAAAGAATAGCATCATTTTAAGGTGGCAAGTGTTCTTCTCCAGCTATTCCATTGCTAAGCGTTGACATTTAGGGAGTTCCTGATTGTCACAATCAAGGGCAGCTCTTCCTAGTTTCACATGGTTCACCTTTCATCCACTTGACCTTGCAACTGTATGACACAGTTGCCTCAGGCTTTTCCTCAAAGTTTCCATTGCCCTCTAATCCAAACATCACACTCTTGGTTTTTGTACTTCTTTCTCTATATTTTGCATATCATCTATAAATTATTACATGACCCACTAAAGATTAAACTTCTCTGCTCTAGAATTCAATGCAGTGAAACTGGATTTAGGGCATGATTTTATATTCAGTGTGTGACCTCCTGAAAAGCAGTTCCATAGCTACTAGAGCCTCAATAAATATTTTCCAATAAATACATTGCTTTACAGCGAAACTTTGACCAAATCTGTAGGGAGGAAACTGAATTTAATAATGAAACTGGTACACAGACATTGCTGTTCACCAAGAGCAGGCTTATTCTTTCTCTGTTTCATACGCTGTTTGGCAGGCACTGAGGGGCTGCACTACAGGAACGTCTCAGAGTGCACACCATCGTACTCCTCAGTACGCAAGAGGCTTATAGACATTGAGGATGTTATCAGACACCAACCACTCTTCCCATTATTGCACAGCACATCTCAGGGTAACATGGACAGTGTCGTGTCAGACTACTAAAGAAATCGGGCTCATCACCTTGTGCATTGATAACCGCTGCAGCTGGTTACAGTTGGGACAATGAAGAGAACCACTGCTGTTCAACATACAGCTGCATTTAACACGTAGCTGTTGTTAAGGGTACTGCTGCTGATACCGCACAGTGTTCTTTGTGTGGTGACCAACACAAAAAAAGTTTGTGATTACAGAGTGGATTTAAATTACGTGGGTTTTTTCTTTTGCAAAAATTAAAGGAAAAAAAGAAAAGAAGGAAAGAGGGGAATTGAGGGTGGGAGACAGAAAGGGAGAGAATTATGGATACCCACTTAGAATTTTACCTATAAAATACATGAAATATGTTCTCTTATATTGATGAAAAATTTTAAAAAGTCAACAAAAATATTACTTGATTAAATTTAAATAAAAATTCCTGCTTTTTAAATGTCACCATAAGGAAACAAAGATTGTTGCAATGCATAGAGTTATTGCACAGAATTAACAAAATAATTTCAGTGCCAGCACTGTGGCATAGCAGGTTAAGCTTTCACCTCTGGTGTGGGTTCAAGTCCTGTCTGCTCCACTTCTAGTCCAGTTCCCTCCTAATGTGCTTGGGACAGTAGTAGAGCATGGTCCAAGTGCATGGGCCCTACGGCCACATGGGAGACCTGAAAGAAGTTCCTGGTTCCTGGCTTCTGATCAGCCCATTCCCGGCCATTGTGGCCATTTGGGGAGTGAACCAGCAGATGAAAGACCTCCCTCTCTGTCTCTCCTTTTCTCTCTCTGTAACACTGCCTCTCCAATAAATAAATAAATGTTTAAAAATATTTTCTACATATAAATTTTTTTTGACAGGCAGAGTGGACAGTGAGAGAGAGAGAGAGACAGAGAGAAAGGTCTTCCTTTGCCGTTGGTTCACCCTCCAATGGCCGCCGCGGCTGGCGCACTGCGGCCGGCGCAACGCGCTGATCCGATGGCAGGAACCAGGTACTTATCCTGGTCTCCCATGGGGTGCAGGGCCCAAGCACTTGGGCCATCCTCCACTGCACTCCTGGGCCACAGCAGAGAGCTGGCCTGGAAGAGGGGCAACCGGGACAGAATCCGGCGCCCCGACCGGGACTAGAACCCGGTGTGCCAGCGCCGCAAGGCGGAGGATTAGCCTAGTGAGCCGCGGCGCCGGCCTCTACATATAAATTTTAAAAAGACAGATATTCCAACTTAAGAAAAAAAAGACTAGGAATAGAAAGCAATTGTAGCAGAATATTAAGAGCTACAAATCTTGGCTTAGGAGTCTAAAAAAAAGATCATCAATGTGTTCCTCAAACAAAGCCTAGAGCTAAATATGTGGTACCTTAAGCAATGACGTAGCCACTTGTGTGTCATCCGGTTCTGCCTCATTTTTATGTTATCCCTTTTATTTCAATTTTTTCATTCATTTCTCTGTGCTTTTCATTCTATCTGAAGACACACATCTCACAAAGACAGGTTATGAATAAATAAATTCATAAAAATAGCCAAGTAAATGAGTTAAAATTGAATTTATTATGTTGGAAAACTTTATATCCCTGGGAAGTCTTTTGAAGCATGTAAGACAGTTTACATTTATAACACTCTGAGCATGCTCCTGGCAGTTTTTAAGGCACCAATAACCAAGGGATGAATGTTCCATTCACCCTTGAATTATCTCCTTTTTCTTAATATAAGCAGTTAGTCCCTTGTCCACATTCATATTTTAAGATATGAAATCCATGTCTAATATCCTGAAAATAATTTAATTGCTTAACATAGCTCATGGATGAGCAAAGCCATATTTCGAGCCCCCACCTCCGTGTCCGTGCTGCGGTGGGTGGTTTCCTTTCAGAAAACATCAGGTTAATAGTCCTAGTGGTCAGAGCTGTGGCTTTGTGGATCAGCTTCCGCACACACACTCCCCGGTGGGTCTAAGCTAGGCTTTCTGTTGGAGCTTGGGAAACTGCTCATTAGCCAAGGATATTTGGAAAAAGTTATTTTAATGAGCGCTGTGAGACATGATGCAAATTTGCCTATGGATGGGAGAAAAAGAATTTCAAAGGACTTAATGACTTAGCATTACGGAGTTACCCTGATCTGAGCAGCAGTCTGCCATCACTTTTCTTAGCCAATTCCCCGAGAGTTCAGGAAGCAAAGCAGCTCCAGACCATGCGACCACTCTTGTGACCAGAGCATCTCCTGTAAGAAGAATAAAATGGATGCAACTGGAAACCATTATGCTTAGTGAAATAATCCAGTCCCAAAAAGACAAATACCGTATGTTTTCCCTGATATGTGATAACCAATAGTATACCAAAAATGTAATGTAGTGGAGTGGAATTCACATTTTGAGATTTGATGATTACTTATGGTGTTTTTTTTTTCCTCCTTACTATTTGTTGAATTTTTGTGAGTGCAGGGATAATCTTATGAGTACAAAGTAAACTGAAAGTAGATCATTGTAAAAGTTAAGGGAGAGAATAAGAGACGGAGGAGGAGGAAGTGTGGGAGGGAGGGCAGGAAGAGAAATATCACTATGTTCTTATATATACAGATGTATATATATAATTTGTTTACCTTAAATTTAAAAAAAAAGACAGGTTAGCTATTTTATTAAAGATTTATTTATTTATTTGAAAGTCAGAGTAACACAGAGAGAGGAGAGGCAGAGAGAAAGGTATTCCATCCGCTGGTTCACTCCCCAATTGGCCGCAACGGCCGGAGCTGCACTGATTCGAAGCCAGGAGCCAGGAGCTTCTTCCAGGGCTCCCACGTGGGCCATCTTCTACTGCTTTCCCAGGCCATAGCAGAGAGCTGGATTTGAAGTGAAGCAGCTGGGACTTGAACCAGCGCCCATATGGGATGCCGGCGCTTCAGGCCAGGGCGTTAACCCACAGCACCACAGCGCCGGCCCCAACGTTAGCTATTTTGTGAGAAGAAAAGAATGGCTAATGCGTCCTCTTTTAGAGGCAGGAAGTCACACTTGGGGGCAGCTGCTGTGATCCCCGATGCCCAAAAGAATCCATTCTAGCCGTACCTGCCCTCTCATTACTCAGATAAGTTGCTGAAGTGAGAAAGATCATCTCGTATCTCAGTCGCATACTCTCTGGGTGTGAGCATATTGATATCAGTTCTGCATGTACAAGTTTTGCACAAATCCAAAACCACCTTCGTATTATCTCATTTGACACTCTCCACCAGCCTTAGGATGAGGCAGGGCTAGGCACCTTTCCAGATAAAGGGCAGATATTTAGAATACACGCAAATAATAAGTACGCCTCTCTGCACTTCCTCCCTGCACCGTTACCTCAGCATCTACAGAGACCAATTAGAAACCACCCAGCTCTCTTATCTTTCTCTTTTCCCCACATCCTTAAAGCTCATCTCTCCATCCCCACACGACGACTCTACATTATTTTCTGGAATACTCCTTTTCTGTCTTAGTCATTCACAACAGTTTACTTTCACTAAGTTCTGATCTCATTTCACCAAACTTTTACAATCTTTAATAGTTTCCCAAACAATGGTAAAAAGTTTCCCCTCCACCTCATCACTTGAAATTGTTCCCCCTGCTCACTCTTCTGCCAACTGGGACCAGATCCATCTGTAGATTCAGAACCTGCCATACACAGTCTGTTCACTAATTGTTTTCACATTTTCTAGCTCTGTGCAACAAATTACCAGAAACATACCGGTGTAGAACATGCATTCCTCGTCTGACGTTTGTGAGAAGTCCAGCTGGGCTCAGCCTGGTATTCCAGTTAGTGTTTAAAAGGCAAAATCGAGCTGTTGATGGGGTTACACTCCTTTCTGGAGCCTGGGGGAAGAACACACTTCTGTGCTTATTCAAGTCACTGGCAGTTCAGGGCCTTGAGGTTGTAGCCTAGGCCTCCGTGCTCCCACCCAGCTGAGGCCCCAGTGTCATGTTGAAACCCTTCTTCCTTCAGCTTTCTCTGTCTTCCTCTTCTCCTGCAACTCTGAGTTCAGCAAGCACAAACTTCTCTGCTTTGAAGGACTCATGAGATTAGGTAATTCAATATAATCCGGGATAATCCCTATTTGAAGGTCCGTAGTCTTCATTTCATCTGCAAAGTCTCATTTAATGTAACACATTCATTGATTTAAAATCTAAGGCATCAACACTGGTAGGGGTAGCAGTTGTCATTCTGCCATAGTGTTCATGAAATTATATCAAAGTGGCTGGCTCCTCCCTCTTTTTTAAACTAGCAAATTTGTTTCCCAAAATAGCCTCAACAGGTAATTTCTTCTTCTCTCAATAAATACCTTCTATAAAAGCACAGAAATCCACTGAACTTTTCTAGATATTTCATTTCTTAAATTAAAAAAATGTATAGTTAAGAGCATAGTTTATATCTACTAATATACCACAAAACTCAGCTGACTGTATGATGTTAATTAACATGTAATCTTTCCACATTTCCTAGTTTCTTGGTAATTTATGCATTGTAAAATATGTATTATTTTCAATATGTAGGATGATTGATCTGTATTTATGACAGTCTGTTAGGTAGGTATCATTATCTTCATTTTATGGATGGATGAGAGAATTGGAAGGTTAAGTGACTTGCTAATGTCAAATAACAAACAAGAGTAACTTTGAAATAGAAATATATGTCTGAGGTTGTAGTCTTTCCTCACACTGTTTTCACATACTTTTCTTGCAGAGAATAAATCCTATTTATAATTTCTGACTTATTGTAATCATTTATTTATGTGAAAACCATGCAACAATAATGAAGAATGCAAAGTGATATCATCAAACTCGTTTTCTTGAATGAATAAGATATGAAAGTAGAAATCCATGACACTTGTAATATGTAAGAACTTATTTAAAGGAAAAATTCGGAGTGTAAGATAGATATAGACCACACATATGTGGACCTCTTATTCACAACAAGATTCAAGATAGAAACATTTAGAGTTATCAAAGGCTGAGCCCTTAATAATAATAAAAAAAAAAACTATTGGAGTGAACAGTAGATGAGACAGTTAAACAAATCTCTGAACTATACAAGGGAGTGCAATAGGTAAATGTTGACAGAATACAGCTATGAGGAAGCTGCAGACAGAGCCTAAGATACAGATGTTCATAAGGGCCCAAGGGAGTCTCTGAGTTTGCAACATGAGAGGTATGATGAAGAGGAAGAAATGGGCATGAAAGTTATTTAATCTAAAGTGAATTTAGAGAACCATACTTTATCTCTTCTCCATTACCACAGAGCAAGGCCTCCTGGTTTTGACTATCAAATGGAGAAAATAGTAAAAAGAAGGTCTTTTCACACAGCTATCTGAATGAAGCTAAATTTTCTATGTGCCTATCTATAGGTGACTCTGAACTTTCTCTGTTAATTCAACTAAACTTTTGGACTTCCTCTAGCATCCTGTTGATAGAACCTGACACAAGCCTAACTTAAAGAGGAGAAATGTGGTTTGCAAAGTCCTAGCTATTATTTCACAAAACAGTATATAAGGGTGGGCTTATGGCTTACAGAATATTTTAACAGGTAGCATATCCCATGGGGATGGATCAACCTGTCTACTTGTGTGCAGAATAAGGTACTACTGCAGAAGTATGGCATTATTACATAATAAACACAAATATTATTTCTGTCTGTAAATGTCCTGGCTCTCTTTTTCTCTGGTTAGCCCTCTGTTGTTCATATCCCAAAGCCCAAAATAACTATGTCTCTCTAGGTATGACCGTTGCTATCAGGTCAAGCTTACAACCAGGTTTCAATTTCAAAACCAAGACTACTTCCTCAGAGCTTCCTTGCTGTATCTATTACCAGTAATTAGCATGCTGCTTATCACATCCCCATGTAAACAGTGCTTTGTTGCCCAAAGGGCATAAAAATCTATATTTAAAATTCTGAAAAGCTGCATTGATTAACAAGAAATGAATATCTTTCATTATCTTCAGACAAATCTGTCATCACTCAATCAAAACACTTTCCTTGTCTACTGCAAAGAGTGATAATTTCCTAAATTTTCTGCAAGGCAATTCTTTCATTTACAGAAATCCCCCTTAGGATTTTTCTCTCCCTTTTCCTCATATTGAAGGACTTCTAATTATAAAACTAGAAAACCAAATTGAATAGAATAATATAAAGAAAAGAAAACAAAAGAATACTGACAGTTGGTAGAAATTACTCATTTGTAAGAGGGGTTCATTAAACACTTTCTCTTCTCCTGGCTACAAAAAGCCAAGAACTCCCTCTATTATTGCAGCCTTTTGTGGACATCAGTTATTTCTTCCTAGAGCCCATCCATCATTCCAACTGGCAAAGGGCAGGCATTGTGATCCATTCACTTCATTTTAAAGTGTTTTCCTTTTCAAAATTAGGAAATGGGCCATGTAGAGCAGTGGGAGAATGTTCAACACAAAGTAATTTTTCTTAATTATATTAAGGAATTTGTCTCCAATTATATGAAAAACTGACAGTCAGCATCTTTTTCCCAGGACACTTTTTTCTCCTAAAAATTAAAGATTATACATGAATAAAATATAACTCTAATAAAGTATTCTTTGTAAATGAAAATACCTTTGAATTGTCAAGGAGGAAGAAAATAATTCATTACAGCTGCACTGTTATCTTATTGTATTTTTATCACTTACACATTAGCTGTCTATTAATGATTAGCATGATTGTTTCCATTGGACAAATGCTAAAAGAAGGAGTCTTTATAAGTGTTTTATCTACAGGGTACCTCCTTTCCTGAGCCATTATCTAGTCTGTTATCTTACTGTGCAGATGAAGAATCCAGACCCTCAAATGAGGGTGACTTGTCAAAATGCAGATAGCCCAGTGTTGGAAAGGAACCCCCCCATTACATCATCTGGTGTTTCTTCTGCTAGGGTACAGTAAAGCAAACATCTCATCCCCAGGCATGCTTTACAGCAGTACTGACTAGCTCATACTATTGTAGGAGAGCTTTCTGCCCATAGTTTATCTTCCTACTATGTATTTGTCAATCTAGACCATATTAAATACTTGAAGCAATGCAAGGGATGCAAGAGACTGAATCATGAAAAGCCATACATTCTCATGGTTGGCTAGGGGCAGTCCTTCAAACATCTTCTCAAACAAAACTTTGTTCAGAATTTCTGTTTCTTAGACCAAACCAGACTATGGCCACAAAACAATAAAAAGGAAAAGAAGAATTCAATGAGTTTATTTTTTTGTATTTTATGTATGCTACCACCATTAACTCCTAAATAACCTTACACTATCCTTCATTGCTAAATAATTGACGCCCCCTTTCACAGGCTTAAAAATACCCAAAGGCAAGTATGGAAATATGATGTGAGAGGGACAGAACAACTGAGAAATCTAAGAATTTGAATGTCAACACCCCTGGGTACTCAAAATTGATTCTTGTTTCTGCAAATGTTCTGTGATGATAAGAGGTATCATCTTGACGTTAGAAACTCATTTAAACATATATCGCCTCACTGCTTGTCTTTTTAGATTGCACAAACATTTATTGAATACCATTATTACCAGGAGAGTAGGATATTGGGATAGAGGGAGTGATAAATAAAACTCAAAAATTTCCCTCAATGATCTTACAGTCTGGTAAGAAAAAAGCAATGTAAACAGTAATGAAAATAGTTTTAAAAAGCTATGCAAGCTTGTGGACATACATAAAGTACATAATAGAGAGTAATACACAAATATATCAAAAATTGGAGCTATATTTTTTAACCATCCTTTGTGCTTCCCCCAAAGCAGAAACTAGTACCAGGAATTGGAGACAGGTAGTGTATTAAGTGAGTAGGTTATAGGAAGCCAAACTGACGAGGTAGAGGAGTGAGCCAAGAAAGCCAAAACAACTCCTACTTGTACACTATCAAAGCTGCCACAGAGGACAAGCAGCAGTTTGGGACTAGAAGGATCCCCTAACATGCCTACCAGAATTTTCCTTATTAAGCACTGGACGCTAAACCATATTTACCCACCAGTTCCTAAATCCCGTTGATTGAGGGTTGTCCCAGTGTTACTTTGCCATTTTTCTTTATCTGTGCACATTCAAAAGGGCATAAGAATCAAAATTGTGGGTGAGCAAGGGGGAAGCGATACAGAGCATCAAAAGGTCTACTGTCGAATTCTAAAAACTGAAAATATCTAAAGAATTAGGTAAAGGATAAATGCAGATTGTCTAGATACACAATGTTATCAGGAAGCCAAACAGAACAGCAAGTATGAAGGCATGAATGCATGCCTATGGCATGTTTGAAAAATTGCTGTAAGTTGAAATATGTGAGGCTACAAGAAAAAGTCTGAGTATAATGGGAGGTAAGACAATGTCATCAAATGCTGTGCTAAGAAAATGTAGTCCTTAATTCTGAGAAGAGAAGGCACAGAAAGATCCTTCTTGCCACAAAGCATTTGATGGAATCAACGGAAAATGTTTTTGAAGGGAGCCCATTAAGAAATTATTAAATTAATCCATGTCGTAGAAGAGTAAAGAGGCAGTAAGCCAAGGTTCAGTAAAAGTTGAGAAAAGATTTCCAGGTGTTGATAATGCATTGGATTTTACAGAGAAAGGTGACTCAGAGGCAAAACATGGGTTAGAACACATTGAAATAAAAACTTCTCTAGTAAGATATAAGCATCAGAGAATCTTTGAGGCAGGAGTAGATGTAGATTAAGTATTAGATGCTTCAGTTTCAAATGCCTCTGTGGGATGCTGGAAGAGATATTCACCAAAGAATTAGATCAAAGTTTTTTGAGCTACAAAAGAGGTTACTACCAAAGCCACACTTGCTTTATTTTGATTGTTGACATTCAAGTGTTGATGAAAACCATGGGCAGGCATGAAGTCCTGCAACACCTATCTATTGAAAGATACAGAACTTATTCTATAGAATCTCTAAAGTCCCCATCCAAATCTCAAAAGGAGTAATTTTATGAATGTTTGCAAATATAATTTCTTCTTTGAGTTGTTTAACTTCTCACTAGGAAAAAAATTTATGTAGACCACTTTTATTTTGATTTTATAGGTATTATATATGTAATAGTAAAACAAATGCATCATGTTATTTACTTTGAAATATATAAATCTTCATAAATCACTTTTATCTGAAATATAGTCTGCCAATCAAATTAATAGTGAGTTATTTGTAATTCTACTGCATGTCAGGTAATTCGTGAGGCATAAAAATACAAAGTATATGTGAACTAGAAGCTACCAGCAAGTGGACAAACAGAAATTAATGCAGCAAATGCTGGAATTTGAATGCTGGTATTTGAAGTATCATGCCAGTAGTTTGAGTTAAGTGTTGTCAGAACAGTGTATTTGGAATCGAGGAATAGAATTGTCTGGTGTTAATAGCAAAAGGTTTTGTAGAGACAAAAAAGAGCTCCTGTTGAAGCCAAAAAAAATAAAAAAGACAGGAAAGCTGAGAATTATTCCAAACAGAGGAACAACATGAACAAAGATGTATAGTAACCATGATGGAATACTACTCAACCATAAAAAGGAAGAAGCTCCTGGCTCCTGGCTTGGATCAGCTCAGCTCCACGTATTACAGGCATTTGGAGGGTGAACCAGTGGATGAAAAACTTTCGGGGCCGGCACCGTGGCTCACTTGGTTAATCCTCCGCCTGCGGCACCAGAATCCCATGAGGGCACCGGGTTCCAGTTCTGGTTGCTCCTCTTCCAGTCCAGCTCTCTGCTGTGGCCCAGGCAGGCAGTGGAGGATGGCCCAAGTGCTTGGCCCCTGCACCCACATGGGAGACCAGGAAGAAGCACCTGGCTCCTGGCTTCAGATCAGTGCATCTCCGGCCATAGTGGCCATTTGGGGAGTGAACCAGCAGAAGGAAGACCTTTCTCTCTGTCTCTCTCTCTGTCTATAACTCTACCTGTCAAATAAATTAAAAAAGAAAAACTTTCTTCCTCTACCTCTGTCTCTCTGTAACTCTGCCTTTCAAATAAACAAATAAATTATAAAAGAAAGACAAATATCATGTTTCCCCTGATTTTCAGCAACTAATATGGAGTACAAAAATGTAATGTATGTGGATGAAATTGACATTTTGAGAATTGATTATTGCTTATAAACATTGTTTATACTCTTGAGGAACAGTGATTTTTCTACTTGTTAAAAAAGGTAGTTTGGGCCGGCGCCGCGGCTCACTAGGCTAATCCTCCGCCTTGCGGCGCCAGCACACCGGGTTCTAGTCCTGGTCGGGGCGCTGGATTCTGTCCCGGTTGCCCCTCTTCCAGGCCAGCTCTCTGCTGTGGCCAGGGAGTGCAGTGGAGGATGGCCCAGGTGCTTGGGCCCTGCACCCCATGGGAGACCAGGAGAAGAACCTGGCTCCTGCCATCAGATCAGCGTGGTGTGCTGGCCGTGGCGCGCCGGCCACTTCAGCCATTGGAGGGTGAACCAACGGCAAAAGGAAGACCTCTCTCTCTGTCTCTCTCTCTCACTGTCCACTCTGCCTGTCCAAAAAAAAAAAAAAAATTTAAAAAAAGGTAGTTTGATGTTTTTGTGTGGGCACATACAATTTGTACATATTCAAGCTGTACCATGTGATCTTTTGATAAATGCAAATACTTCATAATGCTCACATCAGTGTAAACCTATCTATCTCCTCAAACTTTATCATTTGTTTGTGGTGAAAGCATTCAAATTCTCTTGTAATTACCATTTATGTGTCTTAGAAAAATGTGTGGGGCATTATTCCGTAGCCACATTCCCAGTGATCTCATGAGTTTTGGAAAAGGTCCTTGTGAGCCCTTTGGAGTTATAATTCTAACCTAGGAGCTCTCGTCTATTTTACATACCCAGTTGAAGTCTTTGTAGTAAAAGGTTATGTAGTTACATTTCATAAGGTACCATTTGGTGTGTTCTGGCTCTTTCAGGTCATACTCTAAAAAAAATCTTGGCTATCAATAATATAGTTTTTCTGAATATAGAAAGCTGACCTTTGGATATGCATACTTTCTTGGATAGTGGTAGTGGTTGAGGGCATTTTCTCTTGTTCAATGGACAAAATCATTCAGTATTAAATCTAACTTCTTAGAGTTTTACAAATATACCCAAAAAATCATTTTCCAAGGCTTGTAATGACATTATTGAAAAAAAAGAGTAGATATTGAATTCAAAATGAAATTTTGACTTTTTTTAGCATGCAGTTCAAAATATAAAAGTAAAATTAAGGAGCCAGCATTGTCATGTAGTAGGCTAAACTTCCACCCGGAGGACCAACATCCCAAAAGGACCCTGGTTCCTGTTTTTGATGCTCCTCTTCAGATCCAGCTTCCTGCTACGGCCTGGGAAAGCAGTGGAAGATGGCCCAAGTATTCAGGCCTTTGCACCCACGAGGGAGACCTGAAAGAAGTTCCTGGATGTGGGCAGCGCTGTGGTACAGTGGGCTAAGCCATTGTCTATGGTGCTGGCATCCCATATGGGTGCTGGTTCTAATCCTGGCTGCTCCTCTTCTGGTTCAGTTCTCTGCTGTGGCCTGGGAAAGCAGTGAAAGATGGCCCAAGTGCTTGGGCCCTTGCACTTGCATGGAGACCCAGAAGAAGCTCCTGGTTACTAGATTGGGATTGGCTCCACTCTGGCCATTGCAGCCAGTTGGGGAGTGAACCAGCAGCTGGAAGACCTCTTTCTCTGTCTCTCCTCTCTGTCTGCAACTCTACCTCTCAAATAAATAAATAAATCTTCTGTAAAAAAAGTAAAATTAAAAGTTATGGAAAATCATACAAAAAAGTACAAGGAGTAGCTAGGTGGTGAACCACTTAAACTGAAATTCAGATGAAAGGAAAACAAACTAGATGTGAGAAGGTTGGAAGAACACTTGCAGGTAGCAAAGACCCTCACGTGAGAAACATTTCAGTGAGTTGGATGCTCAAAAAGAATCCCTGTGGCTGGTGCTGATGAAGTGGTCAGAGGCACCAGGAGAGTTGGGAGAGTTAATGAAGCCGTGCTAGAGAATAAACCTCATCAGAGCCTGTAAACCAAATTGTCCCCCACTTCCCTAAGACAGCATCTCAGTGGGTTCTGGCACTAACACCTGTTGAGGTTAAAGCGTGAACATTCTGAGAAAGAAGACTAATAGATGAGCGTATTATGAAACAATAACTGGAATGGAGACTTAGGCAAGAGTGGTGGGGGAAATTGAGCCAACCTCTTCCTAGAAAAATCTAAAGCAGATCTTGTATTTCTGTGTTCAGAATTTGCCACCCAGTTGAGAAACCAACAGGAGCTATTTGAAAAAGGTGGTAGGCCTTGGTGGAGTCCCAGCTGATCAATCTGCCACCTCCATTGCTCAATCAATGCTAACCAGCTGCATGAAATAGATGTGTTTTCTTCCCTGCAGATACTGCTTTACTGTTGAGTGGAAACATATTTTACAAATATTATGACCTAAAGAGAGAAACTCCATCCCCTGAATTCTACATCAATATGAAGAGTCTCTCAGGATAAACAAAAGGCTCTCTGTTCCTTTCGACAAACTCAGTATCAGGAAAATTGAAATTTTACCTACACCCATGGAAAATCAAATTCTGGTTTAGTTAATGTTTTCTTCCAGGCTGAAGTGTCTACTTAAGGAAAGATAATGACAGTTAATTGCTTAATCAGTGTCTCAATGGCTCCAGCTAAAAGGATTGGGGTAGGGGTGGGGTGTTAAATTAGAAAATGAATGGAATACCACTATAGCAACTCTGGAGAAAACTCTCATTTGTATGTGAGTGACATTCCTAGACTTGAGTGAGCTTTTCATTGGCACCTGTGAATCTGTTCTATGCAGACAATGGAGTCACTGTGGGCCAGGTGAGCAGTTGAGAGGCCAAATTCTTCTAAATTTATCTCTCAGTCTTCTAAACAGAGCATTCCTATGACACTTTGTATGATATTTCTATCATCCAGGCTAAAAAGTACATGAACAGATTGCTGACTACAATGAAGATCCTGGCTTGGGATTGAAGTCAGATTCCTTCCCTACGCTTCTGTAACTGGCCAAGAAAGGCGGTTAGACCTCCCAATATGAAGGAAAACCTCCACTGCCAAACCTACAGCTGGTTGCATCAACACACAGCCTGAGAGAGATTGTGTTCCTGTTCACGATCGGATCTTCAGTGTCTAACACAGTGCCTGACACTTATGAAGAGACTTGGCAATTAGCTGTTGCATTAATAGTGGTTAACATATAAGTCATCTTTCACATATTTTGAGTTATTATATCTTCTTGCTTTTTAATCATTCCCAGTTTGTGACCAGAAGAGAGCCTCCAAATCTTATTCACCAACAAGAAAATGATTGGGTGCTTCTTGCCGTATTACATTCTGTAAACAGTATTTGCAGTTTCTTGAAGTTTGGGTTATCTGGGATGAAAAGAAAACAGGTAGCAGTCAGCCAGGGGACCATCTCACTTGTGTGGCTTAGAGTTTGAGACCCAATAGCAGACATTTTCCCAAAGATTAAGGAATGACTAAAGCAGTTAGGTCCAAACCAGGCAAGAATTCATGACATGAATTCAATTGGCTAGTAGAGATATTTAGCTTTATTTTAGGATACTTTATTCAACCTAACAATTTAGTTTTTTTTAAATATTTATTTAATTATTTGAAAGAGCTACACAAAGAGAGAAGGAGAGGCACAGAGAGAGAGAGGTCTTCCATCCGCTGGTTCACTCCCCATTTGGCCGCAATGGCTGGAGCTGCGCCAATCCAAAGCGAGGAGCCAGGAGCCTCCTTCAGGTCTCCCACATGGCTGCAGGGGCCCAAGGACTTGGGCCATCCTCTACTGCCTTCTCAAGCCACAGCAGAGAGCTGGATTGGAAGTGGAGCAGCTGGGACTCGAACCAGGGCCCACATGGGATGCCGGCACCACAGGCGGCAGCCTCACCAGCTACACCACAGCGCCGGCCCCAACAATTTAGGTTTAAAGTGCAATTTTTTAGGTAAAGATCAATCATTCATAGCACCACACCATGATGTGGGTAAGAAATTTAGACACACATATAATTCACATGTTTATAATCATGAAAAAATTAAATACAGATCATATTCTCATAGGAAGCATTCTTCATCTTTTTTTTTTAAATAAAAAGATGTATTTATGTGAAAGGTAAAAGAGAGAGAGAGGGGTCTTTGATCTGTTGGTTCATTTCCACAATGTCTGCAAAATCTGGGGCTGTGTCAGCCATAGCCAGGAGCCAGGTCTCCCACATAGGTGTCAGGAACCCAAATACCCGGACCATCATCCACTGCCTCCTAGGAGCAATAGCGGGAAGCTGTATTGGAAGCATTTTTCATAGGCAGTGTGTTCTACAGCTCTAGAGTCTTTGTGTGGTTATTGGATCAGTACAAGAAGCAGGATCTGGGTGCTTGTTAGGAACATGGAGTCAGTTCCTCCTGCAGATCTATGAAATCGGAATCTGTATTTTCACAGAATTACCCTGGTGATTCTTATTAATGCTGCACAAGCACTGTTTTGGATTCAAATTGTTACTCATACCTGGGGGATTTTCAGAAAGCTGATTGATGTCACTGTGCCTTGGTTTCCGCGCCTGGAAACTGCAGAGGATACAGTACCAAGTTTATGTGCTGACTGGAAGATAGAATGAGACAATGTGAAAGTTTGCTCAGAGAAAGGTCCAGAATATTCTATTATTCAATGCATATCAAGTCGTCTTCTTTTTTTTAAAGATTTTACTTATTTATTTGAGAGGTAGAGTTACAGACAGTGAGTGAGAGAGACAGAAAGGTCTTCCTTCCATTGGTTCTCTCCCCAAATGGCCACTATGGCCGGAGCTACTCTGATCTGAAGCCAGGAGCCAGGTGCTTCTTCCTGGTCTCCCACGCGGGTGCAGAGGCCCAAGCACTTGGGCCATCTTCTACTGCTTTCCCAGGCCACAGTTGAGAGCTGGACTGGAAGAGGAGCAACTGGGACTAGAACCCAGCGCCCATATGGGATGCCAACGCTACAGGTGGAGGATTAACCTTCTACGCCATGGCGCTGGCCCCTCAAGTCTTCTTATAATGTAAAAATGGGAAACCTTTTATACAAGTTATTAAATTCAGGAAGGATTTTTAATGTAACAGTCAGGAAAGAGTTATGAAGAAAAGGTGTTTGAAGTATGGAATAAAGTTTTCCTAAAAATATTCACCTGAGAGAGTTTTTTCTTTGTTGACTACAAATATAACAGAGAAGTCTAAGGATTCTCATACTATACCACTGGAATGTTTCTCGGGCAGTTGAACGGAGTGGAAGAATTCCTCAAGCATGAATTAGATTCTATTCGTTCCTAGCAGCACTTTGAATTCTAGACTTTTGCACGCCAGACTTTATCCTGATGTGCCCAGGCTTATTCTCCTAGAATAGCTTATATAGGTGATAGACCTGTGGGTGACACTGTTACTGCCCTGACCAGATCCCCTTCACCAAGGTGATGCAACCAGCTTTAAGCTACTGTGATTCAGAACTGCCCTTCTCCATAGCTAATTTCCCTCAGTATTTAATAGAAGCTGCCTCAACTAATAGTGTATTTCCTCAACAATTCCATGGGCTAGTCCCCCACCTGACTGAGGCAGGGGTACCATGGTGGGACAACTCCATGATACAGTTCATGAGTATTGAGCTCCTATTGGTCAGTGAAAAATCTAGCCTTCAGAAAAATCTTTCTACGGCTTTGCCCTGCTTCCCTCACTGCCTCTCCAGAAAGCAACCCCATAATCATGTTTACCCAAATCCACATCTCAGGTTCTCCTTCAAGGAAATCATGCCTCAATGTCAGACAAGAAGACATCAGAATAATAAAGGTATGCTCAGAGGGGAAAGAGATAACTGGGGCCAAACATCTCAATAAAGAACATTTGTGATTCAATCCCGATACATGTGTTAATACACCCTCTAAATCTTCCTGCTTAATTATTAGAAAACAGAAAACATTTCATTTAGTATTTAAATTGAAATCAAGATATTGGTTGTCTCTATAAACCCCTGTACAGATTGGATGGGTCTTGTGGTGGGTTAAGCAGCTACTTGGGATACCCATATCCCGTATTAAGTCTCAGCACACGACAACTTTCCCTGCTATTGTGGCCATGAAGTAGTAAATGATGGTCCAAATCCCTGTGCCCTGTCATCCATGTAGGAGATTCGATGGAGATCCAGGCTTCTTGTGTTGGCTTGACCCAGCCCCAGTTGTTGGGAGCATTTGGGGAGTGAATAAGCGGATAGAAGGGTAAAGGGTCTCTCTCCCCCACCCTCTTTCTTTGACTTTCAAGTAAATGAAAATAAATAGATAAATGTTCAAAAATATTTAACTGTTTTTTAAAAATCCTATATGGGACTAAAGATTTTATGTATCTATACATAGTGTAGCAGTAAACTAAAATAAAATAAAGGGAAAATGAGAGGCACTTGACATCTGGTCCTTTATTTGTAATTGATTCGACTCTTGCCTCCATGTAGTCTACTCTCCTCAAGACTGATACAGAGATTAGTGTCAGGTCATGTCGCCTTCTTGCTCAAAATTCTCCAGTGTTTCACCTTACCCCAGTATTAAAATCTCAACTTTGTAACTTAGTCACAAGACCCCATGCCATCCTGTCCCTTCCCAACTTTCTGACTTGTCTTCTACCAAGTTACTGCTGTTTGCTTTGCCCCGTCTACAATGAACTGCTTGTTTTTCCTGAAACACGCAGAGCAAGCTCCTGTCTCAACACCCTTCACTTGCTACTCCTTCTGCCACAACTCTCTTCCCTCCGTTGCTTCCTCTTCCTCTGATGTGTGATTCTCTCCACAAACACTACCTTAGCAGATTGCACTCTGCCTCATTATCAATCTTTCATAACTTTATTTGCATGTTTTTCATCTCCCTCTCTCAATGGAGCTGCAGGAGAAGTCACAGCTTTTTCTGCAAAACCTAGAAGAGTGCTGGGTTCAAATTTATGCTCCTAACCATGGAATGAGGGAACCATTGTGATATTGTGACTTTAATAAAGAGCAATATATAATAATTGGGCAGGATAATATATGGATTGAGTTGTATTCTTTTAAAATTCATTGGTTGAATCTTTAACCCTCAGTGTCATGGTTTTTGGAGATAGGGCTCTTTGGGTTATAATGAGATTTATCAGTGTCCTTAGTGAAAATGGGTTCAGTGTCTTTATAAAAAGAGAGAGACACATCAGAGCTCTTTTTGCCTTATGAAGACAGGTGAGGAAGAGAGCCCTCATCCAAGAACTGAAGTAGCCAGAGACTTGATCTTGGACTTACTAGCTTCCAGAACTGTAAGAAAGCTAATTCCTCTTAAGTTATTTTGTTCAGCTCACTAATACAGCCTTCATGTCTCTGTTTCTTTCAAGTGCAGTATCTTAGCACTCTTTACACATTGTCTAAAACTTGGCCAACTAAAGAAAACAAGCTTATTCTCGGGGTTGTGGTTTTCAAAGTAGAAAGCCGGGGCTTCAGCAGGAGTCAGCTTACAAAGAGCCCTGGCAGCTCTGCCAGCCAAGATTGGCTCTCTGGAAACAGAACTGCCCTGCAGTCGAAGGACGCACAGGTCAGAGCTGCAGACCTTGTCGACTCTAAGCTGAAAAGCCCTAAACTTGGCCCAGGTTCCAAAATAACCACCACTGTTGAAGGGAGGGCCAGCTGGGTCAGCAACATTGCAAGCAGAACTGTAAATTAACTAAACATGTTTTCCTTTTAGAGATGCCACCTACTTTCTCTTCAAGCCAACTGTACTCCCAGGCCAGCTAGGTAACAGAAGTCCACAGGGTGCCTTCCCCAAGGAGGTTCACACCTCCCTTAGGATGTGCCCCATGTGAAGAGACAGAAAGGTCTGGCCTCATAACTGGCAAGGCATTAAAGCCCACCTGATTATTATCAAGCCCCTTCTGTCAGTTTCTGTTTGTCTCTCAATGGGAAAACTTGCTTGTGGTCTAGACAGCACCTTTCTTAGGTCCTCTAACAATGGCTCTGTCCTTTGTTTTAGACCCTGTGAGTTTAATCTTTGTGTTAGATTTGTTTTCTCCAGAATTGAAACGAGAAAGTCTAGATGGCCATGCACAGGAATCCTCCAATGGAGGCAGTTTCTGTGAGCTGGCACTGCTGTCCCCCTCAAGAAGCCACCTCCTGCTGGAATACAGGATTTATTTATTTATTTGAAAGGCAGAGTTACACAAAGGCAGAGAAGAGAGGGAGGTCTTCCATTCACTGGTTCACTCCCTATAGCGCCACAGTGGCTGGAGCTCAGCCTATCAAATGCCAGGAGTCATCTTCCGCGTCTCCACGTGGGTGCAGGGGCCCAAGGACTCAGGCTCTATTCTGCTGATTTCTCAGGCCATAGTAGAGAGTTGGATCCGAAGTGGCGCAGCTGGAACTCAAAACGGAGCCCATATGGGATGCTGACACTGCAGATGGTGGCTTTACCTGCTAGGACACAGCACTGGCCCTCGGAACCCTGTCTTGACTCCCTTTCCCTGGAATGCAGCATGAAGCAGCCAGAGGGATTATCCCAGGTTCCCCTAATAGAAGTTAGGGTCCATCCTTCTTGGAGTGTGTTAACAGGCAGTCAGTGGAAACTGGGATGCATTTCCTTAGGAATCTCCAATTTTACCATGAGAATAGCAAGAGAATGGTGATTCCATCCTCTCCAGCTCAGTTTATTGTGAAAACAAGTTACCCATCCCACCTTCTGATGGTTCTCTGTTCTATCATAAGCAAGCCAGATAAGATAAAAAATTGCAAATCAGATCTTTTGATTAGTTTTGTCCCTGCCTTGTAAATGAATGTCAAGTTTGTTTTTTTTTTTTTCCTCCAAAATTGTGCTTAAAACCTCCAGTACTAAGGCTTGTGCTGTGGTATAGTGAGTAAAGCTGCCGTCTGCAGTGCCAGCATCCTATATGGGCGCCGGTTTGTGTCCTGGCAGCTCCACTTCTGATCCAGCTCTCTGCTTTGGCCTGGGAAAACAGTAGATGGCTCAAGTCCTTGGGCCCCTGCACCTGGGTGGGAGACCCAGAGGAGGCTCCTGGTTTTTGGTTTTGGATTGATCCAGCTCTGGCAATTGCAGCCATTTGGGGAGAGAACCAGCAGATGGAAGACCTCTCTCTCTCTCTCTGCCTCTCCTCTCTTTCTCTCTGTTTCTGTCTCCACCTCTGTGTAACTCTTTCAAATAAATAAATCTTTAAAAAAAATACCACCAACCTCTACAGGTTTTTTTCCTCCCTTGTAAGCCGCCCTCCACGCTTAGACCCTAAAAAACCTTGCTTTTAAATTAAAAACAAAACAAAACAAAACAAAAAACAACAAACAAACAAAAATCCTTAGCTTTTGGCCTTTGCCTGAACTGACTTTTCTCCAATGTATTTCCCAAGTTTCCCCCTCTTTCCCTGCAGATCATCATTCAGTTTCAAATCCAGCTTCTCTGGAGTGGTATTTGGTCCCCAACTTGGGACATTTACATCATATGTTGGAGTGCCTGGGTTTGAGACCGAGTTCGACTACTGATTACAGCTTCCTGTTAACGTGCACCCTGGGAGGCCAGAGCACGGGAGTCCCCGCTACCTTTGGAGGAGACCTGGACTGGGTTTTTGGCTCTTGGCTTCAACGTGGCCCAGCCTTGCCTGTTGTGGACATTTGGAGAACGAGCCAATGGATGGAAGATCTCATTCTGTCTCTCTGCCTTTCAAAATAATACTTTTTAAAAAAAACTGTTCAAAGTCAGATTTGAGGGAGAAAGAGGGAGTAAGTGAGTGAGTGAAGGAGGGAGGGTCGGGGAAGGGAATATTGTTCTGTTCTTAGAATTATATCTATAAACCATGTTGACTCTGTTAAAAACTAATTAAAATTAAAGTAAAAAATAAAAATCAGATTCTCTGACAGTTTCACTTGTGACAGTGGAAAATGTGTGAAAATCCAAAATGTGATCTCAATACTAATGAAATCTCAGCTTAAATAAATATAACAAGCAGTAATTATTTATATCTTCTTGATCATTTTCCATTTGACAGACTTAGAAAAGGGGGAAGGTTGATCAGGGGGAGAACAACTCCTAAGCTCAGCAGCCACTGAATCAAGCAGCTGCAAATTAGCCATAAAACATGGGGCTTTTCTGTGAAGCCTTAGCCGCTTGCAGAAGATAAAATGAGACAGTTTCATCAACGGGGATGAATCCTCAGGAGCTGGCTCCATAGGGCAATTAGCTCCTCATAGAAAATGCTTTAGTAAACAAACACATGCTGAAATAATGATGCCCCCTCCTCCAAAGACTGCGCTGATCCTGGGCCTTTTCTGAAAGAAAGATGAGAGAGAGAGAGAGAGAGAGAGGGAGGAGGGAAGAGGGAAGAGGGAAGGAGGGAAGGAGGGAGGGAAGGAGGGAAGGAGGGAAGGAGGGAAGGAGGGAAGGAGGGAAGGAGGGAAGGAAGGAAGGAAGGAAGGAAGGAAGGAAGGAAGGAAGGAAGGAAGAAAGGAAGGAAGGAGGGAGGGAGGGAGAAAGAGGGAAAAAACTCAGGAATTAGTTTACTGCAATATTTCACACAGCTTACGCAGTCACAAATAGATTACACTGTGGTCCCTTTGGAGGGCAAGGAAAATCAGAGGGCGGGAAGAAGACTTAGGTGTGCCCGTGACCTCTCCAATGGAAGCATTGCTAATTTGAACTGGTTTCCTTAGCTTCTGTTAGAATACCTGTCAATGAGCATCTTGTCACAAACGTGAGGTTTAAGTTTTTGTTGGTCCTGCAGATTTTAAGGAGGCCTTACCCTACTGACAAGCAATTTTACAAGGAAAAAAGACCTGATGTGTCTTCCAAAAAATGAAAACAGGAGAGACATCCAATTCTCTTCATTTAAAACTCCAAATACCTTTCTTCTTAGGAATCTCACTTAGCTATTTAGGAAAATCATTGCATTAACTACCCACCAAATTGTGTTTTCACTTTCAGCCGTCTGATTCCCAAGTATGTGTCCCTTGAAATCATAACACCAAGCTCTTTAATGAATAACTGGTTATCTCCCAAGGCTTTAGGCAGAGAGAGTAAGAGAGAATATCAAAAGATAATTAAATTTGAAACAATATGTGTGAATGATGTAACTCTTGTCTTTCAGTTATACAATCTTGATATCAGAATTCTTATGCACAATTTCATTTATTTATTCTGTATAAATGTAATTTATTCTTTCATTAAAAATGGCTTTATAAGAATGATTATACATATTTATGAGGTATAGTGAAACATTTCTTTTTTTAATCTTTATTTTTTTAAAGATTTATTTATTTATTTGAAAGTCAGAGTTACACAGAGAGAGGAGAGGCAGAGCGTGAGAGAGAGAGAGAGAGATCTTCCATCCAATGGTTCACTCCCCATTTGGCCTCAACAGCTGGAGCTGTGCTGATCCAAAGCCAGGAGCCAAGAGCCCCCTCGGGGTCTCCCAAGTGGGTGCAGTGGCCCAAGGACTCAGGCTATCTTCTACTGCTTTCCCAGGCCATAGTAGAGAGCTGGATCAGAAGTGGAGCAGCCGGGTCTCGAACCGGTGTCCATATGGGATGCCAGTGCTTCAGGCCAGGGCGTTAACCCACTGCGCCACAGTGCCAGCCCCTAGTGCAATATTTCTTTTCATGGTTCCCTAGAAGCATTTTAAAATTTATCATAATATTTAATACCGGTGCAGTGGGTTAACGCCATGGCCTGCAGAACTGGCATCCCATCTAAGTGCTGGTTGGAGATCTGGTTGCTCCACGTTCGATCCAGCTCCCTGCTAATGTACCTGGGCAAGCAACAAAGGATGGTCCAAGTGCTTGGGACTCTGCACCCACGTGGGAGACTGGAAAAAGCTCCTGGCTCCTGTTTGCAGCCTGGCCAAGCCCTGGTTGTTATGGCCATTTGGGGAGTGAACTAGCGGATGGAAGATTTTTCTATCTCTCTTTTTCTCTCCCTATAAATCTGCCTTTCAAATAAATAAACAGATCTCAAAATTTTTAATTTAACATGTAATAACTTTTAACATTTTGCTATATTCACTTCATATATAGATATATATATAATATTTTATTCCTGAAAACAAAGATAATGTTAACACCTAATGTGGGATTCATGACAATGATTATACAGTGAGCAAAAAGGGGTATATTGCCATGCAAATGTTCTAATTCAGTGAAGAAAATATTTATAATGATTTAGATAGTAAATAATATGACATCCAACCAGCTTTTATAGTGTATACATTTATATTAACTTGCACATTTTTTGAGAAAATGTGTGATATTTGTCATTCTGTATCTGGATTATTTCACTGACTATAATGATTTCCAATTCCAACCATTTTGTTGCAAAAGACAGATTTTGTTATTTTTATGGCTGAGTAATATTCCATGTTATTTAGGTAGTATATTATCTCCATCCGTTCGTCAATCGATGGATATCTAGATTGACTCCCTATCTTTGCTATTGTGAATTGGGCTGCTATGAACATATGAGTGCAGGCATCTCTTTTTCACATGCTGACTTTCTTTCCGTTGAGTATATTCCCTGTTGTGGGATAGGTGGGACACATGGTACATTCTTTTTTAGTTTTTGAGGAATATCTATAGTGTTTTACATAATTGGTATATTAATTTGTATTTCCATCAACAATGTATTAGGGTGCCATTTTCTCAACAATATCACCAGCATTTTTTATTTTATTTTGGATAATGACCATTCTAAGTGTAATGAGGAATACCTCATGTGGTTTTGATTTGAATGTTCCTGCTGGCTAGTGTTCTTGATCAGTTTTTCATGTGCCTGTTGAATGCTTTTACTTCTCCCTTTGAAAATAATGTCTATCTACATCCTCTGCCCATTTCCTAACTGGGTGGTTTGGTTATTGAGTATCTTACCTTCCTTTTATGTTATGTATATTAATTCTTTATTGGCTGCATATTTTGAAATATTTTCTCCTATTCTGTCACTTCTTTTCACTTTGTTGTATACTCTTCTGTGTAGAAACATCTTAGCTTGTTATAACCCAATTTGTCTATTTGTACTTCCATTGTCTGTGCTTTTGGGGCTTACCCAAAATGTCTGCCTGAGCCAATGTTTTACAGGGTTTTTCTGAAATTTGTCTCTGGTCATTTGATAGTTACAGGTGTTAAGTTTAGATTGTTGGTGTATTTTCAACTGTTTTTTGTATACAGTGTAAGATAGGGGTGTTGTTCCAAACTTCTGCATGTGGAAGTTCAGTTTTCTCAATACCATTTATTGAAGAAACTGTTGTTTCTCCAAGATATGCTTTTAGCACATTTGTTGAAGATTAATTGGTTGGAGATGCGTGGATTTATTTCTGAGTTTTTTTTTAAGATTTATTTATTTATTTGAAAAGCAGAGTTACAGAGAGGCAGAGGCGGAGAGAGAGAGGTCTTCCATCCAATGGTTCACTCCTCAGATGGCCACAATGGCCAGAGCTGTGCTAGTCCAAAGCCAGGAGCCAGGAGCTACCTCTGGGTCTCTCTCCCAGGTGCAGGGATCCAAGACTTGGACCAACCTCAACTGCTTTCCAAGGTCATAGCAGAGAACTGGATTGGAAGTAGAGCAGCAGGGACTCAAACCAGTGCCCATATGGAATGCTGGCATTGCAGGCAGCAGGCTTACCCACTACACCACAACAGTCCTCTATTTCTGGGATTTTTACACTGGACCACATGTAAACTTTTATTCCAGTGCTCTGCTGTTTTGCTTGTAATAGCCCTGTAGTATGTCTTGAAATCTGGTATTGTGATGTATCCAGCTGTTTTTATTATTTAAGGCTGTGGTGGCTATTCAAGGTCTTTTTTGTTTCCAGATGAATTTTAGGATTGTTTTTTCTAATTCTGTGAAGAATGTCATTGACACTTTGGTGGTAAGTTGCTTTGAGTGGTATGGACATGTTTATATTAATTCTTCCCATCCATGAACATACATGACTTTTCAATGTTTTTGTCTTCCGTTTCTTTCAGTAATTTTTTATAACTTTCATTGCAGAGGTCACTAAGATTCTTAGTGTAATTTCTTGCAAGATATTTAAAATGTCTGCAGCTATTGTGAATGGTAGTGTTTTTGTAAGTTCTCTCTCAGCCAGAACATTTTTGGGGTATAAGAATGATGTTGGTTTTCCTGGCACTGATTTTGTCCCCTGCAATTTTGCTGAATTTGTTACCACTTCTAACAGTACATTGCTGGGCTCTTTTGATTCCCCTGTATAAAGAATAATGCCATCTGTCATCCAAAAATGGAGATAATTTGACTTCTCCTTTCCAATGTTTGTATTTCAGTGGTATCAGTTGTAATATCTCCTTTCTCATTTCTGACTTAACTGATTTGAGTCTTATTTACTTTCATGGATAGTCTAGTTAATGGTTTATCAATTTTATTTTTTTCAAAAATCAGCTCTTCATCGTATCATTCTTTTGTATTTTTTAAATTTACATTTCCTTTAAATTTGGGTTTGGTTTGGTTTTGATTTTCTACGTCCTTGAGATGCATTGTTAGACTATTTATTTTGATATCTTTCCCATTTTTTGATGTAGGAACTTATTGGTATAAATATTCACCTTGCCACTACTTTTGCTATGTCCCACAAGTTTTGATCTGCAAGAGTCCACACTAATGCTGAGTGTGAGGAAGGAGACACAGATACTGTCTGAGAGGGTAGCTAAATATGTGAGAATGACTTTGGCTCCATGACTACAGAACAAGCAATCTAGGGCCAATCTCCATGACCTACATACCGAGGTGGGATGGATGCAGAGACCTTAAGCCCAGACAACAAGTAAGCAGCAGCGCCCAAAACCTGGCAGATTCCGTGGGAGGAGCTGAGGCCTGAGCCCCATGCTGGGTCTGGGCAGAGGAGAGAAACTCAGCCAGCGATGCCAGAAATCAGAACTGATCTGCTGTGCTGGATGAGGCATAAAGTGTTCAGTTCCAGGACCCAACAAGCAGAGTGCTGTAGGACTAGGTGGGACACGGGAGAAATTCCCAGGAGCCCACGGCCTGCATGAGGTGGGGCCTGGAGCTCTGGACACTGTATGTGGAAAATGCAACATCCAGAGTTGGACTTGTGGGGTTCCATCTGCCTTGCTAGAATGCAGGAATGTCCTCGGTGCCCCCAGGAAGAAGACAGGCAAGGCCCTTGTCTTCTGTCACAGTATGCATTACAACAATGATTCTCTCTCAAGAGGGCCTTCACCATCACACCCTTTGCTATAGGATTTGGGAGAGGAACAATGTGAGTGCCTTCTCTGTAGCGAAGGTGTCGCTCCCCCTCTTCACGGAGGAGCAACACTAGACCCTGCGCTGTTCTTTTGTCTGCTCGGCCCTTCCTGGGTTTGCTGCTGGTCCTTCCCGGGTTGGCTGCCGACCCCTCCACCTCCGTGGAGGGGCGGCTCCCCCTGCCACTTTCCCCACTTCCGCGGGGGAGCGGCACACCGCCGGCCGGCTCTCTCGGGGGCTGCACAGGTGTTCCTTCAGATAGATGTTCCCCTTAGATGTTCCTGGTGCATGTTGTCTCTCTCCTCCTTTATAGTCCTCTTCCACCAATCCCAACTCTGCTACCCACACGCCGAGTACGCTGCTCTCCTCCAATCAGGAGCAGGATCAGCTCCTGCAGCTCATCAGTCAAGTTGGCGAGAGGCAGCTGTGTAGAAGCTGTTTCCTCCCTTCTCAGCGCCATATTGTGGGAGAGCAGATGCATAGAATAAGTCTTAATTCCAGTAACCTAGTCTAGTCCAAGTTGCTCCCCACAAAAGGAGCTGTGAGTTCTCCAGGGAGCTCTTCTTACTGCGCTGTCCATCGGTGGTGGCTGGGTTACCTCCAGGGAGGGTTGCTGGGCTATTTGTGCTGATGGGCTTCACTGATCTCTTGCTAATGGTTTCTCTTGCAACAGGGAGTCCCCTGCACCAGGGTGCCAGGGCTTCAGACAGCACAGGTTTGGCTTTATTCCTTTCTCCACGTTGCTACGACAGCTACAGGTGTCCCCAGGGTTCCCACTGTTCTCTTACTGCATGCAGACACTCTTCCTTGGTCACTCCCTTCTGAAAGTAGCTGCTCTGGGTTTTCTCACTGGAGGAAGAGATAAGCCTTGGCTTCTCTATAGTGCCATCTTGAATCCCTCCCCCAAAGGTTCTCTTATGCCTTATTCTAAAGTTTCCTTCTTACTCTCAGTCTTTGAAAAGTGTTCCACCTCCTAGCCCACACAACCTATTTGCATCAAGGAGTTTGATGAGTTTATCCTATTCCTTTATCATCCAATGCCTGAATTTATATACCTGATGGGCTGGGCTCTCACAAGAACCTTCTTGCTTCTTGCATTTGAATTACTATTACGTACCTTTACTCAAAAACCGTTATCTGGCTGTATAAGTTACATACATTCTGAACCTTCTCACCTCCTTTATTTCAGGAATCAATTCTCATAAAATTGTGAGCTCTTGCCTCTCCGCTTCCACCAAGTTCTGGGAGCCTGCCAGAGCAGCCCTCTACTCTATGATTAAGAAAATGGTTTCTAAATCCAGAACCTTAGATGAAAACCCTGGTTCCTTTGTTTTCTTGTTTAACTTCATGCCTCAGTTTCCTCCTGATGGTGATAAATATTTCAATTTATAGGATTACTGGGAAAAATAAATGCAGTAATAATTACAAGTCACATAGGGGAATATTCAGCCTAGAAAATTGCTTGCTAAAAAGAATACTGCTTTAACCTTTACCCCAAATACTTTTCATTGAGGAAATTATTCCTTTTGAAATTTATTAATCTTTTGAACTATGTGCCCTTCAGAAATGAAGCATGTATTGTCTAATTATTAAACAATTATCAAAGGGAAGAAAAAAGTTGTCAAAAATCTCATCAATTATACAAATGTTTTATAGGTACTGTACTTTCATATTTGCTTGTGTTTTTGTTTCTATGTTGCCAGTGTTTGCACCAATTTCCTGTATTCCAGCAACACTTAAGACACGTAGGCATTTTACATACGTTTCAAAGTCGGCAAATGCGTTGCCTCTAATAGCATTTCAAGGCTATATTCTTTGTTCTTTCTACTAGGTTGTACACTCATGTAAAATAAATGCTAAATTCTTCAGCTTTTCTAATATCTGTCTTCAGTGAGTTGAGTATCAATTATTCTTATGAACTTTTAACATTGGATTATGGGAAATGTTCAGTGAAGTAGAACTGACTACTGCCAGCATTACCTTTAATGAGAATGTATAGCTGGATGCTTGAAATCCGTAAACGACTTCTTGCCGAGATTTCTGAATTACACTGCCTCGTCCGAAGTTCCCCCTTCTTGGGTGAGCACCCCTGAAGCAAATATGCATCTCGTCTGTAACAGCGACTGTAAAAATAACACATTGCCCGAGCAATAAAGAGCCATTCCAGTATCAAATAAACTCAAATGAGAGTTGTGTGTTCTTTTCACTGATGATGGATCTAGAATACCATCTGGGCTTAAATTCTCAAGGAACCATCCTTGACCATACAAATAGGGTGCAGCAGGAGAAGTTTGCTGACAGGCTATTTCCAATAGACAGTGTTTACTGTCTGTAATTTTCAAGACGGAATAATAGACACTCAGCAAGGAGAAAGAAAACTGCTCTCTGCCTTCATAGAGGTTTCAGTAGAGGGTGGGGGATAAGTACAACTGAGCAAAATAGTCATTTATCATTTTTCAGGATGCATGTATTTATTTGAAAGGCAGAGTGCAGAGGGTGATATGGAGAGACAGAGCTCAAGAGATCATGCATCTGCTGGTTCACTCCTCAAATGAGGACCCAGTCAAGCCAAACTCAAGAGCTTGGAATTCATCTGGG
Organism: Oryctolagus cuniculus; assembly: GCF_964237555.1. Taxonomy (NCBI): domain Eukaryota; kingdom Metazoa; phylum Chordata; class Mammalia; order Lagomorpha; family Leporidae; genus Oryctolagus; species Oryctolagus cuniculus. Next base: position 171,420,378 of record NC_091435.1, on the reverse strand, counting down.
TCTCCCATGTGGGTGCAGGGGCTCAAGTGCTTGGGCCATGATCTGCTGCCTTGCTGGCACACTCGCAGGGAGTTGGATCAGAAGCATCGTAGCTGGGAGTCCAGTCAGCACTGTGATACAGGATGTGGAATGCAGGCTCTGTGAGGGGAGGCATAGCCACTGCACCACAGCACCAGCCCCTATTTATTACTTTAAATGGAATTAACCAATATTTATCATGTGCTTACCATGGACAAGACCTTGGCTTGGTAGTCTGAATGCAAACAGAATTAAGATGCAGTTCCTTGTTATCAAGAAATTAGCAATGTAATGGAGGAAACAAGCAGGCAAAGCCACTGCAATCCTGGTAACACCACTCTCCACTGGCACTCAAATGCTCAGCATGTGCACACATCTTGCTAAACCTTCACAGCGAAATTCTCAGTGTCCCGTTCCTTTCCTTTTGCTCCTCTGTGGTGTGCACAGCTGGACTCTGAGCCCTAGGGGCGAATGCTGCTGAAGCCGTAACTTACTAGATCTGAAGTCAAGAAAGTAGCTACAGAAACATTTTAGGTTCCAATAATTTGAATATTGGCTTTGGACCCACATCATGTGTGCTGATTCTGTAAGTTTCCTAAAGAATCTCCCTCATAATAGTGGGCCAGATAGAATGCTTAAACTGACTGCTCCTACTCTTTCTCCCAACTTCCTCCCTTCAAAGAAGAGATACCTTGATTGAGACTCTATGGTAGCCCAAAAGGGCTAACATAAAGCACATGTGTTGTTGTATGCTGCTTCAGTGCCAGGTGAGTCATAATGGCCATAATTAATTAGGAATCATTCTCTATTGAAACCCCATCAGCAAGTTGATATTGGATATTCTTAGAAGCAGGCATTGTGGTAAAGCAGGTTAAGCCACCACTTCGGGAGCCCACATCCCCTATTATAGTGCCTGAGATCAAGTCTCTCCTCGAATTTCAATCCAACTTCTTGCTAAAGCACCCAAGAGGCAGCCCATGATGTCTCCTGCACTTGGGTTCCAAGCCCAGGTGGAGTTCCTGGCTCTTGGCTTCAGCTTGCTACAGCTCCAGCTGTTACCAACGTTTGTGGAGAGAACCAGCAGACAAAGGTCTTTCTCTGCTTCTCCCTCCTTTTAGTCACTGTGCTCTTCACAAATGAATACATTTTACTCTAGAAAATATTCAGATTAGCAACTTGTAGTGTATACTTAGGGATGTAGAGGGTTGGAAAGACGTTGTCCCCACCTCTACAACAGCACAAAAGCTGGGTATGTGACTTTCCTTATAACAACCAGGAAGCTAAGGTCACAGGGCAGTCAAATCCTAGGGGAAGACTGCAGTCTACAAGACAACACGATGTAAAACACAAGCACTATCCTACCTGAGTTCCAAAAAAAGAAAAAAGAAGAATTTAGCTAATAATTTAGTACATTATTAGTTCCCACGTCAGCAAAGCCCAGGGAAACCCTTAGTGGCTATAATATTGTAGCGTCTGTACCTTCTTGAAGACTTTGTGAATCTCAGTCCCACCAGGTGCATACCTGGGAGATGGTAACCCTCACCCAAATGCTTTTTCCCCTTTCTCCCATGAAAGGAAGTCCTTACACAGCATCATCTTTAGGGTACTGCTGAAGCCTCACTGGCAGTAGGGGAGAAAATAATAAGCCAACCCCTGGAGGGTCGGAAATGAGGACTGAGTCCAGAATCACATCTGGAAGAGGAGGAGAAATACCGAGAAGGCCTGCCTTTCAGCCGGGAGGACGTAGTGCTTGCCATCAGAACAAGAGAAGCACCCTCCCATCCCTGCTTATTTATTTATTTATTTTTTATTTTTTTGACAGGCAGAGTGGACAGTGAGAGAGAGAGACAGAGAGAAAGGTCTTCCTTTGCCGTTGGTTCACCCTCCAATGGCCGCTGCAGCCGGCGCACCACGCTGATCCGAAGCCAGGAGCCAGGTGCTTTTCCTGGTCTCCCATGGGGTGCAGGGACCAAGCACTTGGGCCATCCTCCACTGCACTCCCTGGCCACAGCAGAGAGTTGGCCTGGAAGAGGGGCAACCGGGACAGAATCCGGCACCCCGACCAGGACTAGAACCCGGTGTGCCGGCGCCGCAAGGCAGAGGATTAGCCTAGTGAGCCGCGGCGCCGGCCTCATCACTGCTTCCTGATGCTCATCCACCAAACCTGAGTAACAGCACCAGAGGGTAGATGGGACAAAGTGAGGAGACAGGGGAGCTGGAGACGGAGGGGACGTTTGTCAAAGCAGTCCAACATGGTGCTAGGCTGTTACTCAAAGACCGGAAACTGAGAGTGGAGTGTGTGCAAACATCACAAACTAGCCCCCTTCAAGCTAGATTCTTTCTTCCAGAAAGAAAAACACATCTATTTTTAGACTTGAAAACTGTTTCTTTCAGTCTCTATTCTCTTATGTAAGGTTAAATTTCTGCAAATCAATAAGATGCATGAGGCACACAAAAAAGCAATGAAAAACAACAGTCTCAGATGTGGATTAGAGTCAGATATGAAACACAGATTGGAACTATTCTGCGGGGACTTAAAAATGGTGATGATTAATATTCTGAGTGTTCTAATAAAAGGTTGACAAACTCTGACCCTCAGGCCAAATTTAGCCGACAGCATGCTTTTGTATGTTTCATGAGCTAAGAATAGATTTTTTAGATCTTTATCTGGCAGAAAAAGTCAAAAGAAGAATATTTCAAAGCATATGAAATTTACAGGAAAGTCAAGGTTCAGTGGTCTAGTTAAAATGTACCAGCACATGGACATGCTCATTTGTTTCTGTGTTATATATGGCAGGTTCTGTGCTATGACAGAGGACTAGAATAATTCAACAGAGAACATATAGACAGGAAAGCCTAAAACATGTTCTATCATCCCATTTACAAAAAGGTTTGCCAAACTCTGATCAAATAGAAAGGCGTGCAACGTACAAGACCAGATGGATCATTCCAGCAGAGAGACACGGATGATAAGAACTAATCAGGACGCACTGTTGTGGCTCAGTGGGTTAAGCTGCTGCTTGCAACACCAGCATTCCATATGGGTGCCAGTCCCAGCCCTGGGTGCTTCCTGTCCAGTTCCCTGCTAATGTGGCTGACAAGGCAGTAGAAGATGGCCCAAGTAGATGAGGCAGTAGAAGATGGCCCAAGTAGATAAGGCAGTAGAAGATGGCCCAAGTAGATAAGGCAGTAGAAGATGGCCCAAGTAGATAAGGCAGTGGAAGATGGCCCAAGTAGATAAGGCAGTAGAAGATGGCCCAAGTGCTTGGGCCCCTGTCACCCATGTGGGAGACCTGGATGTGGTTCCAGAGTCCGGGCTGAGGCCTGGCCCAACCCCAGTCATTGCAGCCATTTGAAAGCTTCTACTTTTCATCTCTCTCTCTCTCTCTCTTTCTCTTTTTCTCTCTCTCCCTCCCCCCTTCTCTCTCTGTATTTCAAATAAATAAATCTTTTTTAAAAGGAAAGAAATGATCAAATGGAAATATGAACAATGAAAACAGTAGCAGAGATGCTGAATGCCTTCAATTAACTCATAAATTATACCTGAGGAAAAACCAGTGAATTCAAGGTAATTGCTAGACATCACCTAAACTGAAAGAAGAAGAGTGAAGTAAACACAAAAACTCGAAGGAGAGCATCCAAGAGCTGCAGAGCAGTGTAAGGAGCTCAGGTCAAAAATCTGCAAACTGGAAGACCAGGAGTCGAGCTAAAGAATAGAACAGAAAACAGCACGTGAACAGATGAAGAAATAATGACTGAGTATTACTCAAGATTTTGAAAAATACCAAACCAGATATAAAAATGTGAAGCTCATAAAATATGATGCTCCACAAAATCCAGCCATTTCACTGTGAATACACATAAACACGACTGCTGAAAACATAGAGAAAAAGAAAATAAAAATCTTTAAGGCCATCAGAGATAAAAGACTCACTAGAATGAGAGGGGTGAAAACATTAATTTTAATATACACTGCAACAGAAAGTATATAAGCCAAATGACAAAGGGATCATCTCCTCAAACAGGTGGAAAAACAAACTTTCATCATTTATACCCAAAGAAGCAAAGAACTAAAAATCTGTCACAATGTAAGACAAATCAACATTTTTCTCTAACAAAGTGAAGAAAGTTCCTTGTCAGAGAAACTCCAATACAAAAAGTGTTAAAGCAAATTCTCAGACAGAATGCAATCTACACAAAATGTGAAAATTTCTGGAAATTCAATAAGTGAAAAACATTTTATTAAGTAAAATTTTGCTAATAGATGACAAACTGTCTAAGCAAAGATCATAGCAATGTGTCCTGTGTTTACAGTACATGAAAAGCAAGATGCATTACAAGGATACATAAAAGACCAGAGGATGTATTTGGGAAGAAAGTGATATTGTTATGGGAATGTGTTTCCTGGTTTTTACTCCAAGTTCTCGCCCCCATGTGAGATAAGAATTCAAATCAGAAGCATCAATGATGTGCAAAATGAGAGCAGGATTCATTGAAAGGGAAAGAGAATACATGAGAGCTAGGGAGGAAACCCCACAAGGAGAAAAGCTGGGGGGGGGGGGCAGAGAGATGCACACAGTGGGAGACAGCAAGAAGGGAGCCAAAAGAAGGGATCAAGAAGGGTAAAAGAGCTCTCTCAGAGGACCTGTGTCCACGGTGAGACCAGGGCAGGGCGTGTCTCAGGAGGAGGACCTGTGTCCACGGTGAGACCAGGGCAGGGCGGGTCTCAGGAGGAGGACCTGTGTCCACTGTGAGACCAGGGCAGGGCGGGTCTCAGGAGGAGGACCTGTGTCCATGGTGAGACCAGGGCAGGGCGGGTCTCAGGAAGAGGACCTGTGTCCATGGTGAGACCAGGGCAGGGTGGGTGTCTTAGGAGGAGGACCTGTGTCCTGGTGAGACCAGGGCAGGGCGGGTCTCTTAGGAGGAGGACCTGTGTCCACGGTGAGACCAGGGAAGGGCGGGTCTCAGGAGGAGCACCTGTGTCCACAGTGAGACCAGGGCAGGGCGGGTCTCTTAGGAGGAGGACCTGTGTCCATGGTGAGACCAGGGCAGGGCGGGTCTCAGGAGGAGGACCTGTGTCCATGGTGAGACCAGGGCAGGGCGGGTCTCAGGAGGACCTGTATCCATGGTGAGACCAGGGCAGGGTGGGTCTCAGGAGGAGGACCTGTGTCCACGGTGAGACCAGGGCAGGGCGGGTCTCTTAGGAGGACCTGTGTCCACGGTGAGACCAGGGCAGGGCGGGTCTCAGGAGGAGGACCTGTGTCCACGGTGAGACCAGGGCAGGGCGGTTGTCTTAGGAGGAGGACCTGTGTCCACGGTGAGACCAGGGCAGGGTGGGTGTCTTAGGAGGACCTGTGTCCACGGTGAGACCAGGGTAGGGCGGGTGTCTCAGGAGGAGGACCTGTGTCCACGGTGAGACCAGGGCAGGGCGGGTGTCTTAGGAGGAGGACCTGTGTCCTGGTGAGACCAGGGCAGGGCGGGTCTCTTAGGAGGAGGACCTGTGTCCACTGTGAGACCAGGGCAGGGCGGGTGTCTTAGGAGGACCTGTGTCCACGGTGAGACCAGGGCGGGTCTCTTAGGTCTCAGGAGGAGGACCTGTGTCCACGGTGAGACTAGGCACTGTGGTTGTCTTAGGAGGAGGACCTGTGCCGCGCCTGGGCTCCTTCTCTCGCTGCCCATAATCAGGGTACTTTCAGGCAGCTCCCCGGGGTAGCGCCCAAGGCTGTTGCGCGGTGACCAGCACAGCGGGGGACCCTGTGGCCGCGGTCCCCTCCAGCCCAGCTGCGTCCTTGTCCAGGAGTTCCCTTAGGAAGGCCGATGGGCACGTGGCCGTTTGCGGCTCGGCGGTGAGCAGGGCTCCGGCAGGTGCCGGCCGGGGCCCACTCGGCCTTCCAGGTGACTCACGGTGAGGGACGGACAGGTGTCAGCCCGCAAAGCCCAGGGCCCTGACCCCGAGGCGTCCTCCTGTGTGACAGACCCCAGGGGACCCCGCAGGCTCTGCCGCGGTCAGGTCAGCAGTCTTTCTTTGCTTCAGTTCTGTTCTGTCTTTGAAACTGACAGTCTTTAAAATGGGAATACTGTAACGATATGTTTCTTGGATAGTTGTCTTTAAAAGGACAAAAATTAAAAATTTAATTAAAAATTAAAAATTAAAAACAGAAAAAAAAAAAAAAAAGAACCTCCCTCAGGCCCAGGAACCCTTTTCCAGGCTAGGGGGTGCTACCTGCACAGACACAGGAAGTGTCCTGCACTGAGGTTTTCTGCGAGCTTCGGGATGTGTCCATGTGGGTACAGTGCACACTTGTTCATCACGGTGCCTCCTCCTCCCGGTGCACCCTGGGAAAGTGGGCGCTCTGGATTGACAAGCAAGGGGGTAGCATTACAGCACAGCTCAGTGCTAAGAAACAGAAATTGTGGGAAAATCTTCCAGCTCATCTATTGCTATCTAACTCCCTGCTTATTCACCGTATCACTCTGAAGTCTTTATATTACACATTAAGTAGTACAATATTATTTGAAGGTAGACTTCGATTTATTGAAATAGATCGTAAATCTAATGAAAAACCACTGAAAATATCAAAAAGACATATAAACTCATTAATAAAGGAAATAAAAAGTGAATGATAAATGTTCAATTAACCCAGGGGAAGGTAGGAAAAGAGAGAGAGAGGACCAAAAAGAACAGATGTTCAAATAGAAAATAGCTGGTGAGATGGTATAATTTATTCCAAGCATATCAATAATTATATTAAATTTCTATAGTCTGATATATCAGTTATTTCACAAATGCTGAACTAATTATATATCATTTATAAGAAATAAATATAATTATAATACATAGACAGATTATAGAATGCAACACTAACCAAAGGAATCTACAGTAGCCATAAAGTCACACAAAAACCACTTATTTTTAAAATTAAAGCAGTCTGGCTGGCACCGCGGCTCACTAGGCTAATCCTCTGCCTGCGGTGCCGGCACCCTGGGTTCTAGCCCCAGTCAGAGTGCCGGATTATGTCCCGGTTGCCCCTCTTCCAGTCCAGCTCTCTGCTGTGGCCCGGGAGTGCAGTGGAGGATGGCCCAAGTGCTTGGGCCCTGCACCCCATGGGAGACCAGGAGAAGCACCTGGCTCCTGCCATCGGATCAGCGCGGTGCACTGGCCGCAGCACGCCGGCCACGGCGGCCATTGGAGGGTGAACCAACGGCAAAGGAGGACCTTTCTCTCTGTCTCTCTCTCTCACTGTCCACTCCGCCTGTTAAAAAAAAATAAAATAAAATAAAAAATAAAAAAAAGAAAATGGAATTTAAAAAATAGCTTCATTTTGGCACCAAACATTTAATATCTATACACAATATTTTGTTTTTGATAGACATTTCCATAACTTTTTGATACCCCCTTGTGTAGGCTGGTTAAAGTGAAAGAATGGAAAAAGATATATGGTGAAAACACTAGTCAAATGAAGGCAGGAGTGGTATTTTCAATATCAGCTAAAATAGACCCAGTGCAAAGAACACTGAGGGCCTAAACACACGTGGGTAGGGCGTGGGCGTGGCTAAAATGACCAGAGGGTCAGCCTTGGGGGTTATGAAAATGCTTTGTATCCTGACCGCGACAGCAGGCTGATGTGATTGTTGAGCTATAGTTTTTTAAGATGCTGTATCTTACGAAGTGGGGTATACAGCACATGGGATTCCTCTGTATTGTTTCTTACAACTACATTGTACAAATATCTCAAAATCAATGTACATTTTACAATGATTGTTGAAAACGCTCAACAGATGCTTCATGGATGGCAAGTAAGCCACGGGAAGATGAGAAGAAAGGAAGCGAGAAGGTGAAAAGAATCCTGAACATAATAAATACTGCTCAGCCTGTAGAAGCTCTGGAATCCCACACACTGCTGAGCCTGGTGCATAGTGACATTGTCACTTTGGAAAACAGTGTGATTGTTTCTTTTATATTCAAATATATGCCTATTGTGAGAATGAACAATCTCACTCTTAGCTATTTTAAAAGAAATGAAAATTTATATCCACAGAAATTTGGACACAAATGCTATAGCATGTTTCACAATCCCAAAATCCTAGAGTAAACTCAGATATCTTTTAAGATTGATAAAACTGAACGAAGTGTGATATGTCTGTACAATGGAGCAGAAAAGGAATAAAATATTTATGCCTGCAGCACCATGGTTGAATCTTAAATGCTTTTTGCTACATGAATAGAGACAGACCCAAATGTTACATATTATATCATTCTGTTTTTATAATGTTCTAGAAAGAAAAGCCAATAGGGCTGATAACCAACCACTGTTGGTTCCTGCTGTGCCAGTTGACTACAAAGTGGCAATTTGAAGGGACTTTGCAGGAAATGTTTTGTTTGCTTGTTTATTACAAAAGTGATGGTGGTTTTGTGAAAAATCAGAAATACTTGGATCATAGATAGGGAATTTAAAATGCATCCACATTAAAAAATTCTACAATGATATTGGGAGAACCAATGTGGGCTACTGATTATATGATAGAATCTTCCAGTATTACGGATATATTGCATAGCTACACTGACAAGTGTTTTGACTGGATGCTGTAGAGCTTTAGACAAACATAGTATGGTCTAAATGGCAAATTTTTCTCAGGTGTAAGGATGAATAATTCTGTGGTATACTAGACTTGAATATATGAGCAAATATATTGTGACAAAGGAGAACTAGTGTCCTCATCATCAGAAAATGTTACAGAAAAGGGAGAAAGGCGAGAATGACTCCTCTAGTGCTGGGATTGTCAGATGTATAAGTCCAGACTCATGTGTTCTTTTAAAAAATTACTTTGTTGATATGAGTGTGAGAGAGAAAGAGGGAAGAAAAGAGACAGAGTGAGAAACACACAGATCTCATCCTTTGGTTGATTTTCCAAATGCATGAACTGACTGGTGCTATGCTGGTCCAAGGTCAGGAGCCAGGAACTTAATCCAGGTCTCCTGCATCGAGGAATAGGGGGCAGGATTACTTAGCCTGATGACTTGAGCTATTGCTTCCCACGGTGCACATTAATAAAGAGCTGGAATAGAGAGCAGTTAGGACTTGAACCTATGGACTCTGATATGGGACATGGGCATCCCAAACTGGTATCTTAACTGTTAGGCTAACCATTGGCTCCAACTAATGTTTTCTTATAAGCATATATGAATATGTATAGATTCATAATTTCAGTGTCCAGTGAGTGAGTTAAAAGCAAAGACAAGTCAGGATTAAACTGGATACTGGATTAAACTGGCAACTTGGAAACTGGACGTTGGATTTTAGATACTGTTCTTCGATGAAAGGAGTCAGAAACTTCTTGGGGAAGTAACTGATCCTAGGCTTGGGGCAGGAACATCCAAGTAGACTTGAGAGCATCGTTTGGTACAAGGATATAGAGAAGTGACAAAAATGAACAAATGAAGCAAAAACAGGGGAAAAAAAGAAAGTACGGAGGAAGAGAAAATGGACAAAAGAAGAAAGGAGGAGAGGGACAAATAACAGCAAAATGAAGTCAACCTCAGTTTCAGTGGCCAAATTTGAAATCATTTGAGGAAAAAATGATAGTGTTACATTATAGACAGAGAAAGAAGAGAAAGCACCTCCTTAAATCCACACTTTTATGAACAAAGTAGGGGTAACCTACAGTTAAGCAAATAGTAAATATAAAAGAGAAAGAAAATCACCCTAACACACTAGAGTAATTACTGTTGACTGCTGCAGCCAAGATAAGTAATGAATGAAAAAATTAAGTGGATGGAAGTTTAAGAAAAATGAAGTATGTGCAATCATAGAATCCATCCTCCAATATTTATTCATCACAAAAGGGAAGGCTGGACCTCTGTTATAAAGAACTGGGACAGATTCCACTGACTAGCTGGTTTAATTCCTGCAAAAGCACTACAGTCATGGGAAATAAGAACGCTGAGATATACAGGACACTACGACTAAATACAAGGGTACTTCAAAAACTTCAAGGAAAAGTACAATTAGAAGATAAATCTATTTTAGTACAAATGTTTTGAAAACCCCGCATGTTTTTTTTTTCATAATGCATAATAATTTCCATGAGCCTTTTGAAGGCTCTTTATATGGTTGCCATATATTTTCTGGATTTGTCCCTAGAACAGAAAAAGAATATTATTGGAAAACTAATGAAATCCAATAAAAACCATAGTCCATAATGCTCCAACATCAATCTTTTTTTGTATCCGAACTATGGTTATGCAAGAATGAATATTAAAGCTGAATGATAGGTACAAAAACTCTCTGTACTATTTCTGAAGATTTCTCTAAGTCTAGATTTATCGAAAGTCTTTTAAAAAATTAAATAAGGGGCTGGTGTTGTGGCAAAGCTAGTGAAGCCACACTGGTGATGCCTGCATCTGACACTGGGGTGCCAGCAGGCTACCCTGCTTCTGATCCAGCTCCTTGCAATGCACCTGGGAAGGCAGCAGTAGATGGCCCAAGCACCTGGGGCCCTGCCACCCCCACTGGAGACCTAAATGGAGTTCCTGGATCCTGGTTTGGGTCTGGCCCAGCTCGGGCTATTGCAGGCATTTGGGAGTGAACCAGCAGATGGAAGATCTCTCTCTCTCTCTCTCTCTCTCTCTTTCCTCTCTTTCTCTCTCTCTCCCTTTCTCTTTCTCTCTCTTTAGTGTTATGTCACTCTGCCTTTCAAATAAATAAGCAAATCTTTTTTTAAAATTTAAATTAAAATAAAGTAGGATAAAAAAAAAGACTTGGATCATATGGAAGTACTGATTCTTAAACTTCCTCAAAAGTAAATACTGGACTTAATGTCAAAGCTTCTGACCTAAAATTTCACCTCCGTTATCTCATTTATGCCTGACAGTATTTGTATGAGGCAAGCACTATCATAAATCTTAACATAAAGTCCTAAAATGTAAACATTCAAACTGAAGTTACCAGATAATAAATTAATACTCAGACTACACAAGTAGTAAGCAAGATCTATAGATTTAACTCAGAAGTCTGAATCCAGAGGCTAACAATGATATCACACAGTCATTGTAATAATAGTAAAGCATAAAAATAAAGTTAAGAAAATTTTAAGGACCAACTACTGCTTCTTATGGGCCAGATTCAGGTGGTTGTTTGGAGATAATTGAGGTGTTAGGAGTACAGAGAGATTCTTCAGCCAGCCATTATACAACCCAAACATTCTGCAATCATCACAGGAATTATAATGTTAAAAACAGAATAGATCAGGTTTGGTTTACTATGACCTAGCTGGAACCTGCAAGGTGGTATAGTGGGTAAAGCTTCCATCTGCAATGCTAGTATCCCATATGGGTGCTGGTTCCACTCTCAGCTGCTCCACTTCCAATCCAGCTCCCTGCTAACACACCTGGGAAAGCAGCGGAAGATGGCCCAAGTGCTTAGGACCCTACATGGGAGAACTGGAAGAAGCTCCTGGCCCCTGGCTTCAGCCTGGCCCTGCCCTGGCTGTTGTGGCCATTTTGAGAGTGAATCAGCGGACAGAAAATTTCTTTCTCTTTGCCTCTGCCTTTCCTTCTCTGAAACTCTGCCTTTCAAACAAATAAATAAATGTTTTTTAAAAATGTGTCTTTGCTGTCTACCCCAAATAATTTAATTTTTTTTTTGACAGGCAGGTGGACAATGAGCGAGAGACAGAGAGAAAGGTCTTCCTTTTGCCGTTGGTTCACCTTCCAATTGCTGCCACGGCCGGCGCATCGCGCTGATCCGATGGCAGGAGCCAGGTGCTTCTCCTGGTCTCCCATGCGGGTGCAGGGCCCAAGGACTTGGGTCATCCTCCACTGCACTCCCGGGCCACAGCAGAGAGCTGGCCTGGAAGAGGGGCAACTGGGACAGAATCCGCGCCCCGACCGGGACTAGAACCCGGTGTGTCGGCGCCGCAAGGTGGAGGATTAGCCTATTGAGCCATGGCGCCGGCAATAATTTAAAAATTTAAAATATATAATTGGATTCATTGAGGGCAAGAGGTCATTCCAGTTTTGCAATATGCATAAATATTATGCCTTGCTTCATCTAAAAATAAAATTGAATACATATATGTAAATAAACATATAAATTTTATAATTCTTATAATTTTATTTAATATTTTCTTTTTAAGGTTATAAATCTCTTTTCCACCTTTTTCCTTAATAAACATTAGTTAATCTGGTCATTGATCCAAAGTAGAAACAACTATCATTTTACTCCCAATTTCATTGTATGGGTTTTTAAAAAAATTTTTTTAAAAGATTTTATTCATCTATTTGAGAGGGTAGTGTTACAGACAGTGAGAGGAAGAGACAGAGAGAGGTCTTGCATCTGCTGGTTCACTCCCCAAATGGCTGCAACAGCCAGAGCTGGGCCGATCCAAAGCCAGGAGCTCCCACGTGGGTGCAGGGGGCCCACACACTTGGGCCATCTTCTACTGCATTCCCAGGCCACAGCAGAGAGCTGGATTGGAAGCAGAGCAGCCAGGACTTGAACTGGTACCCATAAGGGATGCTGACACTGCAGGCGGTGGCTTTACCTGCTATGCCACAGCGCCAGCCCCTTATTGGATCTTGTCACATAATATTCTACTGTAAATAGCAGGAATAACAGGAAAGTACTTTCATTGATAAGAAAGATCTCAACTCTTATCCATGAGTCGTTCTTAACACAAAATAACTCTACATCCTACAGAGTGAGTAGGATGCTTCTGTAAGAGCTAATTGAGCAAATAACCAGTGAGCTGCATGCAATCAAATAGTATTGATTCCTAGTTAGCCATGTGGCAGAATCAATTTCTTCTGTTGTATCTGGAAAAACCGGAAGGTATAAATGTTCCATCATCGAAAATGTACAGTATAGAAAGACACTAGGGGCTGGTGCTGTGGTGCAGTGGGTTAACACCCTGGCCTGAAGGCGCCAGCATCCCATATGGGCGCCAGCTCAAGACCTGGCTGCTCCACTTCCAATCCAGCTTTCTGTTATGGCCTGGGAAAGCAGTAGAAGATGGCCCAAGTCTTTGGGCCCCTGCACCCACGTGGGAGACATGGAGGAAGCTCCTGGCTCCTGGCTTCGGATCACACAGCTCTGGCTGTTGCGGCCAATTGGGGAGTGAACAATCGGATGGAAGACAGCGCTCTCTCTCTCTCTGTCTCTTTTCTCTCTGTGTAACTTTGACTTTCTTTTTTTTTTTTTTTTGACAGGCAGAGTGGACAGTGAGAGAGAGAGACAGAGAGAAAGGTCTTCCTTTGCCGTTGGTTCACCCTCCAATGGCCGCCGCGGCGGCGCGCTGCGCTGATCCGATGGCAGGAGCCAGGAGCCAGGTGCTTTTCCTGGTCTCCCATGGGGTGCAAGGGCCCAAGCACTTGGGCCATCCTCCACTGCACTCCCTGGCCACAGCAGAGGGCTGGCCTGGAAGAGGAGCAACCGGGACAGAATCCGGCGCCCCTACCGGGACTAGAACCCGGTGTGCCGGCGCCGCAAGGCGGAGGATTAGCCTAGTGAGCCGCGGCGCCGGCCATAACTTTGACTTTCAAATAAATAAATCTTTTTTTTAAAAAAATACACTAGAAAGAACAACTGATTTCTGTGCTTGTATGAATCCTGGGTAATCAAATAATTTATGTGGAACTCAGTTTCTGAGTTGAATTAGCCATACAATGACAATGTCTAATGAGATAAAGAAATTGGTTGGTTTAATATTTCTCAATCTAGAGTTCCCAGAATAGTGTGTGTTTTTTTTTAAAGATTTATTTATTTATTCGAAAGGCAGAGGCAGAGAGAGAGAGGTCTTTCATCCACTGGTTCACTCCCCAGATGGCTGCAATGGCTGGAGCTGCGCCAGTCTGAAGCTGGGAGCCGGGAGCTTCTTCCAGGTCACCCGAACATGTGCAGCTGCCCAAGAACTTGGGCCATCTTCTACTGCTTTCCGAGGGCATAGCAGAGAGCTGGATTGGAAATGGAGTAGCCAGGACTAGAACTGGCACCCATATGGGATGCTGGCCATTGTGTCACAGTGCCGGCCCCAACAGTGTTTTATAATATGCTCCAAGAAACAAAAATTCAAGGATAAATAAGTCTTTGAAATTTTGTACATAGGTTCTCTTGACACATTTTCTTTAACATAACATGATAAATGATACAAAGAACCCTGGAGTGATGAAGCCCGGTTTGCATCCATGCTTGATAAAAGTGTTAATTTGTGCCAAGGTCCAGTAGCTATCAGACACCCCCACATAACATGGGGAATGTTTTCTGTTTTTTCCACAGCACTTTTTTCTGCTCAAAGGAGAGCTGGTCTTTTCTCTTCTGAGGCCTAGGTTCTTGAGAACTAAAAGGATCAGTGTCTTTATTTTCTCTGGACCAAGCCAGAGGGTAAGTCTTGGAGGCTGGATGAAGGGGATGGAGATGGACAAATATCCATTCAGACGGAAAAGCACTAAGTTCATGCAGAGGCAGCTGTTGCTAATGGCTGCTTGAAACACTGCTGACAGGAGCAGGGCTTTCAGGGGAAAAAAGTCCCTGCAACGTCTCCCGAGGAGCAGTGGCACCAATAAAAATTAAAGTGCAGCTCTCGACAGAGGGATGGACGCATGAAAAGTTTCAACAACAATGGCAAACTAAGACGGGAAACTTCAGAAATTCAGATGGGTCACAGAAGTGTATGGAGTTCTGACAAAATCAATAGGAATAAGTGATGCCTTTAAAAAATGGCTGAAATTAGATTTCCTGCCCATTTTAGCAGGTGAAGGCCAACCTGGGTTTAATTTGATCTGGGATGGATATGACTCAAGGCAGACATGGTATCAACGACCTTCCCTGTACATGTCTTGGGCACTCTTCCATCTTCGTAGACACTTGCTGTTTTTGCCACATTTCCTTTCTTATTTTATTGGATTTTTCTCTCCATCCTGATGACTTCTCATTCTCTTTAGTTTAAAGCGTAAGTGCTTGGTGTAAATGCCTAGACACAATGCTTGTGTCTTTGAAAAAGTAATTTGTTTTAAGTATTTGTGTGTTTTAATTCCATGTACTTGTTATTGCTCTATAAATCTGGCTCTTATTTATAACTTTGTACTAAAAATGCTTTTAAAACCCATTCTAGGGCCGGCGCCGCGGCTCACTAGGCTAATCCTCCGCCTTGCGGCGCCAGCACACCGGGTTCTAGTCCTGGTCGGGGAGCCGGATTCTTTCCTGGTTGCCCCTCTTCCAGGCCAGCTCTCTGCTGTGACCAGGGAGTGCAGTGGAGGATGGCCCAAGTCCTTGGTCCCTGCACCCCATGGGAGACCAGGAGAAACACCTGGCTCCTGCCATCGGATCAGCGTGGTGCGCCGGCCGCAGCACGCCGGCCGCAGCACGCCGGCCGCAGCGGCCATTGGAGGGTGAACCAACGGCAAAGGAAGACCTTTCTCTCTCTGTCTCTCTCTCTCACTGTCCACTCTGCCTGTCAAAAAATAAAAAAAATTAAAAAAAAACATTCTAACTATGGTATGCACCTATAACTTCTACAGTGTATTCTAGAAATGTGCCTTCCATAATTTATATTACTGCAAGTAGTTTCCAAATCCCCAACTACTACAAACAATGCAATAAGGAGAAACTTGACATTTGTCTCACGAAAGATACGTGCCTGATGTTGTATGGGATGAGATCTCAGATAACAGGCCATGCAAACACTTAATGCTACTAAGTGCTCATAATGACACAAAAGGACTAACATCAGAAGTCTATTAAAGTTCCCATTTTCCTTTAACTTATTAGTACTTGAATAATTGAGACTTGAAATTTGCCAATGTGATGAGCTTTATTTGTTGTGTCCTTGATAGACTGAGACACAGCATGCTCTCCATGCTTACTTGTCAATCACACTTCCACCTTTCTAAATTTCTAGTACTGGAACAGGTGTTTGGTCTAACAATCAAGATGCCAAAACCAGTGTCTCTGTTCAATGCCCAGTTCTGGCTCCCTCACATAATTGTGTTCCTGCCACCTTCCTGGGAGACCTGCACGGAATTCCTGGCTCCCAGCTTTGATCATCCACTCCCAAAACTGCAAGCGTTTGTGGAACAAACCAGCATATGGGAGCGTTTTCTCTCTCCACTCTCTCCTTCTGTCTCCCAAGATTTAGCTATTTATTAGAAAGGTAGAGTTACAGAGACAGTGTTACAGAGGTAAATACAGAGAAAGAGATTGTCCATCCACTAGTTCATCCCACAAATGACTGCAACAGCTGGGAGTGTGGCAGGTTGAAGCTAGGAACTAGGTGTCCCACATTTTTGGCAAAGGCCTAACTACTTGGACCATCTTCTACTGTTTTTCCAGGTGCATTAGCAAGGAGTAGGATTGAAAGTGAAGCAGCAGCCGGCGCCGCGGCTCACTAGGCTAATCCTCCGCCCAGCGGCGCCGGCACACCGGGTTCTAGTCCAGGTCAGGGCGCCGGATTCTGTCCCGGTTGCCCCTCTTCCAGGCCAGCTCTCTGCTGTGGCCAGGGAGTGCAGTGGAGGATGGCCCAGGTGCTTGGGCCCTGCACCCCATGGGAGACCAGGAAAAGCACCTGGCTCCTGGCTCCTGCCATCGGATCAGCGCGGTGCGCTGGCCGCAGCGCGCTGGCCGCAGCAGCCATTGGAGGGTGAACCAACGGCAAAGGAAGACCTTTCTCTCTGTCTCTCTCTCTCACTGTCCACTCTGCCTGTCAAAAAATAAAAAAAAAAAAAAAAAAGTGAAGCAGCTGCAACTTGAATCAGCACTCATGGGATACCATTGTCACAGGTGGCGGCTTAACCCACTGCACCACAATGCCGACCCAATTTCTGTGTATTCCTCTCTGCTTCTCAAATAAATAATTACAAATCGTCTGCTATCATGCATGGGAGGGAGTTTGAAGTCTGGAGATGGGTGTGTATTGTATGCTCCTCATAAAAATTTTCAGTATCTTCGTGGATATTATATGTATCAGTCAATAATTTTTGTATGTTTTTGTGTTGTTTGCACTCAACCCTGAAGTCATAAAGATATTCCATAACATTTTTATCCTATGAGATTTGTGGATTCTATTCTTCATCTATGTTATATGAAGTAAAACAGTGTTTTATTAGCCTGTTAACTCAGTTTTCCTAATGTTGTCTACTACTTCACCTGCTGTTTACCCAATGGTTTGTGCTGCTGACTCCATCATATATTTGCATTTTCATGTGCACTTTTAGGGGATTCTGGAGTATTCTGGAGTTTTCCATGGGTCTACTGTTTCTATTATTATGTCAATGCCACCCATTGTAAGTAGTTTGGTCCATACAGTGCCTTTAACCTTGACACATTCACCTCCATGTTTTTATTAACATTTTCCTTATCTTTCTATAGAAACATTCTTTAATACAAATTTCGAAAGAAATAGATAAGCTCATCCCAAAAAACCTTTCTGAAATATGAAGATCACATTGAGTTGGGAGATTTATGCAGCAAAATGAACAGCTTTTATAATATTATGAAATTGATCAATCTGTTCTTCATGTTAAAGATTCTATGTGAATTCAAAGTGAATTTTCCAAATTTTTGTCCACAGATTCTGGAGTAACCTTATAGGGTAATTTTTAATTAATCATAATATTTATTTTTATGAGATATATCATATTTTCAACTAAATTGTCCATTTATTTTTGTTGGTAAACAGTAATGCTATGATTTTTGCAACTGATCTTACAATGCCTTATTACTTATAAGATTTTTCATTGGTTCTGTTGAATTTTCCATTTACGTTTATAATATTTTCTACCACAAAACACAGTTTTATTTCTTCTCTTCTGATGTTATCCTTTTCATTTTTTCTTCCTGTCCTATGGCATTTATTGATGCTGCACAATATTTGAACTATAATAGTGATAAGAAAATTATCAATTTTATGGTATTAAAACTGATAGACCCAAAAGTTTGTATGGAGTAGACTGTCTGCTGAAGGTTTTGATTCGTAATTTTTCAAATATATGGAACTTTCTTCTTGTGGTATTTTTTTTCTTAGAAAATATTAAACTGCATAAATCATTTTCTTAGTTTATTGGAATAATCATATACACTAATATATTCTCTGTCGTTAAATTATTCCTCTTGCTCTTGGCATATACCCTGTTCAATTATGAAATATTACTGTTTAAGTTTTAAATTTCATCATATATTTTATTTAGAATTTCAGTCTTTTTGCTCATAAATGAAATTATCTTTGTTTATGGTTCCCTTATTGGTTTGGAATACAGTGTGCATCTAACCTCACAAAAGGAGTGATACTTCTCCCTCTTCTCTTTCTAGAACAACTTACGTAAGGTAAGAATTTATTGCCTCCTGAGTGCTATTTAGAAAATCCTTTTGCATGGCCCATGTGCACATTTGTATGAAGTCTGTGAAGACAGGATTGATAAAACCCCATTTTTAAAAATATTTATCTTTCTGTTGACTTGATCTACATTATCACTACTGTAGGCATTTTATATTTTTTCAGAAACGCTTCATTTGACTATTAGTTTATAATCATTATTTATTTTATTTATTTTAGAGGTCAGAGAGGGAGCGCTCATTCACTAGCTCACTCTCTAAACGTCTGCCGCAGCAGCAGTCAACACTGAGCCAGGCAGGACCAAGTTGCTGGGAACTCAGTTGGGTCTTCATGGGTGTGACAGGGAATCAGCTACTCGCGCCATCACTGGCTTTCACGGAGGACATGCATCATGTGCATTGCCAAGAACTGGAAATAGAGGTGGAGCCAGGATTCTACTCCAGACACTCAACGTGGAAGGGAGACGTCCCGAGTGGCATCTGAACTGCTGTGCCAAACCACCTTTCATTTAGAGCTTTTTTTTTAATTTTAGCATAGTCATTCATAATGATATTTTACTATTTTTCAAATATTTACATTTTACCTTTTTCATTCTCTCTTCTTTGTTTGCCCAGTATTTCCAGATATATTACCAAAGCTATCTTATTGCTATTTTTAAAGAACCAGGACATGGCGCTGACCTACTATTCTCTTTAATATTCAAGAGTATTCTTTTTTGATTCCTTAAAAATATACTCCTTGTGGCCGGCGCCGCGGCTCACTAGGCTAATCCTCCACCTTGCGGCACCGGCACACCCGGTTCTAGTCCTGGTCGGGGCGCCAGATTCTGTCTCGGTTGCCCCTCTTCCAGGCCAGCTCTCTGCTGTGGCCCGGGAGTGCAGTGGAGGATGGCCCAAGTGCTTGGGCCCTGCACCCCATGGGAGACCAGGAGAAGTACCTGGCTCCTGCATCGGACCAGCGTGGTGCGCCGGCTGTGGCGGCCATTGGAGGGTGAACCAACGGCAAAGGAAGACCTTTCTCTCTGTCTCTCTCTCTCACTGTCCACTCTGTCTGTCAAAAATATATATATATATATATATATATACTCCTTAAAAATTACTGAGTTTTAGATTAAAACTTCTAACCTAAATTGTACAGGGTTAGATTTTTCTAGTATCATTTTTCCTTTCCTTTATTCTAAATTTTCTGTACTTTCATCTTAAATATGTCTTGGGACCTTGATTTTATTGGATATTTTGATACACAATCTGAGACTGTTTATCTTTTGATCAGTGAGACGATTTCATTTACTTTCATAATAATTCATTAATTTAAATGTATTTTAGATATTTTATTTTGTTTTTTTCTCACAATAATTTTCCATATTTTTTCTCCTTTCCTTTTCTTCCCAGTCAACACAATTAAATTCACTCTTCTTTTTTTGCTTAAAAAAAGTATGTATTTATTTTGTAAGTCAGAGTTACTGAGAGAGAGAGGGAAAGAGATTTTATTCACTGGTTCACTTCCCAGGTGGCCACAATGGGCAGGGTTGGGGCAGGCTGAACCCAGGAGCCAGGGCTTCCTCTGTGTCTCCCACATGGGTAGCAGGGGCCGGAACACTTGGGCCATCTTTCTCTGCTTTTCCTGGGCCATTAGTAGTTAGCTGGAATAGAAGTTGAGCTTCCAGGACACACTCTGACAACCGTATGGGATGCCAGCATCTCAGTTGGCAGCCCAACCGTATGCCCAAACACTGGCCCCAAATTCATTCTTATGATTAAGATCTGTACTTATGATCTTATCATACAGATTTTAAAATATTTATTTATTTATTTATTTGAAAGGCAGAGTGAGGATGAGAGAGAGAGAGAGAGAGGGAGAGAGGGAGAGAGAGAGAGAGAAAGAGAGAGAGAGAGAACTAGCACTTCCAGGGTTCTGGCTGAAGCCAGGATCCATGAACTCCATCCAGGTTCCAACGTGGCTGGCATGAGAAATTAGTGAGAAAGTACTTGGTGCCTCTCAGGCACGTTGCAGGAAGGTGGAGGGAAACAGAGTCGCTGCAGATTGAACCAGCACCCCAGTATGGGATGCAACTGTCCTGAGTGGCAGTTTAATCCCACTGTACCACAGTACCCACTGTGTCGTACAGATTTTCTCACAGATTTTCAATTCTTTTTCATTTACCTATTTTACAATTTAGGCTTTTTAACATTCTACAAAGGTTTATACATTCTTGATGAATATATAATTATATAATTATTGATGCAACATTTCGAGACATACATTGTTTACTAGTCAAATCACAATGATTAGTATTTCCGTCTCCATATCATTTCTTTCCTTGGAGTCTTGAAGCCCCTGCCTTCTGGGTCTTCATAAAATATATACTAGATAATTTTGAACCATCGTCACACCCACTGTGCTATGGGAGCACTAGCACACATTTATTCTATGTAGAATTAGAAACTTGGAACAATTCTTTCCAATTTTTCTGATGTCATACTCCTGGGACAGATTATGGACAACCTGGGGTGACAGTGTATAAAGTAATATACAAAGCTATTCCCATGTAGAAAACAAGGCCCCTCTAGCTATCCTTGAGGTCAGAAGACATCAATTCTGAAACATACATTCAGAGTCATGGATGGGCAAGTCCATGTTTAACCCACTCTCACATCTTTCTCCCACATCTCTATCTCTGCCTTACGGGTGGCATATGGAATCCTGGTTAACTCAGCTGACAGTTCAGTCAAGGCCACAAGCAGCAATTTTGCAAACAAGGAACATTTAAGGACCCATATGCTCTTTCACTTCATGAATCTCCACTCTTCCTAATTTCTTACTAAAATTATGTCCAATAAAACTTCATTTATTGACTGGATTTTCACCTTAGATATTTCATTCCAATAAAAATAGAAACAGTGTAAAAATAATGACTATCAAAAATTTCTTTGGAAACTGTGGATGTGCTTCGGTTTTGGGAAGAATTCAGTGTGAGACTGCGTAAAATTCTTGGTTTCTGATACCAAGTAGGAGCTCTGTGCAGTTACACCAATTACGCATTTGCATCACTTCTATTAGTGTGAATAGCATAATAAGGATGAGAATGTCTAATAAGCTTTATTGAAATGTTGCTTTCTCCTTGGTTATTCATGAAACACTCATCCTTTATGAAAAATCAGTGCATTCAATCTCTTTCTCACTTTGAGACCTACTGTGGTTCTCGAACACATGGAGACCCACAAACCATTAGGTAAAGATTCTGAGGGCTGAAACAATTCAATCTTAGGGCTTAGACATGAGGCTCAGTGAGAAGCCCTTAGACCATTGGAAAAGTGCCGTTGGTGGATCAAAGAGGGTGGATTTCAAAGCCTAGGTCTAGCCCAGCTCTTCACTCTGCTTCCTGGCTGGCCTCGTGATCCTTTTCCACAAATGCTCTGACATCCAACCCTGTCCAAGGAGACCAAACCAATAAGGCTGTCTGATCTTGGACTTGAACCTCCAATACTGTGAGTTAAATTAACTTTTTCTTTATCAAGTTACCTTCTTTCAGGCATTTTAGGAAAAGTTGAGTAATTCAAGACCCTTTGCCTTCACCACCATCCCAAGTGGGAAAAACTATATATTTCTTTTTTTTTTTTTAACTTTTATTTAATGAATATAAATTTCCAAAGTACGGCTTATGGATTACAATGGCTTCCCTCCCACCTGCAACCCTCTCCTTTCCCACTCCCTCTCCCCTTCCATTCACATGAGGATACATTTTCGATTCTCTTTATATACAGAAGATCAGTTTAGCATACATGAAGTAAAGATTTCAACAGTTTGCTCCCACACAAACATAAAGTGAAAAATAATAGATATTTTTTAAATGATGATGAAATCAGATCAGACCTTTTGTCATGTTTAATCCCAGTGAGAGTCAAGCTGGGAATTGATAATTTCTTCTTCTTTTTTTTTTTTTTTTTTACAGAAGTATACATTAAGTAAAGATTTCAACAGTTTGCACCCCCATAGAAACACAAAGTGAAATATACTGTTTGAGTACTCATTATAGCATTAAGTCTCAATGTACAGCACATTAAGGACAGAGATCCTACATGAGGAGTAAGTGCACAGTGACTCCTGTTGTTGACTTTACAAATTGACACTCCTGTTTATGGCATCAGTATCTCCCTATGCTCCAGTCATGAGTTTCCAAGGCTATGGAAGCCCCTTGAATTCTCCGACTCTTATCTTGTTTAGACAAGGTTATAGTCAAAGTGGAGGTTCTCTTTCCTATTAAAGAAGAACACATTTTATCATTGGGCTGACAAGTGAAAAATTGTGGTAACTTGGTTTTCCCTTCTTTTAGGCATTCTAGCTATTAGTCACGGACCTTCATTAGCTCATACTTCACCAAACCTGACATCCTAAATAGAACTTGGGTCATGTTTTCTTTCTATTAAAAGCATTTTTCCTATTTCCAGGGTCACTTCAGATAATGCTATGTACTAGTTTCTGGGAAGATATTGGGTATTTAAATAAACTGGCCCAATGAACATACATATTTTATCAGACCATTCCTGATCTGTCAAAGATGACACTTGACATTCAATATAGAGTAAGAGAAACAAAACTCAAGATGTCTATTCACAGGCCATGGATGGATTATAAACGCTAAATTACACACCGAAGTTGGTTCATTCTTATAAAAAATGCATACTATATGTCTTTAAGGGAAAAAAAATCTGTTTTCAAACAAAGTGTTGAGAGTCTTATTGTATTTTCATTATGAGCACACAAATGTCAAAATACTCAATTGTGCAAAAACAAAGTTGGAAGCATGGATGATTTTAATTTTTTTATCTAGTTTTTTTTTTTTCAAAAATGTTCTATAGTACTTATGTCTATCATACTCTGTATTCTTGTACCACTTATGAGAAATAGATACTGTATTTGTTTTCTGTTGATGTGCAAACCATCATCCCAAAATTCAGTGACCTAAAACAATATATTACTGCCGCCCACAAATCTATTGGTCAGCTGGGCAGATCTGGTCATCTAGGTAGGTTTGGATGATCTTGACGGACCTCACAAATTCTCTGCAGACTGGTTAGCTTAGCCTGCCTGATCTGAGATGGCTTCACACACGCATCTGATAGGCACGAGTTGTGTCTGGATGAGACAAAGAGAGAGAATGAGGCTTAGTCTCAAAACGTGCTTAACGTTACTCGTCTTCCGGTCATTTATCAACAAAGAGCCCGAGCAAATTCAAGAGGGAGAGAAACAGATCTGACTTCTTTACAAGGATAGCCACAGTCACACTTCAACAATTAATACAAATAAGGATGTATAAAAACCAGAGTTCTCTTTTCTCTACATCCTTGTCAGTGTGTATTAGCTCCAGGCTTTTTGATAACAGCTATCTTAATGGTTGTGATATGATATCTCACAATGGTTTTAATTTGCATTTTCTACATGAATAGTGATGTTGGATACCTTTTCACATATGTATTGGCCATTTTTAAGTCTTCTTTGGAAGCTGCAAATATACACAATAAAATTTTCATAAAAAAGAGTAAATATACAGAAGCCACCAGAGAAGGTGGCTGTAGAAATTACTCATTGAATTAGACATGCAATTTATCTCACTTGAAAATATTTGTAAATTTTAGCCAAACCTTGCATTTATCGAACTCAAATGGTAGTTATTTGTATATTTTCATCTTACCTGGAGAGGTTGACATTTCCTTGGTAAAAGAAAGTTTGTCTTTTTTTTTAAGATTTATTTATTTATTTGAAAGTCAGAGTTACACAGAGAGAAGAGAGGCAGAGAGAGAGAGAGCAAGAGAGAGAGAGGTCTTCCATCTGATGGTTCACTCCCCAGATGGCTGCAACGGTCGGAGCTGCGCCGATCTGAAGCCAGGAGCCAGGAGCTTCTTCCATATCTCCCATGTGGGTGCAGGCCCAAAGACTTGGGCCATTCTCTACTGCTATCCCAGGGCATTGCAGAGACCTGGATTGGAAGTGGAGTGGCCGGGTCTCGAACCGGCACCCATATGGGATGCCAGTGCTTCAGCCCAGGGCGTTAATTCGCTGCGCCACAGCTCCTGCCCCAGAAAGTTTGTCTTTACCCACATGAATCCTGCAGAGAATCTGGTATGGTACTCACACACAACAAAGGTTTGGGGAGTAGTAGAGTGCACAGAATTGAATATCTCTCCTTTTCCTGTTGGTCCATCTACTTGGCTAGGCTACAGATGGCAGATTTTTTTTGCAGTTTTATCAGACAGCCCTATCACAAGCATGTGTATGTGTCAAATGAAACTAAATTTTGTAGATATTAATCTACTTCCATAAAACACTTCAATGCCTTGCAAATGCTCTTAGGGTCACAGAACCACATGGTTCTGTCTGATGTGACTTGGCTCCTCTTCCGCTATTCTCCACCACTGCTCTCTCTTCTGCGTTTTGGACACATGGAGCTGAATGTTACTGTCTCCTCATTGGAGTTCTCTTCCATTAGTTTTTCAAAAGGCCTCTTATTCTCATCATTTAGGATTTTATAAAAAGCCTCCAATTCTTCAATATTCCTTTTCTAGGGAACCCATTGTAATGTCATTTATTCAATGAAATGCCTGCCAGTCTTTCACTCCCCAACTCCTAAACCCCTCTCAGAGACTTCAGGATACTAACTTCACGATGATATGAACCATTCTCTAAGAGTTCAGCTTTATATTCAGCCAATAATGAGAACTAAACACATGTTTGTTCAATTAATTACAAAGTGAATATATGAGTCTAAATGGCATCTGACAGTTAGATAAATTGATATGTTCTTCTACACTCATAACTATAATAAATTTTTATTGATCTGAAGTCCAGTCTTCAACAAAAGCTATTAACCTAAGGATGGAAATGGGAGGATCATTTTACCATGGAGAGACTGCTGACCATAACACATTAAACCATCTTTTGTGTTCTTTTCAGCTTCTGACATAGACTACATGCCATCCCCAGTTTCAAAATCTAATCTATTCACTGCTCCCACAAAGAAAAATCCCCATAGAGCATCATCCTTCCTTGTATGTAGTCCTTCACCCGGTAAGTCATGAGTGCAACACAAAGGCAGCCTCTTTGGGTCATTAGCCTTCACAGTGTACCTGTGCCCACGTCTTTACATCTCTTTCACATGTGTTTTGTTTATCCCTCAGATCAAACAATGTGAGACACAAAAGTAGAGCATAGCTGCATCTGCAATCATTGTATGTATGGGTTTTAGTTTGCTGGTGCTCCCCTAAAACAATACCACAAACTTGCTAGCTTGTACAAAACAGATTTATCTCTCACTGTTTAGTAGCCAAGAGTTCAAGACATCAACAGATGTGGTTTCTTCCACAACTTCTCCCCTTGGGATACAGATGTCTGGTTCTCACTGTGTTCTCAAAGGATACTTTTCTTCCCTGAGTGCACCTCCAGTTTTCCTGTGATTGGTCTAATCTGATCTTTAAAAAATCTAAAGGTTTTCACATCCATATTTAGGGTGTATAACATGATGCTTTGATATACATATACAACAATGAAATGATGACTGCAGTCAAACAATAATTTCTAGATTCGGTTAGGGTGATGAACAGTTGGACTGGATGAGGACATGTTATCAAATGTAGTTATGTTATGAGTTACTGGGAATTGGGCTTCAGTATATGAATTAGGGGCAAGGAGCACATTTCAGATATTTTCCAAGAGAGTAAGGAGAGGAACAATGTGTTGTTTCTAGAGCCTTGTTGGTCTCTGCTGGAGTTCTGCCTTTAATGTTGTCCCACATCTCACTAGGCTGATGATGGAGGAGAAGTCTCAGGAATTTCAAAGTTCCTTTGCTTTGGAAGATCTTTAAAGGATGAGGTGTGGGATGGAGTTTCCTAGGTCTCCAAACAGCAATTCAGAACACCTGTGCCTGAAGTGTAGCTTCAATTACCTGCTATTCCTTCCAGCGCCACTCTCACCAATTCCTGTAGAAAAAGTCCTGAGCTATCCAGCCAGCATACCCCAAACTGGGCCTGACACATGTGCAATATTCATCGCCTTGTTCAAGAGCCTTATTTATGTGTCATCCTTGTGTGATTTTAATAACAGCCATGAGATACCACTTGTATTAGATCAGCAGGAGGCTCTGATGCAGAATCACAGGTTTCTCAGGGGACTCGGGCTCTCTGCACCCCAAAAGTGGCAAACTTGGGCCCTTGGACAGCTTTGCTGACAGGTGAGTGAGCAGCCTCTGGGGGCACATTCTCATCTGAGGGGCAGGCTGCTAATGGCAGCATTCTCTGTTGTTTAAGTCAGGCAGCCCTGTCACTGACATTGCCAAAGAGACTTTGTGTCCTGAGTGTCAGCAAACACACTGTCATTCTGTCATGAAGGAGAGAAGACACTTTTATTGCAGCCATTATGGTCACTATCACTTACAAGCTGGAACACAGAGCCAATCCAAGGTCAGATACTCTTTGTAAGAAAGTGTTTTTAAAGTAATTATTCCATCTTCATTTGAAACTCTTAAAAATAGAGTTAGTTTTTACTCAGTTATGAACTATTATTAAAGCTGAGGCCATTTTAGACAGAATACTTTTACCTTTGGCCTTGCACAGTAATAAGTGAATATTATTATGAATATGAACTTGTGTTCCATGGAGATGGAGAGCTCAGGAAAATGCTCTTTTGCTTTCCAAACTCCAGGTAAGTCGTGAGAATTTTAAAACAGGGTTATTCAAACCAATGTGCTAAAACATAATTTTTGGTTTATTTTTTTAACCATTCTATCATAAGATGATATTTTACTAAAATACAATATACATTGTTAGAAAAACCAAATGAAATTAAAGATAAATAATCCACTCTGTTATATTATGAGATTAATAAAGATTAAATTGCTTTGTTATCAAAGTTTAGAAAAGTATTCATCAATTTATATCAAGTTAATTTATATCAATTTTTTATATTCACTGACAGTTTATTTTTCCCTTTTCGTTTGAAAATATTTTACATAACACATAGAAGTAAAGTAAGAGTTCAGTTGGCACACATAGATTTAAAATTTTTGAATATATTGCCATATTTCTGTATTTAGCGTCTTGTGTCCTGGCAAAAAATAATTCATGAGATTGGAAAAATATGGCCATTATAATTTCTAGAAAGCATCAATCCATCTAGCTGAACATCAGTGTGTCAAAGAATCCATTTGATAGCCAATGTTCAATTTTTAAATAAGTATGTACACATATACGATTCCAAAATAATCATTTTTATAATACACTTCATTTTGTGTTTGTTTTAAAGATTTATTTTATTTTATTTGAAAGGCAGAGGGAGAGAGAAAGGGAGAGACAGAGAAAGATCCTCCATTAGCTGGGTCACTCCCCTAATGGCATCAACAGCCTGGGCTTGGACAAGCCAAAGCGAGGAGCCTGGAACTCATCTGGGTCTCCCATGTGAATGTCAGGAGCCCAGACTCTTGGATCATCTTCCGCTGCTTTCCCAGATGCATTAGCAGGGAGCTGGATCAGAAATGGAGTAGCTGGATCTCAAACCAAACGAGCAGTCCTATATGGGATGCCAGCTTGTAGGTGGCAGTTTAAACCACTGTGCCATAATGCCAGGTCCTATTTGGTTCGGTTTTTAGTTTTCATTAAAACCATTTTAAGATTCCATTTTAGTATTATTTTTAAAAAAATTTAGTTTTGTAAATTGTCAGTGATTTCACAGATTATATTTTTGTTTTCTTTGAAAACTACCTTGTGTCTGAATTCAGATACCTATTAGATTTTCATGCCTTAGGGTTTTTAAAGCAGCAATTAGACTGGAATTCTTTATATTATATGATAGAAATGAGTATTTTATCTGGGCTTCATGAACTATTTCATATAGAAGGATAAATTAATGGAGTGTGGGTGGATGAACGATGGAGGCTGTGTTGAAATCTTCTATCTTCTTTGCAAATTAGAAATTGCTCTTCCTCTCCATTCCCATACAACCTGCAAATTTGAGGACCAAAAACAATCAGCAAAAACCTTCTTAGACTCCCTGAGAATTCTGTCGCCTATGCAGTTTTGACTAAAAATCATGACCCACACTTGAGGATGGGAGTTAACTACAAGAACTTCACAACTTATGACCATCACAATTGCATAATACACTCTCCCCTCAGGACACTAGGACATTGTGTATTTTCTGATATACTTAAAAAAGTTAATTGTGCTCAATGATCATTTTTTTAGTTTTTGCAAAGTATCAGGCATAGTTTTCCCAAGCTAAATGTAACGGAAATAAATGAAAATTCACTATACTACAGTGACTAATTTTCTGCAAGTTATATACAGCATTGCATTTCCAGGATAAAGAGCCAGTGTGAAG
This sequence comes from Oryctolagus cuniculus, assembly GCF_964237555.1. Lineage (NCBI taxonomy): Eukaryota > Metazoa > Chordata > Mammalia > Lagomorpha > Leporidae > Oryctolagus > Oryctolagus cuniculus. The sequence goes on along the minus strand of NC_091435.1, from coordinate 171,391,668 downwards.
GTTATACAATGACAGCGTGTGCATTGCACTGCTTGAATGAATCATCCCGTCGCTCTGATCACATTAAATCCCGTGCATACACACTAGCACATCACTGAGAAACCACTGTCAAGTGGAACTTTCAAAACCAGATGAATGGTATTAGTCCGGCTGAAACTGGCTTACTTCCTGGCACTCCTCCAAATGACAGAAAGAGCTTTCAGCCTGCGTCTATGCTGGGAAACTGATGGAGAGAAGTAGCACCAGCTTCAGGGCTTCAGATAATTTCTGTGTCTTAGTTCTCTTCATTCCACTCCTCTCGCAAGCAGTGTTTTGTCTCGGGAGACGTGTTTAAATTCAAGCTCTATCTTTGTGACTGCAGCACTAAGAGAAAAGCCAGAAGATGGGAAAAGGTTGAAGAATTATCTGTGGCAAGACTCTAGAAAGGTGGTGCTATGTATTTTCTGTTTTAGGTGTGTACAATGCCAGGGCAATGTCCTCTGCAGAGGGAAGGCTTCCGTCTCGTCCTGTGTGCCTGCTGGGAGTCTTTTCCTAGGCCATCGTGAGCCACATGTGTGCTTCCAGGGTACGCACTGTTGTGTTACAGATGTGTAGGGTCAAGGCAGCATCATAGACAAAGAATATTTTCCTAACTTTTGGGGTTACTGATTTTATCCCCATCATGTGTAAATTCAATTTTTATTCATGCAAAATAGATATGGTTATATTAAATAGTAGAGTACAAATTGCACATGCATTAAGATAAACATACTAGGATTTAAATTTCCTCTTGTATAAACTCCTTACGTGTCTAGGTTTTCCCCTAGAACCATCCAGACACAGCTTCCTTTTCCACTACCAGTAGGGATATGTGATAAAACAATCTCAGAGCTTCTGCTAGAGTCACTCCATTGCTAATAAGACAACCATGGCTTATGAAAGAGCAGTCTCCTACCAACAATAAATTGTAAACATTAATTCCAGAAGCAGTTTCATTTTTTTTAACAGGCAAAGTGGACAGTGAGAGAGAGAGACAGAGAGAAAGGTCTTCCTTTGCCATTGGTTCACCCTCCAATGGCCGCCACGGCCAGCGCACTGTGGCCGGCTCACCGCGCTGATCCGAAGGCAGGAGCCAGGTGCTTCTCCTGGTCTCCCATGGGGTGCAGGGCCCAAGCACTTGGGCCATCCTCCACTGCACTCCCTGGCCACAGCAGAGAGCTGGCCTGGAAGAGGGGCAACCGGGACAGAATCCAGCACCCCGACCGGGACTAGAACCCGGTGTGCTGGCACCGCTAGGCGGAGGATTAGCCTATTGAGCCGCGGCGCCAGCCAGCAGTTTCGCTTTTTAGCATAGTACTTTTCTGACTTACTGCTGCAGGATTCCAACCTCGCTATACACGCCACCAACATGTTCCTGTCTTCATGTGCCTGTCCCCTGCACTGCTGACTTTTTCCAGGCCTTTTACCACACGTGATCTCAAGTCTCACTCTGCTAGCACTGCTGGAGGACAGCATCAGCTGTGATAGAAATGTATTCCTCAGAGTTCCGGAAGCTGGGAGGCTAAGATCAAGGTGGCATTAATTTGGTTGCTAACGAGGAGTAAGGCCTCTTGGAGAGAACACACCTCTTGCTGTGTTCTCACATGGTAAAAAGCTGCAGGCACAGAGAGAGAGAGATCTATCTTTTTATAAGCCCAAAGCCCTATTAGAATGAGGCCCCACTGATATGACCCTATTTAACTTTAATTTTTTTAAAAATCCCCAGTTTCTAAATACAGACACATCGGAAGTTAAGAGCTTCAACATATGAATTTGGTTGGAGGGACAAATGAACACAAAACATTCTGGTGCTGGACGTCCCAAACATAAGTCCTTCAGCATGCAAAGCACACTTGTTTAATCCTAACAGCCCCCAAAATCTTTCTTTAAACATTTATTTATTTATTTGAAAGTCAGAGTTACAGAGAGAGGGAGAGAGAGACCTTCCATCCTCAGGTTCACTCCACAGGTGAATGCAATAGCCAGGGTTGTCCCAGTGAAAACAAGGATCCAGGAGCTTCATCTGGGTCTCCCATGTGGGTGGCAGGTGCCCAAGCACTTGGGCATCTTCCACTGCTTTCCTATTGCATTAGCAGGACACTGGATTGGAAATGAAGAAGCCAGGGTATGAACCAGCTCCCATATGGGATGCTAGTGTCATAGGCAGTGGCTTTACCCACCACACCACAATGCTGGCCCCAATCCCAAAGTTTTAACTAATTCCGACATCAATTCCATGTCCAAAATATCATCAGAATATTGTTAAATCAGAGGAGTAAAATTGAAGGTATGATTAATTCAGACACAATCTCTCTAGCTGTGAATCTGTGAAACCGGGCAGTTTTGTGCTTCCAATATACAGTGTTAGAGCTGACCTGATAGCCATTCCCATTGCAAAAAGGAGAAATTTGAAGGAAGGAAGGGCTAATAGATTACAAGCACGTTCAAAACCCAGCAAGTTAAATTCCATTTGATCATGAGGCTCAAGGATAACCTTTTTCTCATGATACTCTGCCCTCCAGGCCTACTGGGGTCGTTGACATCAACTCTATAGCATTTGAGGGACAGTCCCATACCTTCAACTCTCTTCCGGGGTCCAACTCCATGACTGTCTGCCAGGGTGCCCCACCCTGGAAGCACTGAACAAGGTCATCCTAACCAGGAAGCAACCCCACACTTTGGAACTGAGGGAAAAATAGCCTTGCACAGTTCTCACTGAACTGGTGGTGAGAGTGGCAGCCATGATATTCCCAAAGTCATTTTGGGATCATTCTTAGTTTTCCTTTAAGAATAACATGTTTTGAAAAATAGTAGCTATACTATTCAGTCCTAGAGAATTCAGGAAATATGGTAGCCTTACTCTATACCACACTTCTTACCCTGTCCTCTTCAGTTAAAATTGGAAATTCTTTTGTTGGCATAATCCCATCTCCTTTCCTGGCTCCTGCTAGAATAACTCAATAAGTCCATGAGTCATACCCATCACCTCTACCGAATTATTTTTCAGGGGCATAGCTGGTTAAGCTGCCACCTGCCATGCTGGCATCCCACACGGATGTTGCATTGAGTCCTGACTGCTCCACTTTGGATCCAGCTCCCTGCCAATTCAGCTGGGAAATCAGCAGAAGAGAGCCCAAGTCCTTGGGCCCCTGTACTCTTGTGGGAGAAACAGAAGAAGCTGCGGGCGCCTGCCTTCTTTCTGGCCCAGGCCTGGTCATTTGGGCAATTTGGGGAGTGGACTCATGGAAGGAAGTTTCATCTCTCTCTTTCTCCCTCTCTCTGTAACCCTGCCTTTTAAATAAATAAAATAAATATTAAAAAAAAACTTAAAACAATTTTCTTCTAGCCATTCCCTTGTTGTTTTCATACATTGTGCTATTGTGGATAAGCTGAAAAATTTTCTTTTTTCCTAGCATTTTCTTCATCATTCTCATTTCACACTTAACTTAAATCAGTCAGGAAGAACCTAGCCACCCAATCGAAACTTTGATCAAAAGTCTTCTTGGAGTGAGTGTTTGGCACAGCAGTTAAGATACCACTGAGGTTGCCTGGGCTGCCTGCATATCTTATTGGAATGCCTGAGTTTGTGTCCTGTACGAGTCAGCATTTTTTTTCTCTTTATTTTAATGAAAGTACCTGAGAGGAGCTTCCTGGGAAGATGTGCTAAGTTTAGCTTACAGTTGGAGGTTCACATTTCTGGATCAGGCAGCTCCATTAGTCTGATTCCTAATGGAGGCTGGTGATGGAGGAGCAAGTATAGAGGAACTGTCGAATGGTAACCTGGGAAGCAGAGAGAGAAGCTAGGCTGAACTTGGCCAAAAGCCAAGCCCCTCTGGGAACCACCTTCTGAGGGCAAGTTCTCAATGACCTAAAGATCTCCACAAGACCCACCTCTCAGGTGTCATAATAGATCAAGGCTCCACACTGAATCTGTCAACCACAACGTAAGAATTCAAAGTTGGAATTTCTACCTGAGTCTGGGCAGCCAAGTCTGTTCAGTCCACAGCAAATCCCAGCGCCATGCCCAATCCCAGCTTCCCTCTAATGCACACCTGGCAAGGCAATGGTGATGGCTCAAGTCGTTGGGTCTCTTCCATCCATGTGGAAGATCTAGATGCAATTCCTGGTGCTTGGCTTTGGCTCAGCCCAGACCTGGCTGCTGCCATCATTTGAGGAGTGAACTAGAGGATGGGAGATATCTGTCTGTCTGTCTCTGTCTCTCTCTTTCTTGGTCTCCATATTTCAAATAAATATTTTAACTGTTGAAATCTTTACTTAGTATATACTAAATCGATCTTCTGTATATAAAAATAATTGAAAATGAATCTTGATGTGAATGGGATGGGAGAGGGAGCGGGAGATGGGATGGTTGTGGGTGGGAGGGAGGTTATGGGGGGAAAAAGCCACTGTAATCCAAAAGCTGTACTTTGGAATTTATATTTATTAAATAAAAGTTAAAAAAAAGAAAGTTAAAGTAAAAATGTTCTCACCTAAATATATGATTTCATTTCTCACAAATTCTACCTTCCACAAAACATCAGCACACAGTTTAGCAAAATTCCTTACCACTTTATGACAATTTCCGATCACATATCCCCTAATTTCCACCTGAGGTCTTACCATAATCTCCCTGAAGACCTTTATTTTTAGCATACCCCGTCACAGCTCTTCCCACTTGGGCCCATTACCCTGTTCCAAAGTGGCTTCGACATGTTTGGATGCTTATTACAGCATCATCCCCTTTCTTGGTAGCAGAATCTGTGTTAGTAAGTTTGGGCTGTTCTATCAAGATACCTGGATGGGGTGGCTGAGCCAACAGAAGTTTATGTTTTTGGGGTACCCAAAATCAAGGTGACAGCCCATTCAGTGCCTGGTGAGGGCTCTTCCTGGAATGTATAAGGCCACCTTCTTCCAATGTGCCTCACGTGAGGTGGGAGGTTGTGGGAGAGGAGAGAATCTCTTTATTGTCTTATAAAAGTTTTCAAATTAGAGCCCCACTGTTATGCCCTCATTGAATCTTATTAACTCCAAAAGTTAATTTTTGAATAAGGTCCAAAAGACCTTATCTCCAGACCAGCTAACACTGGAGGTTGAGGTTCAAAGGTTGCGCATTTTGGAGGACACAATTCAGTCCACAGCACTTGATGATGGCTCCTCCCCCTGAGACTCCTATTCACGCTAGACAGTTAGGGTCCACAGCAGGAAACTTGCCACTGAGGGGTTGAGGGGAAATGCTCCCTTGAGATATGAAGTACACAAGGATGACTTCACAGCACTGGGACTGCAGATACAACAGGGGACAGACTGGAGAGAACTTACTCTTGCTCTCCAAAGTGGAAAGTCCTAGAAAAAAAAAAACTCAAACAGGACATTGGCTGAAGCTGCAGACAAGGAGCACCAAGGCTAGAGCAAGCCAGGCCTCGAAGGCAATGAGATACTGACCAAGCGCTGTCCTCTGTGGAAAGATCTTCAAGGTACACCGGTAGGAAAAGAGTGGCAATATGGTGGCCACAGGCAATGATAGATAATGTACATATATTGATCTTAAAAATACTGGAAGAAGGCAGGCGCCACGGCTCACTAGACTAATCCTCCGCCTTGCGGCGCCGGCACACCGGGTTCTAGTCCCGGTCGGGGCGCCGCATTCTGTCCCGGTTACCCCTCTTCCAGGCCAGCTCTCTGCTGTGGCCAGGGAGTGCAGTGGAGGATGGCCCAAGTGCTTGGGCCCTGCACCCCATGGGAGACCAGGAGAAGCACCTGGCTCCTGCCTTCGGATCAGCGTGGTGCGCCAGCCGCAGTGCGCTGGCCACGGCGGCCATTGGAGGGTGAACCAACGGCAAAGGAAGACCTTTCTCTCTGTCTCTCTCTCTCTCACTGTCCACTCTGCCTGTCAAAATAAATAAATAAATAAATAATACTGGAAGAAAGGATCTTTAATATTTCACTAGGGAAATGTTAAATATTTGAGAAGATGGGTTTTCATTTAACAGGACTGGGTTTTACACAATGCTTACATGTACTAACATCACACGATCCACATCACATGAACAATAATTGTGTGTCCGTGAATAGTGTTTAAAATGTTTAAAAAATAAAAATAAATACCATGCACCACATGACTCTTCTATATAAATAATACATGCATCCCAACTATACTTGTACACACACACACACATGTAACAGAAAGATCTAGAAGGATACAACTGAAACTACTGGTTATGATTTGATTAGGGACAGAAATGATCGATGCCAAGGGCAAGGCTTTTAGTCTCTATTTCAGATGATCGTGCTCTGTTAAATGGTCTTAGTGTGTACGTGTACTTATAACAATTTTTGATGCTTCACAGATAAGTAGATATTTTGGTTTAGAGAAAATAAGAAGTTAGAATAGCTTAAAATCAGTTGTTTAAAATTTTATTTTTATCTATTTATTTGGAAGACAGAGAGAGAGAGAGCAAGAGAGAGAGAAAGGGAGAGATCTCCCTAATTTCCTAAATGACCAAAACAGCCAGGACTGGGCCAGAACAAAGCCAGGAGCCCAGAACTCCATCTGGGCTGCTATGTGGGTACCAAGGATCCAACTACCCAAGCCATCACCTGCTGGATCCCAAGGTGTGCGTTCATTGGAAGCTGGATTGGAAGCAGGGCAGGGGCTCACCCAGGACGTGATGTTGTGCAGTAGTATCTTAACCAGTGCACCAAACACTCGTCTCACAGCATTATTGAATATGAAGGCTCACCTGAGGAAGCCACTGAGAGTCTGACAGAAACACTGATCTCCCAGCCCGGGTCCCTGACGTCATACCACCTGTGTGACGGATGGAACCCAGGCCCTGGATTGCAACTCTGGGGCTTAAATCCTACTTCTGCCACGGATAATGCTATCAATGTATACATTTTAAAGCATGGAACATTAATTTTCTCATTTGTAGAAGAGATGTGATAGCTGCCTCACAACACTCTGTGAATTTAAATGATAAAGTATATATGAAAACATTTCCAAACCATAGTACGATACATAAATATTCTTTAAAGTGAGTGAACACACATCATAGCAGGACTTTACAATGCTTTGGTAATTAATTTCATCTTCTTGGCAGTGTTTGAGACGGAACTTCTTCATTTTTAGTTTTTTTCTGTAATGCATTACAGTCTCAGGTCATCTGTGCTTCAAAAATCTTACAGAGAAGGAAGGGAGGAGGGAGAAAGGAATGAATAGAGGGAGGGAGAGAAAGAGGGAAGGAGGAAGGGAGGGAGGGAGGGAGGAAGGGAGAAAAGGAAGCTCTTTGGGAAGAAGACACCATTGTTGTGTCTCCTTGCATTAGATATCAATACAGATTGTTTAGCTCAGTAGATGATATTCACTAAGCATCCCATATGATTTATTTTTCAATGAATAACTATAAACAAGCTCAGATGTTACAGTTTGACTACTAATGTCTCTGCAAGACATTCATCATCCTGAACTTGCTGTGATTGCATGAAAGAGTAAATCCAGAAACAAAGTCAAGATGAGTATACCGGCCTGTGGTTGACTGGCATGGTTTGCATGCTCCGGCTGAGGACAAGAGATGAGGGAGACTGACTGGGGCCCATGCCTCTGATGAGAACCGATAATCACTCATCAAACCCACCAGAAAAGCAGTTCCTGATAAGCAGCACAATCTGCTGAAGTGAAAGATATTTATCTTTCTTCCACAGAGACAGGGGAGTAGAACAACAAAGTTACTAAACATGTTCATTACAAAAGAAAACTGCTATAAACGACACATTGTTCTGACAGATCTCTCTTATGTCTCTCTCTAGCCACTCCATTCACTGAAGATAGTATATGTGATGTTTTCATTTTTTTCTGAATTTGTTAACATGTTATAAATGAAGAAAGATGGTTGCTGGCTCTGTGGTGTAGTGGGTAAAGCCACCACTTGCAGTGCTGGCATCCCATATGGGCACTGGTTCAAGTCCTGGCTGCTCCACTTCCGATCCAGCTCTCTGCTATGGCCTGGGAAAGCAGTGGAAGATGGCCCAAGTCCTTGGGCCCCTGCACCCATGTGGGAGACCTGGAAGAAGCTCCTGGCTCCTGGCTTCAGATCGGCACAGCTGCAGTCATTGCAGCCAATGGGGAGTGAACCAGCAGATGGAAGACCTCTCTCTCTTTCTCTCTCTCTTTCTCTCTTTCTCTCTCTCTCTGCCTCTCCTTCTCTCTCTGTGTAACTCTGACTTTCAAACCAATAAATAGATATTTTAAAAAAATGAGGAAAGATGAACAAGAAAGTGTGTTTTTTTGGGAATTGTTCACTAAATAAGTTTAGTTATAAGTCATATCAAGCATATAAAATACAAAAAAATTAAGACTCACGTACCAAATACACATATTACATGTATGACAACATTTAGATGTATACATTTTCTTTCGTTCTTTTACTTCTGAATCAAAAGGTGGAGAAGGTGGTCAATGTGCCATCTGGGGTGATGGCCCCTGATGACTAAGGTGGAAATAAAATTGCTCCTTTTCAACGAAGGTAAAGCAGAGTGGACCTGTGACACAGATCTCTTATGAGTCTCTTAATATAAGCATATTCTGTGACTACAATTAGAGGAAAAGTGCAGCAACATAATTCAGACAAGGCTTCAGGTGGCCCGTAATCTTCAGAAACAAAGGTCTGAGTCACCCTACAAGGCCAGAAACCGAGACCGTTTGTGGTTCTGTCTGAGGGCAAAGACAACGTGGAATTTGTGATGGAATGAATGCCATGCATACCAGCCGTGGTCCTGCGGTCAGGGACAGAAATAAAGATGGCAATCGTTCTAGTTCTTCAGTAGTTTGTTTTTAATGTGTATATTTCTCCTTCCTTTTTAATGTCCTCACCATTTAGCCTAAAATATTAATACAACTTGATGTTAATATTATAAAATATCAAGAGAGTCAGTTGAACATTACCTAAAAACTGTGTTCTCTCCCAGGAGAAAGGTCTGACATGATTTTGGCTGTACAGAGGATACTTGCATTGTGTTAGGTGGGATATGACTTAGATCTTGATCTTTCTTTGGAGATCATTTGTGGTTTATGGGGACTAGTGCGGGTGCAAAGTTGACAAAGGATAAAAGTGATGATTGATTTTATGTTGCAACTGATGAAGCTGAAGTTCCCAATCATTCTGTCAGAGGTTTTTTCTGTGCAGATGTTTTGTTGTTTTGTTTTGTTTTGACAGTCAGAGTGGACAGTGAGAGAGAGAGACAGAGAGAAAGGTCTTCCTTTGCCGTTGGGTCACCCTCCAATGGCCGCCACGGCTGGCGCACCTCGCTGATTCAATGGCAGGAGCCAGGTGCTTCTCCTGGTCTCCCATGGGGTGCAGGGCCCAAGCACCTGGGCCATCCTCCACTGCACTCCCAGGCCACAGCAGAGAGCTGGACTGGAAGAGGGGCAACCGGGACAGAATCCAGTGCCCCGACCGGGACAAGAACCCAGTGTGTTGGCGCCGCAAGGTGGAGGATTAGCCTAGTGAGCCCTCTGTGTGCAACAGGTTCGGCTCGGGCCCTAAAGCTCTACTGCATTCTCACCACTGAACAATGGATATCGGGCTTTCCCAGCCAGTTCTAAACCCATTCATCACAACAAATTGCTTAATATATATCTCCTACTATATATTTTTCTCTAGTTGAACCCAGATAAGAAAATTGATAAAAGAAAAACAGAAATGTTATATAGTGTTCTATCTGTCAAAAATATAACATCTAATTAAAACCCTCTCACAAAGGAAGATGTACGCTTTTTGTCTTCAAGAGAAAATTATAATAATCAGTTAAGAAAAACATAATGATTACCTTACAAAAATCATTCAGACAATAGAGAAACAGGGAATATTTTCAAAATTTTATGATGCCATAATAAACCTAATCATGAAATAAGACACATTACAAGAAAAATACCATGTACCAGAGCCTTCATAAATATAGATATAAAGGTTCTGAATAAAAACGTAGTAATAAAAGAACATGGGCAATGCACAAAAATTGCATTGTGTTTATCTTGGGTAAGCAGCTTTGATTTAACATTTGAAAATCAATCTGAATAATATACACAATTCTTACTCAAAATCATCCATGGCAGTTCGGCAAGTTTTTTACAGCTCGGTTTATATGACACTCTGCACTGACAGTGTTAGGACCCATTCTGCAGCATCTGCTAGTGCAAGCTGATGAACACCATGCCTTCCTAAGAGGATACACATTTTGCTTTTTCTATAGGTAGGACAATGTGACACAGAGAAGTGACTAAAGTTCTGGGGTCACACAGGCATTGGCTGCATTAGTGCTCAGCCACATTAAGACTTTGGGTAGCCAAGCACTGTCTTTTGTCTGGCTTTACTTTTGTAAAAGGAAAAATACAATTTATAGGCATATAGGGAGAATGAGAGGGACTATATATTAATTATCCAAAGCAGCACCTAAAACTCGTAAATGTTCAATGCTATAAATATTCAAAACAATTCATTTTGGGAACCTACTTGGTAAAGTTGGAGGATGGATAATTTGGCAGTGCCATTTTGGTACTCGGCTTTTTATAAATAGTTCAGTTGTGAAATAGCCATGGGACCTTGCATAGAAAGTAGCTCTACTTCTCTGAGTTCTGGTATTAACAACTTTAAAATGAGAACTATAATTCTTGTCTTTATCATTCATTACAATTTTAAGAATACAGAGTGAGGGTTGAAATCCAAGTGTACTTGAAAGACAGAATGAATTTGAAATATTAAAATGTCAAGGTTACTATTGTTATTGCTATTTCTCATGTCAATATTACTTATTTTATTTCATGTCTAACATACTCTGGTTGGCATATTACAGACTTCAATATTGATTAGCTGGTCACTAAAGTGGTCAAAAAAAATGCTTCCATTCTGTAACTAATTTCCATGAGGAGGGGGCTGAACTTCAGTGACAAAAAAGTGTTTCATGCCGGCGCTGCGGCTCACTAGGCTAATCCTCTGCCTTGCAGCGCTGGCACACCGGGTTCTAGTCCCAGTCGGGGCGCCGGATTCTGTCCCGGTTGCCCCTCTTCCAGGCCAGTTTTCTGCTGTGGCCAGGGAGTGCAGTGGAGGATGGCCCAAGTCCTTGGGCTCTGCACCCCATGGGAGTCCAGGATAAGTACCTGGCTCCTGCCTTCGGATCAGCGCAGTGCGCCGGCCGCAGCTCGTGGGCCGTGGCGGCCATTGGAGGGTGAACCAACAGCAAAAGGAAGACCTTTCTCTCTGTCTCTCTCTCTCACTGTCCACTCTGCCTTTAAAAAAAAAAAAGTGTTTCACGTGGGTGCTCAGTAAATATTTCTCCTGGGAGTGAGTTTGTAAGTTGTTAAGTAAACAGGATTCTTCATGGTACATACTATACTCCCAACATCATTCTTGGCACAGTTTCCACAAATCTGAAAAGCCTGTCTTCAAATACAGGGTGTGCTTCAGGAACATGGGGGAAATTGAATCTATTTTATCTGGGAGTTATAGGTTACATGTTAATTTTTATATCCAGCGGATTCTATGACATGCTTTCATTCACTTTATAACATCAGTGAGTCTATGGCCAAGTCATTGTTCCAAGAAAATGAGGAGCCAGCACTGTGGTCTAACTAGTGAAGCCACCGTCTGCAGCGTCGGCATCCCATATGGGCGCCGGTTTGAGTTCAGGCTTCTCCACTTCCAATCCAGCTCTCTGCTGTGGCCTGGGAAAGCAGTAGAAGATGGCCCAAGTCCTTGGGCTCCTGCACCCATGTGGGAGACCTGGAAAAAGCTCCTGCCTCCTGGCTATGGTTCAGCTAGGCTCCGACCATTGCAGCCGTTGTGGCCATTTGGGAACTGAACCAGCAGATGGAAGATTCTCTCTCTCTCACTCTCTCTCTCTCCCTATCTCTCCCTCTCTGTAACTCTTCCTTTCAAACAAATAAATAAATCTTTTTAAAAAATGAGGGAATCTATAGCCTCCAGAGCTACTGAAAGAGTGAAATGAGTAGTTTGAACTCATAGATCATGGAACCAGGAACGACTCTAACACACATTTCCTCTATGTGATTTACTTATGAACTGGAAAAAAATTTGAAATGAGTATTAGTTATTAAGTGAAACACACAACATTGCTCTCAGAAGAAAAGATAGAATTTAGGATACGTTTGATGTGATGTTGAACAACTCAATTAATTGTCATTTTTATAAATTTAAAGGAACAATGGAAAGATGATGGCACCAGACTTGGAACAAATTGTACTAAAATTTGTCTCTGCTCTTGGGAGTTGTGTGACTTTGAGTGATGTGTAATTTGGGATTATTTCTTCCTTCATCTGTAGAGTGGAGTTAGCTATACCATCCAATATGGTTATAAGGAAATGAAGGGATATTCATAGAAAGAGTTGTCATTTCATGAATGTTCATTAATTTTATCCTGGAATGTGCTGGTGCATTTTCTACTTCTTCTACTGTTTTTTTTTTTTTTTCTCTACTGTGCTGTAGCTCACTTATTAATTCACTCAACAAACATTTATAACAATGATATTTCATGCATCATTAAGAGGAGACAGGACACAATGATGGATAATCCAGACCTTGTATCCACAACTCTATTGGATACTAGTAACTCGGAAGGCTTGCACAGAAAACATAATCAATGTTCAGTGAATATTACACAAAGGAGTTTCAGAATGATTTAAAAACTTAGTAATAGGAAACTGATCCATCTCAAAGTGTCTTGGTACACAGTTAAGAGAAGAAGAATAAATAGGTTTTGGCAAGGATAGAGGCCATCAGATGCTAGACAGATGAAAGACATGCAGAGGTCTGGTATATGGACATGGCCTGAGGGATTCAAGGGTCACAGAGAACGTCATTGCCTAAACCGTAATGACGGGGAGAAATGGCTTCATTCAAGCCTCAGAAGCTGGCAGGGGTCAGATTGAGAACCACCCTGTGAGGTTTTCTTGGAATGTTGACCTTTACTCTGAGAAAAATGGACAGCTAATGAGAAGCTAACATACGTCTCAATAATGGGAAAAAAGGTATTTTGTGAGGTAACGATACATTGATCAGGAATTAACTAATAACCCTGTTTTCAGAACAGGAAATCAAGGCTTGGGCAGACTGATACCATTCCCAACAACACACACACCTGCACTGTACAATTATAAATTGGACCAGAGCTGACGAGGGTGATTTCAAAGGAGAAAATCCAAGTATCCTGCTTTTCACTCTAGCTCCCATGATACTAGTTGTTGTCATCAAGGACTAAATATAATGAGGCAAGTCTGTTAGCATTCTGTGATCCAACAAATCATGTATGTTACACATTGAGAGATTAGGAGAATGGTAAGATGGCAGCTTCATGTACTAATGGTCTGCTTTGGACAAAGAAGAAACTTTTCCCCTATTTACAAAATATTCTATGTTCACTGTAAGTCTTGCAGGCAGCTTTGCATGATTGAATGAGTCACTCCCATTAAGATATGTATTTATTTAATAAAATGTAGTGTATCAATACAATACAAATCCTAAGCAAGAGGAATTATAGAGCTCTAAAGATTTGAAGCACAAAACAAGTAATTTCAAACATTGGCACATTTTATTTATATGACTGTGGGCAAATCACCTGGATTTTTAGTATTATCTCTTTCATCTGAAAAATCTATATGACATTTAAATTATTATATCTGCTTATAGAAACCTACAGATAGAATGATTCTAGGAGATCATAAAACCATTAAATCCCAATCCTCTTGTATAAAGATGAGAATAATGAGGCCAGGAGAAATGAAAGAATTTTTCCAGAATATACCCAAGACTTTGACCCTAAGCTTCATCCTATTTCCAATGTAGGAAGAGGGAGAGGGAGAGGGAGAGGGAGAAAAACAAGATAATATGCCTGTTGAAGGGCTTGACTTGTTTTATGTCATTTAATGATCACAATAACCTCATGATACAACTATTATGGTCTTCACGTTGTGGATAAAGAAGTTGAGGATGATAAAGTTTTGGAAATCGTCCCAAATTACATAGCAGGTAAATGTAATTTTAATTTTGACCTAGATCTTAATTTTATTTTCCCTGACTGCAGTAAGCCCCAAAGTATCAGCCTTCCCATTGTGCGTTCTTTCTTCACCGCTGCCTTTATGTCTGACACTGCCCATGTGTAAATATGTTTTTAAAGAACTGCGTCTTCTTCTGAATCCCACACTCCCCTCAACAAACCCCAGATGGAATACGTAGGAACCAAAGTTTTAAGTTTGTTCTGTGCTTTTATTAAAGGTTGGAATTATTTCTAGGAGATAAGCAAGGAGTTTGGTTGAAGAACACATTCTTAAGTGTCATGAGCAGTTAAGAAGACCAAGGGTAACCAAATCACACTGGCGTCTGGCTACGACTTTCCACCACTTCCCCTGTGTCAAGCCCAGGAGCCCCCCACCTATTCTGAACCACTTTGAGTTTGATGAGAGCACTGATGAGCTTAAACTAGCAGTCAGTTAGGATCACCTGAGCAACCTCACCTAGCGTGAGCTAATATACCTGGAGTAACAGAAGCAGAGCGGAAACCCCAACAGTAAATGTTTAAAACAGAAAGTCATGTATCCACAAACACAGGAAGAAGTGTCACTAATGGCAACAATAACAGAACAAGATGGGGGGGGGGGGGTGGGGAAACAAACACACATTTGGCAACAGAAAGAAAACAACCTAAACAAGTTGTAACGATTTATCTGTTTGAAAGGTATAGTGCACCAGAGAGAGAGAGAGAGAGAGAGAGAGAGAGAGAGAGAGAGAGAGAGACACTACTGGTCGACTCCTCAGATTACAGAAACAGCTGGGTCTGGGTCAGGCTGAAGCCAGAAGTCAGGAACCGGGAACTCCATCCTGGTCTTCCATCTCGGTAACAGAGTCCCCCACACCTAAGTCATCTGCTGCTGTTTTCTCAGGCACATTAGCAGGAAGTTGAATCAGAAGTGGAGAGGCTGGGACTCAAGCTGCCAGTCTAATATTGAAGACCAGACTTGCAGTGGTACATTTACACAATGAGCCACAACCCTGGTCCTGGAGGACTTTCCTAGGTCAGGTTGCCCTAAATGGAAAGAGTTCTAACAAAAACATCTGCAAGGGAGTCAGGTGAAACAGACTAGCAGAAAGATGAGTTTAGCTGTGACTTAGTTACCAACCCCGAGCATGCGTGATCCACATAGATGCTCTCAGCTGGGAGCAGGGCCTCTCCATCCAAACACTGGCCCATCACTGTATCCTGGGAGTCCCTGGAAGCATCTTGCATCTTTGATACACCACCTCCCTTGAGTGATGGGCAACTCTTGGTGAGGCTCTTTGAGTTATCAGGAGTCAATACTGCCACCGTCTCTGAAAGTATGGCAGTACGTTTAGGGTGCTTTGTTCACCTAGAAGCTACATCAAAAATTAAGCTCACCATTATTTTTTTTTCCATTTCTAAGCATGTGTGGCAATGATTTAGCACCTATATTGGACAATGGACCCTGTATCTAGCCCAGGGTGTTGAAATCTCTAACTAAATAAATATATAGAGAAAAATCAAGCCATAGATGCTTAATTTAAATATGAAGATTTCTTCAAAACATAGAGCAGAAGTCCTTGTTTATTTATGATTTTTCTGTTTCAAAATTTTCTGCACAAAAATACATTTATCTTTTAATTGAATTTCAACACATTTTAAAAGAGGTTTGTTTATTAATCAGAAAAGCAGAGAGCTGCACAGGAGAGAGAGAGAATTGAGAGAGAGAGAGAGCTCACTTCTATTCTGTAGTTGACTCCCCAAAGTTTCCCAAAGTTTCCCAAGGCTCCCCAAAGGGTTATAACAGCCAGGGCTGGGCCAGGCAGAAGCTAGAAGCCAGGAACTCTGAGACTTGCATGTGTTTGGCAGGGACCCAAACACTGCCTTCCTGGAAGAAGAACAACTGAGATTGGAACTTGCACTCAGAGTTGCTGGTTTAAAAACTGCAGCTTAGCCTGTTGCAGCATGACACCTAGCCTTAAACCAATTTTTTTATTTGTCCATCTGTAAATTTATTTTATTTTATTTTTTTAACTTTTATTTAATGAATATAAATTTCCAAAGTACAGCTTATGGATGCCTTAAACCAATTTTGAAATACACTGCTATGAGGAGGAAAATAATTAGTTTAAACAGGGGCTGGTGCTGTGGCATAGAAGGGGAAAGTAGCAGAAAATGGCCAAGGCCTTAGAACTCACACACCCATGTGGGAGACCTGGAGGAAGCTCCTGGCTCCTGGCTTCTGCCCGGCCCAGCCCCAGCGGTTGCAGCATTTGAGGAGTGAACCAGTGGATGGAAGATCTCTCTCTGCTGCTTCATACTTCTCCATGCAGAGATCCAGTTGTGGTTTTTGCTTTTTTTTTTTTTTTTTTCAACTATTATGAATGGGTTTGATCTTAGAAGTTCTTTCTCAGCTGTGGCATTGTCTGTGTATACAAAGGCTTTTAATTTTTGTGTGTTGATTTTATATTCTGCCACTTTACCAAACTCTTCTATGAGTTCCAATAGCCAGTTAGTGTAATCTTTTGGATCTCCTATATATAGAATTATGTCATCTGCAAATAGGGGTAGTTTGACTTCCTCCTTCCCAATTTGTATCCCTTTGATTGCTTTTTCTTTGCTAATGGCTGTGACTAAAAATTAAATATTTCTTTAAATGGAAGACAGTGTGAAATAACTAAGAGAAAAAATTAGAATTTAAAAAATATACCTTGCTAAATCTTTTTTGATATATGTTCAGGGTCAGCGCTGTGGTGTAGTAGGTTAAGCCTCAGCCTGTGACACCGGCATCCCATATGGGCACGGATTTGAGATCAGGATGCTCCACTTCTGAACCAGCTCCCTGCTAATGGCCTGAGAAAGCAGTGGAAGATGGTCCAAGCGCATGGGCCCCTACACCTATGTGGGAGTCCAAGAGGAAGCTCCTGGCGTCAGATGGACACAGTTCCAGCCATTGTGGCTATTTGGGGAGTGAACCAGTGGATGCAAGACCTTTCTCTCTCTCCTTCTCTCTGTCCATAATTCTGCCTCTCAAATAAATAAGTGTCTTTTAAAAAATCCATGTACTCCAAAATAGATTGTGTTTGTTCAATTATTGGAGAAAATATCTGAAAAAGGTATCAACCAATTGAAACATTAGAATGAGATTTCACAGTATATATTAAAATTAATTTCAAATGACTTTTGGCTAAGTAATTATAAATATGTCCCACAGCAAAAATAAAAACTTTAAAAACATTTTCAAAGGAAGTTTACAAAATTAAAAATTATACTTTGAGTGATTTTTTTCTAAATCCAGCTATGTTAAAAATTTCCATGAGACTTAAATATCATTTTAAATTTATATATACATACTCATTCATTAGACAGGAATTAATTGAATGCTTCCCAACTACAAGGCACTGTAAGAAGTTCTAGGGATATAAAAATAAGCAAGATGGGCACAATCTCTATTGCCAAAGAATGAGCACATTGCAATAGAGACAGACTAACCAAACAGTTACAGTGAAAATAAAAACATTTCTGTCACAAGAGGGGAAGAAGAAAATATCAATTATCCTTCTTGTCACAAAAACTCAGTGGCACACAACAATCAATAAGGCAGATGTGCCCTTCTGGTCTGGACAGCCAGGCCAGCCTGCTCTTGGCTAGGAGAAAGAGCGTGGCTAAACTAAGTTTCTCTCCTCCTACATCTGGTTATCCCAGAATTATTTTACATGCAGAGGCAGGCTCCAAGGGAGAGAAGAAGAGAAAAGAAAGAAGGAGAAGAAGAAGAGGAATGGCTAAATCCAGAAGTAGCCCAAGGTCTTTATGGTGACTGATGAGATCAAATCACAAGTTCTGCTTAGATTGGAGGTGTAGAAAAATACACACCCCATTATTTATTTATTTATTAGAAAAGCAGAGTAGGAGAGAGAGAGAGAGAGAGAGAGAGAGAGAGAGACCTTCCATCCTTCAGTTCATTCTCCAAATGCCCAAAACAACTAGCACTGGGCCAAGCTGAAACCAGGAGCCAGGAACTCCATCAGGGTCTGCCTGGAGGTGGCAGGAACCCAAGTACTTGAGCTTCCACTCCCTGCCTCCTGGGTGTATTAGTGAGGAAGCTGAATTAAAAGCAGAGAGTCTGGATCCCGATCCCAGGCACTCTGAAATGGAATACTGGTATCTCAAGCGGTGACTTATCCTGCTGCACCACGACACCTGTCCCCAGACTGGATTTCTTGATTAAAAATTCTGAAAAGTATTAGCAGACACTAGTCTTGTTTATGTGATCCCTTTGACTCTTAGACCTATCAGTATGATCAATTGTGAACTGAAACTGATCCCTTGGACTAGTGAGATAGCATTGGTACATGCAACCTTGATGGGATTGCATTGGAATCCCCGGGCACATTTCTAACTCCACCATTTGGGGCAAGTCCGATTGAGCATGTCCCAAATTGTACATCTCTTCCCTCTCTTATTTCCACTCTTATATTTAACGGAGATCACTTTTCAGTTAAATTTAAACACCTAACAATAATTGTGTGTTAATTACACAGTTCAACCAATAGTATTAAGTGGAACAAAAGAAATACTAAAAGGGATAAAGTATTAAATTGTACATCAACAGTAAGGTCAATAGAATCAACAATCAGGACTGATAGAATAAAAAAGGGATAGAATGATCCAACATGGGAAGTGGGATACACAGCAGACTCAGAATGGCAGATGTCCTAAACAGCACTCTGGCCTCAGAATCAGCCCTTAAGGCATGTGGATCTGGCTGAAAAGCCCATGAGAGTATTTCAGGCATGGAAAGCCAAGACACTCTGGTGAAAAAAAAAAAAAAAAAAAAACTGAATGAATGATCTCTGCAAGTGAGATCCCAGTGGAAAGAATGGGTCATCAAAGGAGGTACCTTTCTCTGAAGGGAAGAGAGAACCTCCACTTTGACTATGACCTTGTTGAAATAAGATTGAAGTCAGTGAACACAAAAGGCTTCCATAGCCTTGGCAACTCATGACTGGAGCCTAGGGAGATTACTGACGCCATAAACAAGATTGTCAAATTGTTAAGTCAACAACAGGAGTCACTGTGTACTTACTTCTCATGTAGGATCTCTGTCCTTAATGTGTTGTTCAATGTGAAGTAATGCTATAACTAGTACTGAAACAATATTTTACACTTTATGTTCTGTGTGGGTGCAAACTGAGGAAATCTTTACTTAATATATACTAAATTGTCTTCTGTATATAAAGATAATTGAAAATGAATCTTGATGTGAATGGAATGGGAGAGGGAGTGGGAGATGGGAGGGTTGCAGGTGGGAGGAAAGTTCTGGGCGGGGGAAAGCCATTGTAATCCATAAACTGTACTTTGGAAATTTATATTTACTAAATAAAAGTTTAAAAAAATTCTGAAAAGTAACATTTCAAAGAGTATGGAAAGATGAAACATCGCTTTTATGATTTCTTAAAGTTGAATTTCTCATTAAAAACAAGCATTTTAATGTGAACATGCCATTATTGAAGTACCATTCATTGCATTAACAATAATTAACAAAACTAAAATTTTAACAAAATGCATTCAATGAATTTTAGTACAACCACCACTTTTGTCATGTTCTCAAACATATTCATCAGCCTAGAAGGAAACCCTATTCTCAGCCCCTAACTCCTACCGATCAGCTTTTGTCTGGACATATTTTGTTCATTCTGGAGACTTCATAAATATGTGCTCTTTTGTGTCTGGCTTCCTTTATCCAAGGTTTCATCACGAATTAGTACTTCAGTCCTTTATTACGGCTGAATAAACGTTCTGTGGTGTGTAGATGGCACATTTTCTTTACTCGCTCATCCACTGATGGATTCTGGGATCTTTCGACCTTTAGCATGCTGTAAGCAGTTCACTGTGAACACACATGAGCATGTATCTGCTTGAATACCTAACATGTTTTTCAGTTTAGGGCAGTTGAGTTGCAGAGTCATAAACACAATTCTATGCTTAATTTTTGAGGGGCCACCAACCGTATTACCTGCATTTAACCATTAAGCCATCACTTATGGAGCATGAAGGCTGGTGCAGAGCTGCTTACCTGTTCTACAGTGACACAGGAGAGTTAGAGGGCTGTCGTTCCGACATTGGCATCCCGTATTGAAGTGCCAGTTTGAGTCCTGGCTGCTTGGCTTCCAATCCAGCTTCCTGCTAATGTGCCTGGGAAGGCAGTGAAAAGTGGCTCAAGTATTTGACACCCTTCCACCCATGTGGGAGACCAGGGTGGAGTTTCTGACTTTTGGATTTTGCCTGGCCCAGACGTGGCTGCTGCTGTCATTTGGGTGAGTGAAACAGCAGATGGAAAAACCCTTTTTCTCTGTCTCTATCTCTCTCTATGTCACTCTGTCTTTCAAACAAATAAATATATAAATCTTTTTTTAAAGGAGATTCACAGGAGAAAGCAGTACTCATATTGAAATACTGATAGTGAGATTTGGCCAGAGTAATATGAGATAGGCAATGTATCGATCTTGCAGAGTTATGTTTATTGTCACTGACAGCCATTCCCTGGAGAGACTTCTGTTTACCTGCAGATTTCCCAACTCCCTCTGTGTTGTACTGAGCCATGGCCTACATAGCTCTACTAAATAATTTTAGCAAGTCACTCTTCTAAAACTCCAGTGCTTACATTGAAAGAATTGTGTCTTGTTTTGCTTGTTTTGTTGGTGTTTTTCATTGTTTTGAATCCATTATAGGTCAATACTTTCAGAAAATATCAATTAAATATACAGCAGAGTCAACTTGCTATAGGAGATCCTAAATGTTAACCTTACTTTCTGTCCTCATCTCATGATTGGTCAAAAATTGGCCCACTCCTTGAGTAGCAACGTTTTAGGATTGAACTAGGATGATCTGACACCATTGGAGTTTGACAGAACCAGGTTCATCACCCCTTATGCTCCCATGCGTTAGTCACCACAACTAATCTCAACCATCACACAGGTACACGTCAACCATTGATTTTACATTATTCTGTATTGAAAATTTCAAGTTTATAACAAGAAATGTTGTCCTCTTCCCACTCCCAAATCCACAAATCTTCTTCATCTTTCTCCTTTTATTGCGTCTTCTCTGTATTTACAGAGAGCAGCTGGTAACAGTTGTTGAGTTCATGGTCTCTTCAGTAGACTATCTTGGATTTGAACCCTGGCTGCCCGACTAAATGGCTATGTAAACCCAGAGGAGTGATTTAACTCCTTTGTATCCCTTTTGCCTCCTTAAATTGAAAATAGTGGTAGAATGTTCCTCTCAAATCACTTCTGAGGATTAAGTGAGTTAACATTGTGCAAGTGCTTAAAACAATTCCTATCAGATGATAAGTGCTTAGTAAATGTTAGACATATTACTAATTCATTACTAAAATGAGAGAAGTGTCCCTGCTCTTATACAGAGCCAATTCTTCATCTTGTATTCCAGATGAAATTCCAGCTGTTACACTCAGGTATTTCATATGAAAATTAAAATTGTAGCAGGCTATGGCAACAACGTATACAAGATGCTGTAAATACACATATACCTAGATGGTAAGGTAATTTGAATAAATGAATATGACTTCTGTTATGATGTTAAGTATCTAAACATATGTGCTTCTACCTTTAAACTTTATGTGCTTTTATGTTATTTTAGGGTTGATAACAAAAATAAGTATATCATTTCTTGCTGTAAGTTCTTATTTTCTTTTCATTACTATCTCATATTAAATGTGTTTAAAAAAGAAAAAAAAACAGTAAAAGAAACATTGATCCAGATATTGGAGGATGTGAAATGTATACATTTTTTTTAAAAAAAAGATACACAATTATAGTATAAAATGAGTTATAAACTTTACGCAAGTGATACCCCATGGCTTAATTTCATCAGCATCTCAGGGCCGGCACTGTGGTCTAGCAGGTAAAGCCGCCGCCTGCAGTGCCGGCATCCCATATGGGCACTGGTTCAAGACCTGGCTGCTTCATTTCTGATCCAGCTCTCTGCTATGGCCTGGGAAAGCAGTAAAAGATGGTCCAAGTCCTTGGGCCTCTGCACCCACGTGGGAGACCAGGAGGAAACTCCTGGCTCCTGGCTTTGGATTGGTGCAGCTCTGGCCATTGTGGCCAATTGGGGAGTGATGGAAGATCTTTCTCTCTCTCTCTCACTCTCCCTCTCATTGTCTGCAACTCTACCTCTCAAATAAATGAATAAATAAATCTTTAAAAAACTTCATCAGCCTCTCTCCTTTAGTATCCTCAACAACACTGGAATACTGTTATTATCCTCTACATTGTTAAGGAGAAACTCAGATGTCACTTGCTAACACAGAGGTAAATAAGTAAATAAATGAACAGGTTCATAAGCATTTATTCCCAACCTCCTGGCTTTAAGACTGTTGTCTTTTGCTTCCATAGTCTTCCTAGAAAAATATATATATTATATTTATTATTTTATTTATATATATTTATATTATATATAATTTATTTATAATTATATATATATATATAACAGAATAACAGAGATATCCTTCTCTATCTGACCCCCACCCATGTAAGCAGAGGTAATCAGTGCTTCTAAGGATAAAGTCTTAGAAGGAAGCATTAGGCATGCTAACACATGTTAACCCTTCCCATGTCGATACACTAGAAGGCTTCTGATACAGGATAGGCGCAAAGAGCAAATAAATTCTGACTACATGCAATCAGTGATAAATTGAAGAGGATAGAAGCACAAGAAAATTTCCAAAACGTATGTGCAGAGTATCAAAGGCATCTGATGAATGGATGCCAAGGAGGAACCACACTACCATTGCCATAGTTTGGGTGGAAGCAGTAACAAATCCCTTACAGCAGTTGTGAGTGTGGTTGGGAGGCTCTTCATGGAGTCCTGTGGCTGAGTGCCTCTGAAGGACAGGCGTGCTGTGGTGAACTGAAAAGCCTCCTATTTGTGGAACTGACAGGCCCTCCGTTTACTGCAACCCTTGGTGACGGCAGTGGAATCACAGTTATTCACCCCTCATGATCCATGGCATTATGGAGAATACACAGTTCAGTACACAGCCTCACCCTCGAGCAGCTGTCTGATAGGAGAAATCCGAAGCCACAGACAGCTGATTTCAGAGACTATTATGTTCCAGAATCCTAGCACCCCTAATGATGTGAACTAGTCTTTGCTATTCTTTTACGTTAATGTAAATCCCTCAAGAGAAGAACAGTGTCTCTTCCTTAATGTGTGCCAGAGAAGAATTTTCGGAAGCAGCTCTTAGAAAATTCGATTACTCAGATCCTCTGTAATTCTCATATGGATTGTGGGATATAGGTTATTTAACATCTCTGCTTCTTTGTTTCCTCAGTTTAAAAATTCAACTAAGGGAGAGGTGTTTAAAGGAGCGTGTCCCTTGTGGGACAAGCCTCATGTGTGACTTACTGTACAGTTGACTTCTCAAAAAATTTTGCTCTTCCTCTCACCTCATTTGGTCCCACCCCATCACTATTTACCACACTGCATACTTCCTCTTCCATTTTCCCAAAGCTTTCTAAAATTATTCGCCTTACTCAAAACTTCATCATCATAAACATGATAAGAAAGGTCACTGCAGCTTACTTATTTACACATGACCAGATTTTTAAAATTTTTGCCAAATATTTAAATGCCTATATTAACCCCATGATGTCACAACAGAGAGCACATAGTTTATTTTTTTTTAACTTTTATTATTTCAGAGGGAAAGGAAGAGAGAAACAGAGAGTTCCATTTGCAGGTTCACTTTCCAAATGATGAAATACCAAAGCAGGGAGCGGGGAACTCAAGCCATGTCTACCATGGTGGTGACAGGGATATGAGGCTTTCCAGGGCATGCACCTGCTACCTCCCAGAGTACACATGAGCAGGAACCCACAGCTGGGAGTGGGGCAGGGACTCCAATCCAGGCACTCCCCTATGGGATACAGGCACCCCAATAAGCACCCTAATGGCTAGGAGAAATATCGACTCCCAGATGGTATACATTTTAAAAGCATGTAGTTATGGTGTGCTTACCTATGTGTTGGAAATTGTAGAAGCGAATGCAGTCATAAAACACATGTGGTGAAAAAGTCACCACTAAAGACAGGAAGCTATACACATCACAAGTAAAGGGATCACAATGAAGGACAGGCTGAGGAGCAAGGAGAAAGAAGCTGAGGGTGTGCTGAGCCACGCTGAGCTCTGAGGTAAAAGGAAGAACGAGGACTACAGTTCCTGCCTTTCCAAGGGCACTCAAAAGCTGCATGAAAAATGGAATGAAAAGATAAATTTATTTTGGTGCAAATTTTTTTCAATCCATGCATGGCTTTTTCTGAATACATATTTTCCATGAGCATTTTGAAGTCCTCCATTATTTAAAATTTTAACTTTTATCATTGATTTTTTTGAATTTTTTATTTTCAAAATAGTGCATTAAATATTATGTGTTGATTACTGTGATTTTCTCAACTAGCAGTAGATGTACCTGTTGAGAGTGTTATGGCTGGTGCTGAGGCTCACTAGGCTAATCCTCTGCTTGCGGCGCTGGCACACCGGGTTCTAATCCCGGTCGGGGCGCCAGATTCTGTCCTGGTTGCCCCTCTTCCAGTCCAGCTCTATGCAGTGGCCCAGGAGTGCAGTGCAGGATGGTCCAAGTGCTTGGGCCCTGCACCCTCATGGGAGACCAGGAGAAGCACCTGGCTCCTGCCATCGGATCAGCGCGGTGCACTGGCCGCAGCGCGCCGGTTGCAGCGGCCACTTGGGGGGTGAACTAACAGAAAAAGGAAGACCTTTCTCTCTGTCTCTCTCATGGTCCACTCTGCTTGTTAAAAAAAAAAAAAGAGAGAGTGTTAAGGACTGAAATGCAGCCCCCTGAATTTTTATGTGAAAGCCCTCACCCCATTGTGACTGTATTTGGAGACACATTACCTTTATGAAGGTAATTAAGGCCAAGTAAGATACTAAAGGTTAGTTGCTAGGCCCACCGATGGGTACCATCGCAAGAAGAGGAAGAAACACCAGGATGCGTCACACCAAGACCACAGGAGGACACAGAAGAGCAGCACTGGGAGACAGTCACTCTGTCAGCAACTTGACATTGGAGTATCAGCCTGTGGAACTATGAAAAATACAGATCTGACGTTCAAGGCACGCAATCTTTGTTGTTTGTTACGGTAGAATCAACTGAAGAGGTAAGGTTAAGAGGGAGAAGAGGTTTCATGAAAGATGGGGCATTTGAATTTGGTGCTAAAGACCAAAAGGGTATGCATAGTCAGAGGATGAAAGATAAACCCAACACTCAGAAGTCTCAGACACAAATCGGGAAGGGGATCTTTAGACAGGGGCAATGCTTCTGCGAGAAACATGGAGTGCCAAATTTCAGCATAAAGGACAGGGCAGACAGCAGAACTAACTGGCCTTGGACCACAGTCTTACATTGGTGCCTGATTTTTTTTTCTTTTTTTTTTAAACTTTTATTTAATGTATATAATTTTCCAAAGTACGACTTATGGATTACAATGGCTTCCCCCCCATACCATCCCTCCCACCCACAACCCTCCCCTTTCCCACTCCCTCTCCCCTTCCATTCACATCAAGATTCATTTTTGATTATCTTAATATACAGAAGATCAGCTTAGTATACATTAAGTATGGATTTCAACAGTTTGCTCCCACACAGAAACATAAAGTGAAAAATAAAAGATGATTTTTTTTTAAATGATGATGAAATCAGATCAGACCTATTGTCATGTTTAATCCCAGTGAGAGTCAAGTTGGGAATTGATAATTTCTTTTTTTTTTCCTTTTTTTTTTTTTTTTTTACAGAAGATCAGTTTAGTATGCATTAAGTAAAGATTTCAACAGTTTGCACCTCCATAGAAACACAAAGTGAAATATATTGTTTGAGTACTCGTTATAGCATTAAATCTCAATGCACAGCACATTAAGGATAGAGATCCTACATGAGGAGTAAGTGCACAGTGACTCCTGTTGTTGACTTTACCAATTGACACTCCTGTCCATGGCATCAGTAATCTCCCTATGCACCAGTCATGAGTTTCCAAGGCTATGGAAGCCCTCTGAGTTCTCCGACTCTTATCTTGTTTAGACAAGGTCATAGTCAAAGTGGAGGTTCTCTCCTCCCTTCAGAGAAAGGTACCTCCTTCTTTGATGACCTGTTCTTTCCACTGAGATCTCACTCGCAGAGATCTTTTGCCAGAGTGTCTTGGCTTTCCATGCCTGAAATACTCTCATGAGCTCTTCAGCCAGCTCCGAATGCCTTTAGGGCTGATTCTGAGGCCAGAGTGGTGCCTGATTTTATAAGGTCTATACATGAAAATCAAAAGGAGACTACTTCTGGATAAGTAAAATCGGTGTGAAATTCAAATTTCAATGCCAGAAATAAGGTTTTATTGGAATATAGCTAGCTTTATTTACTCAAGTAATAACCATGGCTGCATTTTTGGAAGTATCATTATTTTTAAAGATTTATTTATTTATTTGAAAGGCAGAGTTACAAAGAGAGAGACAGAGACAGAGATGGAGACAGAGACAGAGATACAGAGAGAAAGTTCTTCCACTTGCTGGTTCACACCCAAATGGATGCAACAACTGGAGTTGGGCCTGTCTGAAGCCAGGAGCCTGGAGCTTCTTCTGGTCCCCCCTAGGTGCAACAGCCCAAGCACTTGGGCCATCTTCTACTGCCTTCCCAGGTGCTTTAGCAGGGAGCTGGATCAGAAGTGGAGCAGCTGGGACTCCAGTCGGCACCCATATAGGATGCTGGCATCACAGACAGTATGCCACAAGGAGAGCGCCCTATGGCTACTTTTATCCATCCAACAAAGTCATAGTTGAGTTATGAGATCATTGTAGCCAGAAAACCCAAATTATTTTCTGAGACTTCATAGCAAAATTGCATTGAGTCCTGCACTTGCCCCCACAGTCACCCCAGCATACGTGTACTTACTGAGAGAAGAAAGAAAGGGAGGAAGGAGGTGAGCAGGGAGAGAGGTGGGGAGGGAGGGAGCAAGGAGAAGACACCAAGATGACACAAGGAAAGGTTGGGAGTTGTGGAATAAGGAAAGGAAGAAGGGAAGGAGAAATGAAGGAAGGAAGAGAATAAGATGCGTATTTTTAAAAATGCATATTCTTATTTAAAATAAGAACAAGAGCCCTTAATTTATGGACAGTGATGAGCTCCTAGCTGGGCTATTCTGAATGCGTGATACACCTCAGCACCAATGTAAATTAAGCTGCCATGGTCAGCCAGCATCTCTGTCACAGCTCTTTGCTCAGTGTGCTGTAATGCAGAGTTCACCACTCTGAGAACACTTGGCAAACTGTCTTGGACAAAGTGCCCCGTGTGCTGCAGTAATAGAGGATCTGGCGTACCAGTGTTCATTAAAGCTGCGCATCTCAGTTGAAACCCTACAGCTGAAATCACCCACAAACTTATGGGAGAATCATTAAGAGTGAATTGAAAATGAATCTTGATGTGAATGGAAGGGGAGAGGGAGCGGGAAAGGGGAGGGTTGCGGGTGGGAGGGAAGTTATGGGGGGGAAGCCATTGTAATATATAAGCTGTACTTTGGAAATTTATATTCATTAAATAAAAGTTAAAAAAAGAGTGAATGAGTTATCACTTTGGAGGAATGCTGTGGATAAATGAGAGCACTACTCCTTTCATATTTGAAGGAATAACAAACCTTGTATCCAAATACATCCATTCTGCCTAGAGAAGCAACATGACCTAAATAGCAGTGATGTGGTTCTCTTCAATTGATCATTTATATAACTCAATGGTCCTCAATCAGGGAGTGAATTCATTGGGTTGCAGACTTTCAAGCTAATTGCCTCTGCTTTTTATCCCCTGCCCCTCACACCAGGTTGATCAAGATAGCTTGTGCTCACAAGTATCTTCAGCACCTCACCTGCAAGCCGTAGCATAACCCCTACATTCTCTTGTATTTCAGTGAAGTTGAATTTCAACCTCAATACAGTGAAGTTGTATTTCAATGAAGTATGCCACCATGTGCATTTTCTGACATGTGGCATTACTTTAAAATTTTCATTTAATTAATCCATTTTTTGACACACACACACACACACACACACAGAGAGAGAGAGAGAGAGAGAGAGAGAAAGAGAGAGAAACACTCCCATTTGCTGGTTCACTCCCCCAAATACCTACAATGGTCAGGGTTGGCTGCGAGCTGAAATTGAAGCCAGCAATGCAATGTAGGTCTCTCATGTGGATGGCAGGAACCCAAGTCCTCAGGCCAGCACCTTTTGTCTCCCAGGATGCACACTAGCAGGAAGACGGAGTCAGAAACTGAAGCTGGACCTTAAGCCCAGGCACTCCAACATGGGGCATGGGGGAGTCCTAACCAGCATAGCAACCACTGCATCAGATGTCTCCCTGGCATGTGAGCTTAAAATCATCTTTAGTCTTTCTAAGAAAAAAGGCAAGCTTGCAATGGAATCAGGAAGGCTTGGTGTAACTGTTCTGCCATTATAGACTGAACACCAGTGCTCCTTCCATGCTCAGATGTTGAAATCATAACCCCTAATGTGATGGCATTAGCAGGTGGAACTTTGGGGAAGTGAGTACAAAACCCTCATAAATGAGATTAGTGCCCTTATCAAACAAACCCCAGAAAGCTCTCTCCCTTTCTCCCATGAAGAGGCCCTAATCATGAGCAAGAAGCTGTTATTTATATGGACACTGATCTCCCCACCCCCACCCTATATGTTCATTGCATTAACTGTGGACTTCTCCATCTTTGCAGTTATAAGAAATAAATATTTGTTGCTTGGGCGACCTTGTCTGTGGCATTTTTATCACAGGATCACAAATGGACTAGTACTAGCTTTGAAGTTTCTGATAAGTTACCTACTATCCCAGGAAGAATGAAGAGAGTAAGAAAGAGAACAAATAACATACGGTCAGAAATAGCAAACCCTTCAAACTGTTGTGAGGATCACAGGGAGCAATCTAAGCGATTCTCTTAACTCAGTACCCGGCAACTATTTGGCATGCACGTATTAGTTCCCTTATACGCAGCTTTGGAATCTTGAAGTCTAAAATTTGAAGCCTAAAAACAGAAGATTCCCAGATATAGTTGTATATTCTAGAAAAACAGTGCAACTTCACTGACTTTTAAAAATGTCTTTCTGTGGCTCTCACAGAAATGTAAACATTTTAACTATTATGAAACGGAGAAGGCACAGCAGAACGTGCAATATTTTGAGTAAATGAGCAGGTTTTCTTACTACAGTGAGAGGAGAGGAAATGTGAAGAATTTGTGCTTTATTAGCTTCGGCCCAACATTTTGGGCGAGACAGCATTTTCAGGCTTTTTGCTGGATTTACAGGAAAAAGGGAAGGTTGGAGAACCAACCAGATTCTTCACCTCTTCACAGGCTGTGAGCCTTCATGAAGAAGACCATCCACTGTAGAATGGAGGAGGAGAAAGGGAGCCATTTGTGGCGGGGACATTGTACCAGTGGGGAAGAATTGCTTTTTATTCTCTTTGTTTATTTGTAACAACCTACTGCCAACCTCCCCAGTTCATTTTTTCACAATGACAAAGAGAGTCCACCAGCTGCCACTTCCACACTTAGATTCCTTTCCTAAAACCCAACGTTAAGCTATTACAGAGGGAAGAGAAGGGGGTAGGACTGTTCTTAGAATGGGAGTGTATTTCCCACTATTTCCAAGCCCAGAGATGAGCTGGTTGTCTTTATCCATTTGTGCTACTCTCTCAGAATATTACATCCTGCATAGTGTTTAAAAAATGGGATTTGCATAGTTCTGGAGATGCCAGCATTCAGTGTCTGGAGAGAGCCATACTACTGTCCTCACATGGCAAATGTGGCTGGGCAAAAGGCCCTGCAGCCCCTTCCCTAAGACACTAATCCTCTCCTTAAGGAGGAGCCCTCGGGATTCATCATGTCCCAAAGGCCTCCTCCGAACACCACCACAGAGAGGATTACAGTCCAGTGCTTCAATTCCAAGGGTAGGCGGGCATTCTGACCACGGCGCCAGCTGACCATCAAAGAGGACATCCCTGTAGAGTTGGATGGAAGTTAGACATCAAGTTCAGCACTAGAGATTATGAAGAAAGTACAGCCCCTCCCTGATGCCATTTCACCCAGTAAAAAACCTGTAGATTCAGCACACAATTTTAAGCAATCCAGAGAACCTCCAGTGTTCATCTGTGAAACTGCATTGTGACCCAAGCACCCTACATGAGGAATTCTTTGGATGGATACTAACAAGAATAGGAGGTGAAATAGTAATTTCTTTGATCAACAAATTTCTCAAAATTGTTTATCAGGTAAAATTAAATCTTCTGTAAAACTTACTGTGCTCTCAGCAACTATTTTTGCCTGGCTACTATTTTCAGAAGTCCAGGTGAGTCCCGAGGGCTCCTATCTTTATTCCAAGATAAAATCCAGCGTTTCCACATGCAATGCATTTGTGAGTGTATCGAGGACTGTGTGCCCTCTTTTCAGTATACTGCATTTATGCTACCTGAAAGACATTTCACACATAGTACAGCATGGATACTACACAATTTAACAATTCTTTCACGCTGAAAAGATAAACTAAAAACAAACAAAGTTCTGGGGAAGAGATGTGGTGTAATAGTACACATGTATGTGCAATCAATGTCCACTTCTAATACACACAAAGGGCTAATTGTTGCTTAGGCATTTGTTTCAAATAAATACTTGACATTTCAAAAATAAGGCAATTTTCAAAAATTAAATACATTTTTAGAATATAAAGTTTTCTGTCAGTATTAAAATGTCTTTGTTATGGAAAATAGGACTTAAAAGGATTATGTCAATTTGTGGGTACAGAATGGTCACCAAGCTCAAAGGAAACCGGATGACATTGAAAAAGGAAACAACGAGAAAAAACTGCTCCAAAGTTATAATGTTATGGAACACATAGCAGGGAGCTATGTCTGTATTGGTCTCCATTTACCAATTAATTTTCCTGCCACAGATTTTACCGCTTTCATAATGAAACAATGATGTTTCAGAGGATAAACATGTTGAGTAGTGACATTGCCTGTTCTCCTCTGGACTTTTTGCCAAATAGCAGCTTCACACAGCCACACTGTGCCAGGCCCCAGAGCAAGAATGCCCAAACGATTCAACTATCGAATTTTCCAGAAAAGCGAGAGCCTCTTTTGCTGTTGATGAAGCTTAAACTCTGCAGAAGCAACAAACTCTGAGATAGTGAATTGGCAAAAATGCATGCCTTTTTTTCCTCCATATTTTCCCAGTTTTTAAAAAACACTCTCGTGCAACTTTGTAGTTAATAACTGTGTTTTCATAGTCTCGGCTGTGAAACAACATTGGTCTTGGCCAGTGTGGGGAGGTGGAGAGCAGTAACTGAAACTCCTCAACAACCCGTGGTGCTGTTTCGGCTAATAAGATTGACTAACTGAAGGTGAATTAAAACCTGACATCAAGCGCGACATTCCAAAAAATCATGCAATATTGACATAATAATAGCAATAAATTCTGTCTCTGTGGAGTCTTTTTGTAGTTTTGCTTTTTATTGCCTGAGATAAGAAGAGAGAGTATAAAGAAAGTCAATAGCATTGGGTGACTTACATATATCAGGCTGGCTAAGGATTGCAACGTTTAAAGAGGGCTGGGGTGGGACAAAATAGTTTGAGAATTGTATGAAAACTTTTGCAGAAGAATTTTTGAGATTCCTTTCTGAAGAATCACGTGTGCATTTACATAAAGTACATTTACATAAAGTAATGTAACATGTCTAACCTTATTCACAAATCAACACATTTCCAGTGTACGTGTGAGGCAGTGGCACACTGAGCAGCATTCCAACTCACTTACTTAAAGGCAAAAGCACATTTGTAATGGACAGTGGAACTGAGAGTATTTACCCTCACAAGAGGAAAAAATATCAAAAGAAAAAGAGTATCATCAGCTTTTATTTATACCAAAGGTTTTGCTTCTGCCTTAGCATTGTCTATCCTTAGCATTGTCTATCCTTAGCATTGTCTATCCAAGGGTATTTTGAGACCAACACTGGAGCACTCTGAAACACTTCTGTGCAGGGAGGAGCAGACACAGTCCTCCATTTTCTACTCCTTGTAGGAATAAAAGTGACAGAGGAAACTTGAAACACCTGACATTCTCCAGCAATGGAAGATTCACAAGCGAAAGCATCAGTGAGCGTTTTTACTATCTGTAACTAACTCATTGAAAACTACAGCCAATTTGGAGGGATCTGATGGGTAATTCATACCAAAATTTGCTTGAAGACTTATCTTAAAAAAAGGGACACACTGAAGCACTGTTGTCTAGCTGAAGCCTATATACCCACCACTTGCATTTATATCCAGGAAATCTTTTATCTCTTACTATAGTTTCTTCATTTTAATAAATCGAACAGGTGAGGTGGTGCTGTGGCATAGTGGGTAAAGCTGCCGTCTGCAGTCCCGGCATCCCATATGGGAGCCAGTTCTAGTAACGGCTGCTCCACTTCCAATCCAGTTCTCTGCTATGGCCTAGGAAAGCAGTAGGAGATGACCCAAGTCCTCGGGCCCCTGCACCTATGTGGGAGACCTGGAAGAAACTCCTGGCTTCGGATCGGCGCAGCTCTGGCCATTGCAGCCAGTTGGGGAGAGAACCAGCGGATGGAAGACCTCTCTCTCTCTCTCTCTGCCTCTGCTTCTCTTTCTGTGTAACTTTGATTTCAAATAAATAAATACATCTTTAAAAAAATAAAAAAAATAAATTGTGCAGGTGGGGTCTTTTCCCATTGCAGTTCTGTATTTTATCTTGGAAGTCCTCACTCTTTGTCTTGGTACCAGTTGGCAATGTTCTCCGGCTGGTCTTATTTATTTCTCCATCTGTCATTGGTATTAATCATTTTATCATGTGTTTTAGAGTAGTTCTGACTGCAAGATTTTAACTTCTGCTCCCCTCCTGG
This sequence comes from Oryctolagus cuniculus, assembly GCF_964237555.1. Lineage (NCBI taxonomy): Eukaryota > Metazoa > Chordata > Mammalia > Lagomorpha > Leporidae > Oryctolagus > Oryctolagus cuniculus. Next base: position 171,358,617 of record NC_091435.1, on the reverse strand, counting down.
TCCCTCACCCATTTTGCATTGCAAAGGACAGTTCTCTGTAGCATGCAGGCCAAGGGCAAGTGTATGGATTGGCATCATGGATGAAAACACTGAGAGGCTGAAGCTAAGCCAAGCTAAGCTAACTCCCCGAAATCTAAACAATCTCTCAAATCACTTTTGTCTTCTCAGTTCTTTCTGTGACTGTATTCTGACTTATTTTGAGGGTTAATGTGACAGGGGTGCTGCACATATTTTTTTTGCATATACTTTGAGCCTCTTTGCAGATATAGCAAGATAAATGTGGTTTAAACTTGCTTCCCTACGAAATAACTGGTGACTGATTCAGAAGAGAAACTTTTACTACAAGTCTGACTCTATGTGCTCATTAAACTCCTAGTTCATAACTATAGGAAAGTATGTCAAAATCATTGACAGAATGAATAACCCAAACATTATTTCCACCTACCTTAGACAGTTGTTTCAGGGTTTTGTTTGCTTGTTTTTGTTTAAATTAAAGAAGCACTTCAGCATTTAGTGTCATGTACTCTGATGTGATGCAAGGCACTCAAACCACTTCTGTCTATATTCCAAACAGGCACATCACATCCCAGAGATATTCCCATGGAATGTAGACTCACCAAGATGTTCTACCTGAAGAATCAGTAAAACATAAAATAATTCATTTTGTCAAATATGTTGAATACTATATTTCTCTTGGAGATTAATTAAAAATATGTACAACCTTGTGTTAGTTTAACAATTAAAATAGGTTCTCAAAATGCATCAGTAGGCACTTTTGTCTTTATGCAAACGTCTTTGAGTATACACACACAAACCTACAGCATATCGGTCAATCACTCGATGTGACCCCTTAACAATCAAAAGATGCAGTAAACACAAGATGCATGAGGCTGCTGTTGGAAAAACGTGACAAAATGTTTTAATAGTAAACTTTTTTATAAGTTTATAAGTTTTATAAGTTTATAAGATACATTCTATAAAATAGCTATTAAAAGTATAGTAGATGAATACACAAACTAGTAACATTTATCATTATCAAGTTTTATATACCAGGGCTGGCACCATGGCTCACTTGGCTAGTCCTCCGCCTGCAGCGCTGGCATCCCATATGGGCACCGGCTCTAGTCCTGGCTGCTCCTCTTCCAGTCCAGCTCTCAGCTGTGGCTCGGGAGGGCAGTGGAGGATGGCCCAAGTGCTTGGGCACTTGCACCCACATGGGAGACCAGGAGGAAGCACCTGGTTCCTGGCTTCGGATCGGTGTAGCTCCAGCCATAGCAGCCATTTGGGGGGTGAACCAACGGAAGCAAGACCTTTCTCTCTGTCTCTTTCTCACTGTCTAAATCTATCTGTCAAATAAATAAAGTTTTATATACTGTACATAATTATCTGTACAATGTATTTTCTTGGGAGAGAGAGTAAGAGAGGTTGAGGGTGGGAAGATTTCCCATCTGTTTGTTCAATCTCAAAATATCCACAACAGTCAGGGCTGAGCCTGGCCAATACTGGAACCAGGGACTCAATCCAGGTCTCCCACATGGGCAGTAGGGACACAACCAGTTGAGCCATAACCACATGAATTATTAGGAAACTGGACTTGGGAGGAAAATTTGGACTCCAACAGTCACTCAAATATGGAATGAGTACATCCCAACAGCATCTTAACCACTATGCCAAATGAGTGTCCCCCATGTGCATTCTTTTATGACTGGAATGTGATAGATTTGTTTACACCACAAACACCACAAGTGTGAGTAATAGGCTGCACTATAATGTTACAATGACAATGATATCACCAGGCAATGGGACATTTTTGCTATATGGGACCACCATCATATGTATATATGTGGTCTCTCTTTGGTCATTGTGCAGTATATAACTCTGTCTGCTTGGAAACATCAGTGATAAAACCTCAGTGACAGTTATTAAGTAGGTGTCTCTAGAGGTTGACGCCTCATTCACTTGTATCACCACACAGCGTCTGGATTCCTGCTTTACTTAGAGTAGATAATCATGAATGGCTACATGTATGAGCCACTGAGAAGGCACTGGTAATACGTATTATTTTTCTGAATGAAACATCCTTAGTTATTAGACTCATCACAATGGACTTTTACATACATTAAACCACTCAACAAAGCACACAGGATTAAAACATCTCAACAGCGTACCATTGCCTATTCAAACACGTATCACCTCTTCTATCTGTAACACACAATAAACTATGTTTCTTTGGAGGTGTCATAGTGTCATCGTTGATCTTGTTCCCTCGATTTCTGTGTTTATTGCTTGGCATGGTTAATTGTTTCCCTCACTGTGAGGTTTTTTTTTTTTTTTTTTTTTTTTTTTTTTTTTTATACTATGTCCGTGTTAAGTGGACTGCCTGCTGTTGGAGGAGCCTTGGAGGCTTGAGATGGGTGTGGCCTGAGAGCTCTGCTTGGTTCTTCAGGGTTACAGGTGTACAAAGGTGACACCCTCAGGTTATGCGTGGTAAATCTCTCTTTATTTATTTATTTATTCATTTATTTTATTTTATTTTATTTTATTTTTTATTCAGGAGGTAAGTAATACTGCAAGGCTGAGCAGAATGGATGGTATTTAGCTTCCGATCTCTGGCTTCTACCCAAAGAGTCTGTGCGGGCTGGGTTTCTCCTGCGGACTCCCACTGGGTTGCCTAGGCTACTGAATTGTAGCCTTAACTCTCCCCTTTTATTATGTATATCCCAGCTCTTTGTCTCTTGCTCCCCTTTGCAAGGTTGGCAGAGAGTGGAACTTGTCTGTAGCAGTACGCCCCCACCTTTTTATTTATTTATTTATTTATTTTTCCTTCTCTCCTGTAGTCAGTCTGTTGAACTTTCCCACTTCAAAGCCCGCTTCCCTCTAAAATTCTGTCCGCCATTTCCCCGCCAATGTCTCCGGTTACTGAGCTCACCTCCGCTTCCAGCGCCAATGTGTGGACTCGGAGCCCTGGGTGTCCCTCCTCTCCCCGCTGGTGTCTGTGTCACATCGACTCCCCTTCCTGCACTGGCGCTCAGACTCTGCGGCTCCTGTGGTTCGGCTTCCGCGTGGTGGGCGACCCTGCTCTCCCAGTAGGTCCTTTGAGTCACAGCGAATACCTCCGGAAGAGGTTCCTCTGCAATTTTTTCCTGATCCTTTTTCTGAGGCTACCATAACTCTGCTTTTATTAAACTACATTTTCCCGGACTATTGGTGCGCGCCCTCACTATTCCGCCATCTTGGGACAAATACCATATGTTTTCCCTGATCAGTGACAACTGACTGAACACCAAAAAGGAAACCTGTTGAAGTGAAATCGACACTATGAGAAACGGTGACTTGATCAGCATAGCCCTGACTGTTAATGAACAACTTAATACATTATTCCTCTTAGTAGTTTTTTTTCTCTGCTCTACTTAATATGACTGGTTTAATTCTGTAATTAATACACAGTTATTCTTAAGTGTTGAAAATTAACTGAAATGTGATCCCTGTTAAACATAAGAGTGGGAATAAGAGAGGGAAGAGATGTATAATTTGGGACATGCTCAAGCTGACTTGCCCCAAATGGTAGAGTTAGAAACATACCAGGGGACTCCAATTCAATCCCATCAAGGTGGCATGTACCAATGCCATCTCACTAGTCCAAGTGATCAATTTCAGTTCACAATTGATCATAATGAAAGGACTAAGAGTCAAAGGGAGCACATAAACAAGTCTAGTACCTGCTAATACTAACTGATAGAATAAATAAAGGGGAGAGCAATCCAACATGGGAAGCGAGATACACAGCAGACTCATAGAATGGCAGATGTACTAAACAGCAATCTGGCCTCAGAATCAGCCCTAAAGGCATTCGGATCTGGCTGAAAAGCCCATGAGAGTATTTCAGGCATGGAAAGCCAAGACACTCTGGCAAAACAAAAAAAAAAAAAAAAAAAAAAAACAAAAAAAAAAAAAAAAAAAAAAAAAAAAACCTAAATGAAAGATCTCTGTGAGTGAGATCCCAGTGGAAAGAACAGGTCTTCAAAGAAGGAGGTACCTTTCTCTGAAGGGAGGAGAGAACCTCCACTTTGACTATGACCTTGTCTAAACAAGATAAGAGTCGGAGAATTCAAGGGGCTTCCATAGCCTTGGAATCTCATGACTGGAGCATGGGGAGATTACTGATGCCATAGACAGGAGTGTCAATTGGTAAAGTCAACAATAGGAGTCACTGTGCACTTACTCCTCATGTAGGATCTCTGTCCTTAATGTGCTGTACATTGAGATTTAATGCTATAACAAATACTCAAACAGTATATTTCACTTTGTGTTTCTATGGGGGTGCAAACTGTTGAAAGCTTTACTTAATGTATACTAAGCTGATCTTCTGTAAAAAAAGAAGAAGAAGAAGAAGAAGAAGAAGAAGAAGAAGAAGAAGAAGAAGAAGAAGAAGAAATTATCAATTCCCAACTTGACTCTCACTGGGATTAAACATGACAATAGGTCTGGTCTGATTTCATCATCATTTAAAAAATCATCTATTATTTTTCACTTTATGTTTCTGTGTGGGAGCAAACTGTTGAAATATTTACTTAATGTATGCTAAACTGATCTTCTGTATATAAAGAGAATAGAAAATGAAAAAAAAATAAAAAATAAACTATGTTTCTGAGAGGTTGCACATCTTCTCCCAAATACTTGTGACTATTGAGTGCTAGGATCCCTCTCAATTTTAAGAGACAACATGGTCACAAAATACCTCGGTGGGAAAGGGGACTCTACAGCTGAACTAAAAGAATGACTCCACGGTATAGATGTGGTGACCGAGTCTCAGGTAGCCCACAGGATGTGTCTGAGGTCACACACAGAAATGTTCAGATTGGTGCCTTGAAGTTTTACCTGTGTATCCAGTAGTCTCTGGGCATTTAATAATGGATATAAAATATTAACTCATTATATTTAAGTCAAAATATTTCTTAACAAAATTGTTTAGATAGACCAGTCTTTAAAAAATCTACAACTTTAAGATTGAACAGAAAGGAAAATATCCTCACAAATTAATTCGACGACTATGTGACTTACCAAAAATGATACTAAATGAGTTAAACTTGTAACTAGGAAAATACACGGGAAAGTTTGCTAAAGAGTTGGAGAATAAGGGAGAGGAAAATCAGAAAAGTTTGTTCTCAGAACATTGGAAAGACTCATGTATTTATAAAGTCAAGGCGGCTGAAAATAAGTTAATGTCAGAAAAACATACAAGGAGAAGAGAACCTGAAGGGTGAATTTAAAATGAGTCTTGGGATGCGGAGAAGTAGACTCGATACTGCAGAAAACCGCACGACTGAAATAGAAGAAAAATTAAGGGCCATGTCTTAGAATTTGATAGAGAAAGCTAAAGAATTAGAATAGGGAGGAGGTAGGAGTTATGGAAAACAGATGACAGACCCAGAAGACCCGATCTGGATAGGAGAAACCATTTAACGTTCAGTCCCAATGAAAACTCTTTGACAATAAGAGTACAAAGACTCCTGCTTACAAAGTGAGGATGATTGTCCATTCAAGTTTACATCCAGTTCAAGCTAAATGGCTAGTTGCTTAAAGCAATGCTGGTAAACTCAGGAATAAAATTGATGTGTTCAATATCAAAATTATATTTAAAATTATTCAGGATGTTGAGGGAATTAAAAGAGAAAGTCAATATGTGCTCACAAAGGAAAATGTTAATTTTATGCATGAGAATTTATTTTAAGTCATTTGAGTTACTACAGTCCCATGAGCAGAAAGCTGAGTATATTAGACCTAAATACCATTGGTCAGTCACTCTGGGCTTCATTTTACTTATAGATATGATCATAGGGATTGGTTAAATGATTTTAAGTTCCCTTCTATCTCTCATTGTTAATATGTGTAAGAGAAAATAGATGTAGGTATTAGTATTCATTCTAAATAAAACAAACTGTCACTTTTCTCTAAATAGTCAGATGTTATTCTCACAATTCAAACCTCACAGCTATCCTTTGAACGATCAGATTCATGCCATTTTGCAAATGTGGAATCAAAGTACAAATAAGTTAAAAAACTGGGGGGAAGTCACACAGCTTGGAAGCTGAATGGATGCCTTTTGCAATATGACCAAAAGGCCCCTGCTGGGAACCATTGGATAGGTTAGGATGCTACCTTGCTTTGTTTCTGCATTTCAAGACCCCCATGAACTCTCTTTCCTGAAGCCATATATCCCCAATAATCATCATCTTCCCTAATTGTCTTCCAGAGCTATTCAGCACCCTGCAGATCTGAGAGGTACTTCTACTTAGGAAAATCGTGTGGAGAAGTGAACACATTTCCAGTAATTCTATCATGACTTGGAACTTCCCCATACGGGCTAATGGTTTAGTTTGAGAATGAAAAACAAAAATAGAGCTCAGAATTTTCCAATTGTCTCCACCAGGTAATGTGAACAATGCCTTGATACTTTAAGGAAATAATGGAATTCTACACTAAAAAAAATACATAGAGAAATGGCTGTTTGGTGCAGCTGTCATGTCACTACTTGGGCTGCCCACTTCCCATCTGGAAACTCATGGGTACAGTCCTGCCTCTGCTTCTGATCCAGCTTCCTGCTAATGCAGGAAAGAGGCAGCAGGTGATAGCTCAAGTGTCTGGGTTCTTACCACCCACATGGGAGAACCGCCCTGAGCTCCAGTCTCCTGTCTTCAGCCTGGCCCAGCCCTGACTGATGCGAGCATTCGAGGAGTGATCCAGTGAATAGAAAATTCTCTCTCCCTCTCTCCGTCTCTGCATTTGTCTCTTGTCCTTTCAAATAAAATAAATAAATGAAAATTTAAAAATACAGAATTCTGGGTTAAATATCAAATTTCTCTTACAAGAAATTTCTAATAACTTTTACTATGATGATGAAATTTTTATTATGATCATAGGAACTCTGAGTTTTTTTGTGGATAGAATATTTTATCCATGACACGTCTAATAAACAAATTATAGTAGAACATGTTGCAAGGTGATGTATCATCCAATTATTTGGCTATTCAAATAGTTAACACCTTCATCAGAATCTTTATGAACATGTATATGAGCCTTAAACAGGAAGCGCTGAATTTGTGAGCATAATATTATGGAAATCATTTGTCAGAGACATGTTTCAGTTGTGACTCTAGATGAACTATATATAAAAAAGCAATCTGCATCTTTTATCTTTCAGAATACAGAGGGTCTGCTTGAGACCCTGGGTTCATTCCTATATATATGATTCATCCTTTCTGTCACAACTGTTCATAACACAGTGTCTTCAGCTTGTGTGTGAACAGGCAATTCAAGTGGAAGGAAATCCATTAGTTAAATCATCGAAGCATGGGGGTGAGCCTGACTCAGGTGTGCACATCTACTTCTTAATTCCATTTTAACATTTGCCTCTTCATCAGAGCTAAACATCAACCTCCTTTTATCTGAAGTCAGGTACGGCTGGGGTCCTTCCACATATGTTGGACTGAAACATCTCTTTCTCTTTAGAGCACAGCGCTGTTTCTCATCATAGTGAATGTCTAACACCATCAAACCTGTTACTGTGAGCTCACTCGTAATGCTTGAGTAGTACCGGTGATCAAACTTCTGGAAACAGTCTGCAGTAGTCGCATCATCACCAACAAATCACCAGGGAAAGTGGCACAAAGCAGACCAATAAAAAACTGCACCTTTCCCCAAAATAAATTAGCTTCAACAAAAGGGACACACACACATATATAATGCAGGTAAGTATATATAAGTATGTGTACATATGAATAGGTACTGCACATGAACACACACGCTAGTTTTTAAAGGAAATGGCAGATTGAAACCTTTGGAAGCAGTATAATATTTTAATCCCCAAGTTCTTGAGGTCAATCCATAGACAATCAAGCTACGTACGCTTTTGCTTCCCTACTGGATAGCCTTGAGCGTTCTTTGCTTCTTTTAGTCCTTCCAGGACTTTCTTTTTGGTAAGTGGTGCAAAATACAAGAACTAATTCTTAGTTTTAATACAGGTGATTTGGCAAAAAAAATGCAAAGAACAGAAAGATCAGTGAGCTTTTATTTTTTGGTCATTTTAGCAAAACCTGGGACAATTTTCCAACATTTTATAACATCTTATACTTTATCGCCTCTGCAAGCTGTCATGTGCTCTGGATGTCTTACTTGTACCTGTATCTGTTTCATTTCGTTAGTTTCAACTGTTTTATTTCCAGGTCATCAGCCATTTACTTCCTCATACCAGGCTGCCTAGCTGCCTGACTCAGGCGCTGGGCTTCGAGACCCCATGAGTGTTTTCTGACACCCACCCCTTGTTTTCGAAGATTTATTGACTTACCTGAAAGAGCCATTCTCCTCGGAGACTCTTGGGACACTGTTCTCTTCAGGTTTCTTTGCTGGCTTCATTCAACAAAACCGCAACAGGCCAGTGCTTAGTTCCAGGTGTTCAGCCTTGACGTGTTAGGCTGCAAAAATGACCCCGGCTCTTTGCAGCTCCTCCCATCAGGAGTTGGACTTCACTGAGTTTCAAGGCTGGACCTCCAGGGGTGTGGTGAGCATCCCTCCTCCCTCTGGAGATCCTGTACTGTCAGGAGTTACAGGTCTCAGGTGGCCTGCTGGAGGATGTGAGCCATGTGGAACCTAATGAAGCCTTACAGCTGAGCCATTTTGGACCTGCCCGCCCTAAACCAACCTTGCAGCTGCTAGTAGAACCAGGCCCCAGATCCTGGTAAGACCACTGAAGCCTGACCCAGACCAGCTCAGATCTGAGGAGCTAGACAAGCAGAACAGGCAGACGGAGCCCACAGCCGATTGCCAAACCCCAGAATTAGGGGCTCAGAAACTGCAAGCAGCTCTGGCCACTAAGTTGTTTTTTTTTTTTTTTTTTTTTTTTTTTGACAGGCAGAGTGGACAGTGAGAGAGAGAGAGAGACAGAGAGAAAGGTCTTCCTTTTGCCGTTGGTTCACCCTCCAATGGCCGCTGCGGCCAGTGCGCTGTGGCCGCGCACCGCGATGATCCGATGGCAGGATGGCAGGAGCCAGGTGCTTCTCCTGGTCTCCCATGGGGTGCAGGGCCCAAGCAGCTCTGGCCACTAAGTTTTACAGCGACTTGATAAGCAGCCATAACTACCTGTTTAATACATGTCTTTTTCCTTTTTATCATCTACCACGGCTGTTATTATTTTCTTTGCTGATAAGTATTAGCTGTTTCTCTGCAAATGTAGGACAATCTTTTTTGTTGCTCACTGATGTACTTAATACTCTTAATGACTGGCACATCAAAGAGGTTTACTGAAGAGTTCCTGAATAAATGAACAGCTGACTAGATGAATGAATGTTTCTAGGTGAAAGCACACAGGTACAAATGAATACTTCTCACCACCAATCATATTAGTAACTTTTTCTTTTCTTTGACAGGCAGAGTGGATAGTGAGAGAGAGAGACAGAGAGAAAGGTCTTCCTTTTGCCAATGGTTCACCCTCCAATGGCCGCCGCGGCTGGCACACCACGCTGATCCGATGGCAGGAGCCAGGTGCTTCTCCTGGTCTCCCATGGGGTGCAGGGCCCAAGCACTTGGGCCATCCTCCACTGCACTCCCAGGCCACAGCAGAGAGCTGGCCTGGAAGAGGGGCAACCGGGACAGAATTCGGCGCCCCGACCAGGACTAGAACCCGGTGTGCCGGCGCCGCTAGGTGGAGGATTAGCCTAGTGAGCCGCGGCGCCGGCCGAATATTAGTAACTTTTAAGCTCTGTAGAATGAATCCATAAATCTTATGTTTTATTAAAATTGTTTTTTTTTTTACTTTTGTTTTAAATTACGTGTCTGCCTATAGTACCTATTTGAGTTATTTTGTGTGTTTTAACAGTTTTGGATTGCAGATGTTCATTGCATTTTTGGATTGCAAATGTTTGAACAAAGCTTTCTTTCACTTAAAAATATTCAGCCACAATGATATATATATATACTTTTATGTTTATTTAAATTGCCTCCTATTAAAATATGAGTAAAAATAAAAACCAGGAAAGTATGTGTATACATTTCAAAACATTCATGAAAAACTGGAGTTTAAGCCAGCACCGCAGCTCAATAGGCTAATCCTCCACCTGTGGCACCAGCATACCGGGTTCTAGTCCCAGTCTGGGCGCCGGATTCTGTCCCAGTTGCCCCTCTTCCAGGCCAGCTCTCTGCTGTGGCCAGGGAGTGCAGTGGAGGATGGCCCAAGTGCTTGGGCCCTGCACCCCATGGGAGACCAGGAGAAGCACCTGGCTCCTGCCTTCGGATCAGCATGGTGCGCTGGCCACAGCACGCCAGCTGCAGCGGCCATTGGAGGGTGAACCAATGGTAAAAGGAAGACCTTTCTCTCTGTCTCTCTCTCTCTGTCCACTCTGCCTGTCAAAAAAAAAAAAAAAAAAAAAAAAAACAAAAAAAAAAAAAACAAAGCAAAGCCAAACAAAACAAAACAAAAAACACTGGAGTTTAAATTAAGCTTAAGGCTGGAATTGTGGAGCAGCAGGTTAATGCTTGCAGGACCGGCATCCCATATGAGCATTGATTTGAGTGCCGGCTTCTCCATTTCTGATCCAGTTTCCTGCTAATGTGTCTGGGAAAGCAGCAGATGATGGCCCAAGTATTTGGGCCCCTGCCTTCCACATGTGAGACATGAAAGGAGTTACGAGCTCCTGGCTTTGACTAGGCCCAACCTCAGCCATGGAGGCCATTTGGAGAGTGAACTAGCATATGGAAAATCTGTCTGTCTTTTTCTCTGTCTCTCTGGGTGTAACTCAGTCTTTCAAATAAATAAATGAGTCTTTAAAAATAAAAAAAAAAAAGTTTATTTTGGTGTGAACATTTTTGTTGTATTAAATGAATTTAATACTAAAAATATTACATGCTGAAAATAGTGTTAGCTATTAGTATTATTTTTAATTTTGTTTATTTTAATTTTAGTTAGTTTTTAACAGATTCAATGTGATTTGTAGATACAATTCTAATTCCCTTCCTCCCTCCCAATGGCCTTCCTTCCCCCTTCCATTCTTTTTTCTTTTTGTTTAGTTTTTGAGATAATATACCTTAAATTTACATCACAGTAAAAGAGGGTTAACAGTTCTCAGATTAAGAATCTCAACAAGTAAAAAGCAAAAAGACCCTAGTTTAGTGGGAATGTAGAAAACTGATATAAACAATAATTGAATGAAAAAAATGACTGTTCCACCCAAACATGGTATTTAATTTGTTAATAAAGATAAGGCTTGCTAAATAATTCTAGAGTAACTAAAAAAATAAAAAACAAAGTGGTCACAGATCATTGCAACTATAGTAGTATAACATTCTTAGTATAACATTCTTTTTTTTTTTAACTTTTATTTAATGAATATAAATTTCCAAAGTACGGCTTATGGATTACAATGCCTTCCCCCCCATAACGTCCCTCCCACCCGGAACCCTCCCCTTTCCCATTCCCTCTCCCCTTCCATTCACATGAGGATTCATTTTCAATTCTCTTTATATACAGAAGATCAGTTTAGCATACATTAAGTAAAGATTTCAACAGTTTGCTCCCACACAGAAACATAAAGTGAAAAATAATAGATGATTTTTTAAATGATGATGAAATCAGATCAGACCTATTGTCATGTTTAATCCCAGTGAGAGTCAAGTTGGGAATTGCTAATTTCTTCTTTTTTTTTTTTTTTAACAGAAGATCAGTTTAGTATACATTAACCATTGGTTTCACAAAGATATAAAACAGTTTTACAGAACTGTATTGCAGCAATACTGATGCACACAGATGTTTCGCATTCCTTTGTTTTGTTTTGTTTTTTAAATTTTAGCTCCCAAATAGAAGGGAGAACATGCAGTATTTGTCTTTCTGGGTCCAGATTAATTCAATCAACATGTTCTTGGTTTTCTAAGTCTTCAGGATGCATCATTATCTCAGTGAGACATTTCTCTTTTTTATGTAAATACTTAATGCTATAAACTTCCCTCTTAATACTGCTTTTGCTGTATACCACAGGTTTTGATATGTATGTTTTCATTTTCATTTATTTCAAGAAAGTTTTATTTCTTTTTAGTTTTTCCACTGACCCACTGACCATTCAATAGCATGTTGTTTAATTTCCAAGTATTTAGAAGTGTCCTATTGTTCTTCTTATTGATTTCTATTTTTATTCCTTTATGGTCTGATAAGATATATAGTATGATTTCAATCTTTTTAAATTTCCTGATACTTGGTTTGTGGCCTAATATGTGGTCTATCCTAGAAAATGTTTCATGCGCTCATGAGAAGAATGTGCATTCTATAGCTGTTGGGTAAAATATTCTTAAACGTCTGTTTGGTCCATTTGCTTGATAGTATGTTTCAACTCCAATGCATCTTGATTCTTTTGTCTGGATGGTCTGTCCATTATAGGGTGTTGAGCGCACCCACTAATATTGTATTGGAGTCTCTCTCTCCCTTTAAGTCTAATTGTAATTTCTGTATATATCCTCTTATTTTGGATGCATATATACATATATATATATATTTATGACTGTTATGTCCTCTTGCTGAATTGAACCTTTTGTCAAAATATAATGTCCTTGTTTATCCCTTTTTACAGTTTTTGATTTAAAGTCTGTTTTTTTTCTGATATCAAAACAGCTATGCCTGCTTGCCTTTGGTTTCCATTTTCTGGTATATCTTTCCAACCCTTTACTTTCAGTCTGTGCATATAATTGTGAAGTGAGTTTCTTGTAGGCAGCATATAATGGGGTATTTTTAATTTATATAAGGTGAACAAATTTCATGTATTTAAATGTCTAAGAGCATAATGATACTTCACACCCTATCCTCCTGCCCACACTCCTACCCTCACTCTGCCTTACTTTCTTATTTTTTATTTTAATTTTTGCATTGATATATTTTCAGTTTATTTTATAAACACACGTTTAACCCTTCTTAAGGCTGGCCTTACAGTAGTGCTGAATTCTCTCAGTTTTTGCTTATCTGGAAAATGTTTCTCCTTCCCTTTTAAAAGATAGCTTCACAGGATCTAATATTCTTGATTGGAAGTTTTTGGGTTTTGGGCTTTTTTGTTTGTCTTTGTTTTTTTAAACCTTGAGTATATCATTCCACTCTCTTCTTGCCTGTAGTTTCCACTGGGAATTCTGATGTTAATCTAATTGGTTTTCCTTTATGTGTAATGATGCTTTTCTATTACTGTATTTAAGCTTATTTCTTTGTCCTTAACATTTGACAGTTTGACAACAATATGCCTTCAAGAAGACCTTTTTGGTTGAGTCTGTTTGGGGTTCTCTGAGCTTCTTGTATCTGGATGACCATGTTTCTTTAAAGACTTGGTAAGTTTTCAGCTATTATTTTATTTAGTAGGTTCTCAATGTCTTTGCATTTTCTTCTCCTACAGGAATACCTGTAATACTAATATTTGAT